>NC_135435.1:24246654-24846654 GCF_051991255.1 Vanacampus margaritifer | reverse complement strand
CATGGCCCAGGATCTGGTGCTGAAGCAACGTAGCGAGTTCCTCCGTGGTTTGTGCGCCGGCGGCTCCCCCGAGCCCCTGGAGAAGGTCCTGGATGTCCTTCTGGCCCGCGGTGAGCTTTCGTGGGAGGATTACCACAACGTGCGAGTGCAAGGGAGGCCGCTTCACACCAACGCCAGGCATCTGCTGGACCTGGTCTACGCCAAGGGGGAGGCCGCATGCCAGGCCTTCACAGAGGCTATTCAGCAGATCCGGCCTGAAGCTCCGGGGCTTGTCACCGGGACCTTTCTGGCACGAAGGCCCAGCTTGGTGGGAGAGCTTCAAGGCTGCGTGGACGGAGCTCTGGAAGCTCTGCGGGAATCGGGATGCTTCACCCACGAGGACTGTGGAGATATACGCTTGCCCGTACACACACCCTCGCAACAGGTAGCACACCCCTCGTACCTTTACAAGCATATAAGCGTATATATATATATATATATATATATATATATATATATATATTTTTTTTTTTTTTTTTCTGGAGAGCTCAGTATTGTTCATTCAGTAATTTTACCGATTTGACATGTCATCATATTGCTTTTTTTTTTTTTAATAAACATACAGTATAGTGTGGTGCATATTCTGCCATCGAACCCCTAGGGTTCAATCAAACCAAGCTGCCCCAAGTTACATTTCCCGTTTATCATTGCGTTTAAAAAAAAAAAAAAAGTGACATTAGCCTTCTTAAACTGTCATGCAAGTTAACCACTGTAAATAAACAAGCCTTTGCTTTACTCAGGCCAGACGGTTGCTGGATCGTGTGAGCGCCAAAGGCGAGTTGGCGGCTAACGTGGTGCTACGCTACATTGAGCAAAAGCAACAGCCTGGGTGCAACCTGACGGCAGAGACGACCACACCCAAAGGTTTCCGATCATTTCATGTAAATCAGCATTCCATCATCCACGTTAGTCAGACATGAGTCAGCATACAGTGACTGTGCACAATTCACCCGAAAGACTGTTCACGTACTTCGATAAGTGCTTCTGACATTTTATTTTTAACAAGTAACTAATTCATCTAAGACAAATTATAGTGCTTTTGTTAACTGCCAGCCCAGTTAAAATGGATCGGTGACGTCTGTAGCCGCCAAAGGCACTGAATGAGTTAGCAAGAGAGTTCTTATGGGCTCAGCAGTTTCCTCACCACATTGATCCTTATGTTCCCTCTCCATCATAGAGCTCCTTACATATCAGAAGAAGTTGCGCAGTTCCGTGGCGGCCCAGTCCAGTTTCCTCAGCACCTACGGAGGAACCGGCCACATGTCGCTGGATGACATCTACACTGAAGCCCAACTGGAGCTGGCACACGACTGCAAGGATCAAGGACATCTGGGCCTAGAGGACATCTTAGGCACGGTGGGCACTGCGAACGAAGAGGCGGACACGGTCCTGGTATCCGGGGATGCGGGCAGCGGGAAAAGCACTTTGATCCAGAGGCTGCACCTCCTCTGGGCTCGAGAGTCCGCCCTCCCCGAGTTCGTCCTCCTGTTCCCATTCAGCTGCCGTAAGCTGAATTCGGAACTCAATGAGCTGTCGGTCCAAGATCTGCTTTTCCACCATTGCTGCTGGCCCGACCGCGACCAGGATGAGATCTTCCGCTTCATCCTGGACTACCCGCACTTGGTGGTCATCACGTTTGACGGTCTCGACGAACTAAAGCAGAGCTTCTCGGACGTGCGCGTGCTCTGCTGCCCCACGCAGCGAGCCCCTGCGCACGTACTACTGTTCAACTTGCTCCAGGGGTCCCTTTTGAAAGGGGTGCGGAAGGTAGTGACCAGTCGTCCGGAGGCGGTGGGTCCAACGTTGAAGAAGCATCTCCGCAAAGAACTCTTCCTTAAAGGCTTCTCTCCTGATGGCATCAACTGTTTCGTCAAGAAACAACACCACGACTTGTCGGTGGCCTCTAAAGTCTTGGCGTCCATTCAGGCCAACACGGCTTTATTAGGACTCTGCCACAGTCCCGTCCTTTGCTGGATTGTCTCGCAGTGCCACAAGGAGCTGTTGGGCTGCGGAGATGGCACACCGCAGACCATAACGGACGTGTACCTCATGATCCTCAAGCACTTTTTGCAGCACCAAAGCCTCTCGAAGTATTCCACAGGCGCCAGTTGGCTTCAGGAACACCTCGTCAGCGTCTTGCATCTGGGTCAGCTTGCGTTCCAGGGTATAGAAGCTTCCTGTTATGTCTTCACTGGCGCCGACCTGGACAGTTGCTGTGTTACGGACAAGGAAATCTGCGCAGGTTTCCTCAACCAAAGCAAGGAAATGTCAATCCACGAGAGTCTTCGGTACGAATTCCTTCACGTGACAGTGCAGTGTTTCTTCGCCGCGCTTTACATCGTTTTGTCCAACACAGACCGCTCCACTGTGACAAAGCTTTTTGAGCTGAGGGAGGAAGGCTTTAGTAGCACCTGCTTTGGGTCCTGCTTGTCTGCGGACAACCAACAGGGGCTGGCTGAAAACCCCAATTTACAAATCACAGCCACTTTTGTCTCTGGTCTCCTTTCCCAGCGACACAGACAGTTGTGGCTGCACTGCGCCCCAACATCCACTGTGAAGGCGAAAGCGCGACAGGTGGTCCGGTGCCTCCACAAAGGCATGCAGAAACACTTCAAATCCATCCCCAAGCCCGTTGAAGGAGAGAAAAAGAGCATGCACGCCATGCCGGGCTTCGTTTGGCTCATTAAGTGCATCTATGAGATGCGGGAGAACAATATGGCCGAGGAGGCGCTGAGCAAGCTGGAGGTGGACCACCTGAAGCTGACCTACTGCAACATCGGACCCGTGGAGTGCACCGCTCTGGCCTACGTGCTCCAGCACCTGAGGAGTCCCGTGGGAATCGAACTGGACAACAACTCTGTGGGCGACGTGGGCGTGGAGCAGCTCCTTCCCTGTTTGCATATTTGCAAGTCCCTCTAGTGAGTTTAAAAAGCTTCCGTACCTCATGACCTTGCTGTCACGTAAATAATGTATTTCCACCCCTTCGACAGCCTCAGAAATAATAACATCACCGACGAAGGGATTCGCAAACTGATCGCAAAGGGAATCCAGTGTGACAACTTGCAGAAAATTGCGTAAGTCTTGTTGAAATGATATTACTGTGTAGCCTTGAAAGTAGAACTCCCAATGTTACCGTGGGAATTCTGGCAAATATATGTTGGTGCAGGCGTGGACAGCTTTGTCATTTTGTGTCTTGTATACTTTCTCCGGATCATTTGGGCAGATTCCCTAGTTGGAATTCTCCAAAGTGACCCTGGATTTAGCCCAAAATGTCTGCTTAAAACCAAAATAGCCAACTTCATGTTCAATTTCAGGCATTGGTCCTTGAAAGTTCTTTGTGCTAATTTGTTGTAACTTCCCAGGGAGCGCTACAAAGTGACCTTTGGAGCATCAGGTCATTTGAAATAGATACATTTTTCACCTTCGTAACACAACATGACAGAAAACGCTTTTTGCAAGTGTATGTGTGTTCTGATGGCAGACACTCACATACAACGTAAAAAGCCAAACAAATTCAAAAACTCTTCCTTTGAACTTTTGGGGGTCTCAATTTGAAGGCCACACCTTTTCTAATACAGGGAGTCCTCGAGTTACTTTGTACGCGACCTACGTCCGTAGCACCTACTTTTTTGTTAATTTCTCACAGTAATCACGCCATTTTAAAGTTGTGTTGTTGTTGTTACCTCCAGCAACGGACATCCATCGAGCAGGTCGGCTCGCCATCATTTCCATGTTTAAGTTTCCATTAGCTCCACTTTGCCGTCCGTCAGCAATGAATGTCCATGCGGAAACACGAAATATTGGTTCCGGCTCTTCCGGGTCACGCAAAACTTTTTTTATTTTTTATTGCTGTACAAAGTATTTTGATGTAAATATCGACTTTAATAGTGGAATCCAACTTAAGTCAACTTAAATTCGGGTTACATCGCCAGCGTAGAACGTAACTCTTCCGTAACTCGAGGACTCCCTGTATATGATGTGCCAAAATTCCTTTATATAAATAATTTTATCTTAACCACTGTGTTCCCTTTTAGACTCTTCAACAACAGGCTAACTGACGCTTGTGCGCAACACGTTTCTCATCTGCTGAAGACCAAGCAGAATTTCCTCTCTTTGAGGTTAGCGCACTATTGGAGGTCCTGGTCGGAGGATACGCTAGGCTTGAAATCATGGAACGACTCGGAGACCGACTCGTGTTTGTTCATTTTTCCCCCGTTTTACCCTAATCAGTTAAGGATTAAGTTAATGATGCCATACATTTTCCAACTTCCTTTGATGTGCTAAGATAACGCGTAAAACATTGACAGAATAGGTAAATGGAATGTGGTGGCAAGGTCATTACACAAAGACAAAAAGGCTGCCAAAAACAACTACGATCAATTCAAACATCTCTCCCTGCTTCTGTGTAAAGACGAGCAGAAACAAAGCAGACTGTTTCAATCAATGACCCAGAATAGTTGACGGGTTTGGCTTACTTTAGCTAAAATAGCACAGACTAGGCTAGATGGCGGTTAGCATTGAGGGAGTCAACTGCCGTTTGAGTAATCAAGGAATCCTACATTTCATACATAGATGTATGTTTAAGAAAATATCAAAGCATCTATCAATTGATCCAACGTTAGAAGTCTTTGTCATTTAAGAGTACAAATCTAAAATGTACACATTCAAATTGAGATATGTCCTTGTATGAAAGGATTCGATATCTGGTCAGTGTAAGATCAGCTCTACTAATTCATGAAAGCCACTGTCGCCATCGCTACCTCGACAAATATTCAATCTCCGCAGTCTGATTCAAGGTTCAAAATTCCCTCCGACTTGTATTCTTGCAGCCAAACACTGCTCAGTTGTTCACCATTTTTTGACGTTGGCTATCAAATTTATCCATTCAGTCGAATCAATAAGCACTAAAACAAAATGTCCAGCCGTCCCGCTGCGACTATGTCCGGTTATGCATGACATCGCGGGAAAACTGTTATCATATCTGTGTGGTCTACTTGGTTTCAGGCTGGGCAACAACAATATTACATCAGAAGGAGCCAAACAGCTGGCAAAGGGGCTAGCGTGCAACCATTCGTTGAAGCATTTAGGGTAAGTAGAAGCCTATATGCTAATTATAGATATATTTCAACAGATGTATCTTAATTGTGTAATATTACATTTGTTTAGGCTTTGGGGCAATAGGATTGGCGATTCAGGTGCAGAGGCCATCGCTGGTGCCCTGGAAGGCAGCAAAACGCTAATATGGCTAAGGTACTAATTTCTGTTATCTGGTAAACTGTGTTGCAAATACAGCTCACTCTCATCAGGGCTGTTAGTATTGCATCATTTATTTTTGTAGATGTGGTTCTGTCGGTTTTATCAAGCCATGATCTCCAACTCTCACTGGAGCGGTTTGATGCCGAGTGTGACTTCTAAATCTGAGACCATGGTACTCAAACAGAAAGAGTACCCTCTTCTGCTTGGGGATTAGATCATGTTCCAAGTGGAACCGTTCAAGTGAGTGAGGGAATAATAGATCCGGAGATCTGCAGCGTCTGCAGTGGTGCGGGACCCTGGAGCTGAGCCAAAAGTCGAAGCTCTTGATCTATTTACGTTCCTACCCTCACTTATGGAAAGAAGATCACGTAAAAGAAGCGGCCAAAATGAGTTTCTACTGCAGGGTCTCCGGGCTCTTCCTTACAAATAGGGTGAGAAGCTCAGTCATCCGGGAGGGGCTCAGCGTAGAGCCGCTGCTCCTCCACATTGAGAGGAAGGAGCCAGATGGGGTGTCTCGGGCATCTGGTTAGGTTGTCTCCTGGATGCCTCTCTGGTGAGATATCATATCCCACAGTGAGAAGGCCCCCAGGAATGTCCAAGGACACGCTGGAGAGATTCACCCTCCCAGCTATCTTAGCAAGCCCTGTAGATCCCCCCGGAAGTCTGGACGAAGTGGCTGGGCAGAGGAAAGGGCTTTCATGCTTAAGCTGATTTGCTTGCAACCGAATCTCGTATAAGTTGAAGAAAATGGATGGGTCACTCATGTGAAAAAGTAAAGCATTGAAAATACTTTCCGGATGCAGTAATAATAGAAAGATACCCTCTTGCGACACAATGTGGTCATCAACGAGACATTCCCACACTAGATAACGTGACTGTTGTATTTTTCCAATGACAGCTTTGTGGGCAACGGCGTGGGCAGCGCCGGAGCTCGTGCCCTGGCCAAGATGCTCAAGAGCGGCACATCCCTGGAGGAATTATGGTAAGATCAGCTTCCTTGCGCAAGTGCTCCACCCTGCAACTAATTTCTCTTCCTCTTCTTCTCTGTACAAGGTTGACAGAAAACTGTATCACCAGGGAGGGAGTGGAATGTTTGGTTCAAGCTCTGGAGCGTAACACACGTATCAAGTCAGTATGGTGAGCAAACACGTATGTATATTTTTCCTGATCTTGTGAAGCTCCCTGAAGCCACGGCACTTTTAGCATTAGTCTATCTTGCCTAATGAGTAAGCTGGCCCTGCCCCGCCGGCCATACTTAGCCCATCCCTTTCCTATACAGTCAATGCAAGCTCCTTGTAATTGATGATGCATTTGTTTTGCAGGTTGAGGAACAATCACCTGAGCCCTGAGGAGGTGGAGGAAATGACACAACGTGAATCAAGACTCATCTTTTGATGCTTTTTTTAAAATAAATATTTATTAAAATGACAACAAATGTGTTCACTTTTCTTGGCCAGTGTTACAAACACTTTTATGTATGTTTTATGTATGTTTATGCAATTTAAATTGGAGCAGGTTGGACAGCGACTGGTGACGTTTCACAAGATCAAAAGGACATGAAAGCGGAATCAGGGCCATTGCTAAAAGTGTCCATGTGGCATGGCCGATTGTAAAGGTCACTGGGAAGATTATGTTGACCTAGCAACACAAACAAGCTGAAATCTGATTGGACCAAAAACTAAAAAACAACCACACTACTAGAAGCTGAGCAGCCAAGATACACTATGAAATTATTATAGTAGAATGAAAATACATTAATACAATTTTATGTAAGTTGTGAATGTAGATCAGAACTTCTGATCATGTTTAGAAGCAGAGGTGGCCTTGCTGGCCTTGACTGCACACCACTCATAATTAGTTCCACAATAGGGAAATTTGATGGCAATGGCTCCACTATTTTTGTACTTCCTCAATTAACATTCCATGTTTGAAAAAAAAAAAAAAAAAAACTTACATCAGAAATAATTTACAAGGAGAATGCTTGGTTAAATATTCATATTTAAGCAAAAATATAAACTGTTGAGTCAATGTGTGGCCTTTTATTAAGAAATTATAGCTTATTTATACTTAAGAACACAGCATGTATTTTTTATTTATTTATTTACTTAGTACATTGATGCACTGTGAAGTTACGGTGCACCCTAACTACGCAGTTCAATTCTGAATGGGAAACCCCCACTGACTCGTATAGAAACAAACGTCAGCCAATCGGCATCCCGATAATAACATGCTCCGCCAATTAGCGAGCGTCGTTTTGATGACGTGTTACATCAGTGTTCGTGAGCTCGTCTCATGTAAATAATATAGCTCAAATACAACGCAACGCAATACTGTATGAATTTTGAAATACATATTTATCTAAATGCCGTTCTTATTTCGTAGACCGCGACGGTCACCCGTCGACGTGCTCGCTGCCTGGTTGCCAGTTTGACTCACTTACACGCCGCATAGCCGGTTGGGTAGCTGTTAGCATATTAGCATTAGCTTGCCGTTTAGGTAAGCAGAGGTGACCACGGCGGCTGTTTGGGCTTGATTTTGGAGATCTCGAGCCAATTTGGAATAATGGCTGTTGTGACGTGACACGTCACCCGAAATTCTCTCAACTAACGCCGAATAAAGGTAAGACAGGCCTTGTCTTTGGCGTTTTCTTTGGTGAGAATAACCCGCAGTAGGTGAGCGTTGGCTGGCTTGCGAAACTGGGGGGGGGGGCTTGGTTATTATGTCTGCTAACTAACCGGCTCTCATTTTCTATGACGCGTGATAATGTCATGAAGCTCTTATGTCACATTTACTGGTTTTATCGTACAAAAAGTCTCAAGTCTTTCGTCACCACTCAAGGCGGATATGGCGTGTTCACTATGGACTTGTATGCCTGAGGGGAAGTCCATGCGTCGTAACCTGCGCGCTGTGTAGTTTTTGTTTTTGAGCATATTCAAATGAGCAGATCAGAGTATCAAACAAAAGTCGTTCAAATTTCCCCAATTTGGTGTTTACATGCTCAACTGTAGAGAGTACCAGGCGTCTTAAAGGGGTAAGGCCACTGATATGAAGACAAGTACGCCACCGCGCTGTTGCATCCCTGGTAACTGACGTGCGTACGTGGAGGCCATGTTGGGAGGGACAATATTCCCATTAAGGGCAATACATTGATATTGAAATTAAGTCGTACTTTGTCCGTTTCTTGACCTTTTTTGTTTGAGGTTTACATTTTTGTCGATGCCAAAATGAGTGCAATCAATACAGAAAATATAGAGTACAGGTAAAAAAAAACTACGTTTTGTGATATTCATGGGATTGTGCTGACTGACACTTGCCCCTCCTAGCTTAGCGTTGCACTAAATTAAATACAGCTTTGTACACAAATTCTTAATACTGTAATGTGTGAAGAAAAAAAACCCTCACTATTCTCTGAGGTTAGACACCAAATTCCGTAACTAAAGAGTATTCCAAATACAAGGCATTATTTTAGAAAATTCACTCTGTTTTCTGTATCACAGACTCCAATTGCTGTGATGCTGCCCTTGTTGCCTAGCATGCAGCCATGAGCTCAGTCCTGTGGAGCCAGGAGAAGCCCAGCGGGGGCTTCAGGGAGGACTGGCGCTTCTACATGGTGGTGAAGGAGTGCACGGTGGATAAGCCGCCCCAGAAGACCCTGTGGATCCCGCGCGGCAGCCTGGGCCAGGCGTGCCAGGAGCGCAACAGTCTGGGCCGCACGCTGCCGCCGTGCAAGGGCAAAAAGAGCCTGCGCATCCTGGACCAGACCAACGTGGTGCTGAGCTTGGACGAGCGCGACATCCTGGAGATCGACGAGAAGCTGGCCGAACTGCTCTTTCCCATCACCAACTGCGAGGAGCGTTACGCCCTGCTGTGCAACAAGTCCCGGCTAGAACGCGTGCGCGATATCGACTGCGGCTCCAAGGTGCGCGTCCAGCTGCGCTCTGGGGATGAGCCTCTACCTGGTGTGGTGCGCTTCAAGGGCTCGCTGCTGCCTGACAGAGCCCTCTCTGGAATCCTGTTTGGAGTGGAGTTATTGGTAAGGACCACTTCATCTTAGTGGTGCTCCAATTGTCTGGTTTCCGTGGAAAATACATGATCAATGCCTTTCATTGACAGTTACAAAAATCCATCACCTGCAGCTCATAATTTGCAGCCTGCAGCCAACTATAGACAAGCCTATGTGCAGTGTAGCATCTCCTCCTTTCCTTAACATTGCACGTCACAGACAAAACCAACCAACTGAATTGTAATACTGTATATGCTTGTGCATTTTCTGCACTGTCAATTTGAAATAATGCCTTGTTTTATATAATAAAGGGATGTAAATTGGATGAAAACTATGGAGGACCAAAACTGCCCAAAAAATTGATTAAAAAAATAGAATTAAAAAATGAAATACAAAAAAATATATAAATGGAAATAAAAAAAAAAAAAATCCTATATATATCCTTTAGTAAATAAATGTAAAAATAGACTAAAGAAATGAATAAAAGTGAAAATAAAAAGTGATATAAGATATAATTCAAAAATTGAATAAATAAATGGAAATAAAAACAAGAATATATATATATATATATATATATATATATATATATATATATATATATATATATATATATATATATATATATATATATATATATATACAAAAATGAAAAACGAGATAAAAAAAGTATAAAATAAATGTTGAAATAAATATATAAATAGAATGACATCTATAAATATTATTTATTCATATATATATATTGTTGTTTTTATTTCCATATATATATATTTTTTTGTTTTTAATTTCGCTTTTATTCATGTATTTATTTATTCAGTCATTTATTTTTAATTTTGGCAATTTTGGTACTCCACAGAAAACAGCGCAGTTTGTTGTTTCACACCCAAGAAACCGCAATAAATAAACTGTGTTTTAGCACTGCATGACACAAAGCTGTAGTGTTTTGACTGGCAGCAGGGAGAACATTTCCACAACACCAATGCAACTCTCTGTCAAATAGAACCTCTCACACTGTGCCACATGTCCGCAGAGGCGACACACGCGTGCACACACAAAGGTTTGCTTATTTCAGCACAATGTTGTTTCTATTCTGCGGCGCTCAGCTGAGTGGGCCGACGGCAGCGCTCAAGCGCTCGGGCCACAGCGCAGTATAAATAAACACCTCGATTCAAGTTCTTGAGTTCAGAGTTTACGCCCTTTGCCAAACACTGACCAACATACTGATCTTGAGTTCTTCAAGTTGAAATTGTTGAGTTTGACAAAAAATACAAGGATAAAGTAAAAGCACATTTTTGGAAATGTCTTATTTTGATTAAAAACAAACATAGTCTGCTTTCATGGACTACTGCAGAAATCTGAGAATATCTACCGAGACAGCCAACAATTTGTTTACAAGCTATTAAAAAAAATACACAATACGTCTCCTATAAAGTTACTTGAAGCATTGACAGTACAGTTAAAAGGTTTTATCCTGACTACAGTTTGCTGCTTCTTCAGTCAGACATTTCTCCTTCCATCAGGAGGAGGGTCGAGGCCAGGGCTTCACGGAGGGTTCCTTCCAGGGCCGCCAGCTGTTCCGCTGCGAGGAAGAATGCGGCGTGTTCGTGGCCCTGGACAAGCTGGAACTGTGGGAGGACGATGACGACGACGACATGGGCGAGCTGGAGGCCGATCATGTCAACTTGGTGGAGGAGGACCAGGACTACCCACCGCTCGAGATCAACTCCAGGGTCCTGGTGCAGACCCGGGAGGGACCCGAGAGAGGCACCATCATTTTTTGTGACTTGCTGCCGGGCAACGAGAGCCTGGGCTACTACGTGGGTGTTGACATGGTAAGTACTGACTTCATTGTCACACTATTTCCCCTCATAAAATGGCCTCCCCTAAATAGTCCACCATTTAATTGCAGGGTGAATTGTTCACTTAAAAAAAAAAAGCTGGACTATAATTTGTCGTTGATGATTTTACATGAATTCCACAATATTAGTCAATAGAAAACAATAGTTGAAAAATGCGAATCGCAAATAATTTGATCATTTTGCAATTAATTAGTTAAAAAACATTTTAATTGCTTGACAACACTAAATATAATATTTGTAATAATAATGTTTTAGTTCAATAAATGTTTAGATAATTGATTTATTGTAAATGATATAATAAAATACAAAATTTATAATGGTTGTACTTATTTTAAAATAAATGTTTTTTAAATAAATAATTACCTGTTCATCTTATTTCAAAATTGTATTTATTATTGTATGAAGAACCATTTTTACATCCATGTTTTATTACATTTTTTGGTAACTAACTACAAATGGTGAGACTCATCTATTTATTAAAAAAGTTAAATATGGCCTTTGAGAACAAAATTTTGCACATCCCAACATGAGAAGATACCAGTTTTGTGCATTTCCCCCCACCCATTTTCTGTTAAATTGAACATTTTTCCATAAGATTATTTTATTGGGATGCCGAGTACGGATACCAGGTATCAGTATCGGCCTGATACCTGACCTTATTTCAAGTTATCGGTACTGGCGTCCGGCTGCCCTCTTGTGGCCATTTTACCAACAGGAACTAGAAATTAGAAGAACAGAAAATTTCCATTAATTTTCGTGCAATTCTAAGGTAAATGTTATATTTGGATATACAGGTATTTGCTTAAAGTTATCTATCCTTTTTTGTGTGGAATTTTCATGTATTAATTTAAAAGTACTGGTGGTATTGGTATCGATGACTAATCAAGAGTTGAGTACTCATACTGGTATCTGTCTGAAAAATAGTGTTATTGAACATCCCTAATTATTTTATTGCGTATGGCTGTTCATTTGTGTGTTTAGGGAATATGTTTCTGTTGCCAAGGATCAGCATAGCCGGTAGCCATGACTACTGTTGTCAGGTCGGGAGTACTGTTGTGGTCGTAGGGAGATTGTATCGGCGGCATTTGACTGCTGATTGTTAACGGCGGCGGCGGCAAGCCCACGCCGCGCATCGCATCCACTGCCCACACCAAGACGAGGAGGCAGTCACGCTCGAGGGGGGAAAGGGGGGTGGGGGTAGTCTCCAAGTGGTGTATGACCCGATAGCGTGGCGAGGGGGCAAGCAGGCAGCTAATTGGGAGATCGCTTCTCTGGCCCAGCCTCGCCTTCTCGCCATCTCGCTTTCGCGCTGCGCTGGATTGCAAACTGCAAGGGGAAAAGAATAGCTCGGTTGTACTAGCAGGAGGGATTACAGCTCTAAGGAGGATCTGAATCAGAGGGGGGGACTGCTTATGTGGGGATGATGAACAACTGGGTTATCACCATGCAAGCGTGTTGGATATAGTGCTAAGACCTGGAAGGGTTTGACACAGTTGTCATGGCTCCAACTCTTACAGGACAATCCGATCGGCGAGTGGGACGGAATGTTTGACGGGAAGCTGCTGTGTAACTTTGCCAGTTTGGAGCACACTCGACTTGTCCCCATCTGTGAAGTAATGCCAGGTGAGCCGCCTCCTTTCGGGACAAATGTCTTCTCTCATCTGCTTTTCTTCTTTTTTCTTGACACTGGCAACAGAGAGAGTCTTTTGTTTTCTCCGACGAAATACTCAAACTCTTTGTTCGCCACGTTGGCATATTGATGTGTTTCCGTGCACTAGAAAGCTGGCATGACTGTCTCTCGCTTTCAGTCAACAAGTAAACAGGCTGCAAAAACAAAGCCTGCCACCATCTAAGACTTGAGTAAATAACACTCTACTTTTCAAACTTAACTCAACTTTGAGCTAGTTTGCAAAGAAAGACAAAACACTTCCATTGTACAGAGGTGACGCTTAAACACGAAACAATTAGCCTCTTGTAAGTAGAAAAAGTCTTAGGGGGGGGGGTCATTTATTGTTGGGTCTTTGGATTTTCTTCCCACCCATCAAGTTTGAGATTAAATAACTAATAAATTTTGCCAAATTATAACAAAGTGTTAATTTAGCTATTCCCCCCACACACACAGACTTTCGCCTATGACTTGACAGCAATGCTGAAATTAGATAAAAGCACTCTTTTTTTCAAAGCCAAACAGAGAGACAATTAAAACATTCCAGTTAGTTCACATGACGGTAACGTCAGCTGATTCTGATAATCGATGCATACTCGAATATTCAGAAAAGTGGTGGGGTGGTTTGCGTTTTTTTATGTGCCTGTTGCAGGCACCGCATACCAGTGTATGTGGCACATGCACAGATTCGCCACACTAATAAGTGCAATTTTTGATGGCTTGCTGATTTATCCTTTGTATGTTTTTAATGTTTCCTTTCCTTCAGAAACCTTCCGATGAGTTTGCCTGGCAGATTATGAAACTATTTGCTAAAAAAAAAAAAAAGACAGGCACTACATTTTAAATTGCGAGTGAATGATGCAGACAGTAATTACTTGTACAGCTTGTTGTGCACATTAGCTGAATGTTATGCTTATGCTTATTTTGGTCCATGCAGAATATTCCATGCAGGACCAAAGGCTGCAAAAGCACAGTTTTGCTTCCAGAGGCAACAACGACAAGTCGTCCTCTGGCCAAAGCAAACCCAAGAGCAAAGGTACTTCAAAACAGACATTTTTTATGACGTTTTTTTTTCTCCCCTTAAAAAAATGGTGTTTTAGCTGCTCTCTGGTTGTCAGCAGCAGTATTATTTCTTAAGTGAGTTAGATAGGTTATAAATCATTTTAAGATCTAATATTCCTTTTTTAGCAGAAACCATCTTTTTAAAACAGTTCTATGATGACCAGGCTTACTTAACAACTGAAAAGGAATTCAGCGGAGCCTCTCAGAACAAAAAGTTTGAAAAAAAATCCTGCTGGAAATAATGGAAATAGAATTAATCTGTTCCAAGGTGACATTGTCACCAATCCATCAACTTTTCTGAACTGTGCAGGGACTCAAAACTAGGTCTTAGACTAGAGATGTACCGAAATAAAAATTCTTACTTACTTACAAAACTGAAAATAAGAAACCCTAAACTGAAAACTCAAACACCCAAATAAATTATAAAATCTTTAAAAACCTTAAAAACCTTAATCCTAATTCCAACCTGTATTATAATCTGAATTTTGCCAAATGTGTCCAAGTGTGAGCTCTCTAGTTGAGTGGTGCGCACACTTTCTCGTGTGAAGCGAGTCTACCGCATTTTCGACTTCCCTGTAACAGTGGAACGCATGGCATCTCTGCGGCCGCTTGCATCATCACAACATCCTGTTTCGGCTGTGGTGTTTTGGTGATTTGTCTTTCGGTACCAAACTTAATATGCACGCTTGCATCAGTTTTGGTGAAACATTTTTGCCGACCGACTTATGCAAGTTAATGCTCAGAAATAAACTGCAGAAAAGAAACGCTTTCAAACATTTGTTTGGTATCAGGAGTAATAAAACAAATCCCAGGGATATAATAGCAGAATTTATTTTGAATACTGTCATTGTTGTGTGCTTTTTCTATGAGCCAAGAGGAAAACATTTAAAATCAGATTTTTGTGAAAATCTTAGATTCAGGCCATATTGCTTACTAAAAAGTATAAAGAAAATATGTTAACAACCATAGATATGATTATGAGACTATGAGTATTAACTTATTTGCTCCCAAAAACGCATAAATATGTTCTATTTTAAATGTTTTAAGTGTCCCAAAGACATATTTATATGTTTTTTATGCTACCGCATACAGAAGGCTTTGATGCAGCCTCTCAACTGCACAAAACGGTTGAAGCAATGGTAGTTATTACAAAAACGGCCAGCAGGTGGAGCAAAGTATAAGAGATCAACCAGGGCCATGTTGAAAACAAGCTGATTTACCCACTGTTCTAAGCAGATTTGTGAATAAAGAAGAAACTATATTCTAATGCTAATTGCTGCAAAACTGAAACAGATAAAAATATACTTTTTTTTCCTGATGAAAAAGAGACTAATCTTTCTTTTGGTAGGTTCCATGTTTTTATAGCAATAGAACACAATATTCTGTGGGCCTTGCAAAATCAGTCAAAATCCAGTAAAACCGCCGGGAGCGAAGGGGATTGCTTCAGTGAAAATGGCTAGGAGTGAAGGAGTTAAATAACAAGGCAAAATGTAATTTGTCATTTTTTTTAACATTCTTAATAACTTAACACATATATTTGAAAAGATACTTTACATTGGAATACATGTTGGCAAAAATGTAGCCAAAAGACAGTCAAAGTCCTGTGACACACTGCACTGAGGTAGAAGCTAAAATCTAAATATCGATTTAATTTTGCCAAATTTGCCCACTCCTATTTCAAAAGTTCCACTGTCTGAGAAATCCTAACCGCATCGATAATAATTTGCTTTCAACATTTTTATCTTTTGTGTCTTCTTTGATGATGAACGATCACAAGGTCGCTCTAATGATACGACGTCACAACTCAGACATGCACACTCGTGTACACTTGTGAAAGACGAGATGCGCACACGCTTTATCTTTTTTATGATGCATCTGTGTTGTGGTGTACTTGTTATTTCCAGGATTAGCTCATCAGTGTGGCAGTAGGAGCAAGTCCGAGTTTTACTATACTTTAAATGGCAGCTCTGTTGACCCCCCAGTGCAGTCCAAATCCAAAAGCACATGGTACATTGACGAAGGTAACACGCGGCCACTTGTTGAACGTCCGCTGTCTTGCTGGCAAGCTCCTGTTTCCGAACAAGCATCTCTTTGGCTTTTTTTCCCAGAAAGGTCCATGTAAAATATCTCTCAATGAATTCTGATAATTGGCGGTTCAAATTCCCAAGAATGAAGTATTCTCAAAAACATGATTTACCGGTACTCATTATAATAAAAGTTTATTTATAAATATTTTGTTATTTATCAACACCATCCTTTTTAAAAAAAATTTTTTTTACGAATGTGCAGCAAATGAAGACTGTAATAGTAACATATGATGCAAGTAATATATCGTAGTAGGATGGTGTTCATTTGATCGCTACGCCCTTGTTTACCTGTACAAGAGACGAGGCCACTATTACGTGACAGAATACGTGACAGAGAAATGGATTGCCTCTCCCCATTGACATGATTGTCATTGCAACATGGGGGGCTTTCAAATGATTTCATGGAACTTGCCCAATATTTAAAGATTGTGAATTGCACTCAATTTATGTTGCAAGATGAACTCCTACAATTCCAATTGAATAGCCTCCAACATGCTCAGTCTGTCGCAGTCGCTTGCCACGAAGACCTTCCCAGCAGTCCCGTCCCCTTAATCACCATTGTTCGCGTCACATTCCACTTGCATGGTGCGATCGGTGTTGATGGGAAAAAAGGCTTTTATTAATGCTCAGTGCTGCAAATTCATCCACAACTGCATAAATATTTATCAGAAACAAGTTGGAGGGGGCTAAAGCATTTGTAAAAGTCTGATGTCAGAGTTCTTGTGTCTTATTTCTGTATTTCAACGGGTCTTGGGAATTTTTTTTTCTTCCATATATTACCCATACTTCAGTTGATCAGAAATTCACTCCTTATGATGGTGATGATGTCATGTGTCCACGTGATGACGTATTTTTCATTTCATTTAGTAAAAGCCTCTTCTCAATGTGGCGCAGTAGTTTTTTTTGCATCGATTCCCACCAACATTAGAATGCAGACCTCTAATGTGAATGTCAGCAGTGACTCACAAACAGGTGGTGACCTCCTTGCGGCGTTGACTTGTATTATGAATCACACTTTAGTGACTTATCTGGCATGTTTTCATTAGCATAGCAGAAGAGTGCTGCTCTGTATTTAAATCTTAAATTGTGTGGTGTACCTTTTGAGAAGTCCACAGTTAGGCATACCACTGGAGGACTTTTTTTTTTTTTTTTTGCATTAAAGTGTATTTTTGCTTAAAAATGCCAAAAGACAGAATCATAATTTGATGCACAGTTTTAAAGTCAATTAACACAACATACGTGTTCTTGTAATTTGAGAGGAAGCCGGAGTACCCAGAGAAAAGCCACGTAAGCTTGGGCAGAACATGCAAACCCCGCACAGGAAGGCCGTGAGCCGACCGTCGCACCACAAACCTGGCAGACGTGCTCATCGTAATCTCATTCAAACCAGCTGCCGAGGTGCATGACATTCTCCAGTTCATCCTCCAGATGGTGTACAAGAGCTCATCTCAGACATGGAATTTATCATCATTGTGCTCCATTTATGTATTTGTTGTCAATTATAAAATGTGACTACAATCTTTTATTGCCTCCTCCTTACCTTTCATGTCTTGTGTCTGTCCTTCAGTTGGGGAGGACCCTGCAAAGTCGCTCACCGAAACTCCCCCCGACTTCAACCAGTCCCCCCCGCCCGTTAGGGCGCCGCCGGCCGCCTCGTTGGCGAGTGACAACAAGTTCCACTCGCTGCCCTTCAGCCTGAACCGCAAGAGCGGACCCATCGACAACATGAGCCACGGGCCGCTCTCGCTTTCCGTCCAGTCGGTAATGGGGGAGCAGGCCGACGCGCCGTCGCCCACCGCCCCAGCTTCGCCGCGGCCTGCCACACCCACCAGAGGGCAGCCTGGGCTTGAGGTGGGCTCCTTGGTGGAGGTGAAGGAGAACCCCCCTCTGTGTGGCGTCATCCGCTGGGTGGGCCTGCCTCCAGGCTTGTTGGAGCCTCTGGCCGGGCTGGAACTGGTGAGAACACAACGCGACACGCCAATCTATAATTAAGACCTCCAAGCATTTAAGTCCTGTAATATTGGTTCTTAATCCATTCACTCCCAGCCATTTTCAGTGAAGCAACCTCCTTCGCTCCCGGCTGTTTTACTGAATTTTGACTGACTTTGCAAGGCCCACAGAATAGTGTGTTCTATTGCTATCAAAACATGGAACCTACCAAAAGAAAGATTTTAGTCTTTTTTTTTTTTTTTATCAGGAAAAAAGTATATTTGAATCTGCTTCCGTTTAGCAGTAAGTTTCATCCTTACTCACAAACCTTTTGGAAACGCTGACAAAAAGAGCTTTTTGCAGCATGGCCCTGGTTGATCTCTTATACTCTGCTGCCACCTGCTAGTCGTTTTTTTGTAATAGCTATCATTGCTTTAAGCAACCTCTTCAGGTCAGAGGCGGCATCAAAGCTTCTGTATGCTCTAGCATAAAAAAATGTATAAATATGTTTTCTGGAACATGGCAATATTTAAAATAGAACGTTTTTATACGTTTTTGGGAGCAAATGAGTTAAGTTTTTTCACTTTCTTCTTCAAATTTCCACATTTATTGTCATTCCCCCCAAATATTATATTTCAGGAAGAGGAGTGTCCGGGTTGCACTGACGGCACCTTTAAAGGTACGCGCTACTTCAACTGCCCGCCTAAGAAGGCCCTCTTCGTGAAGCTCAAGTGCTGTCGGCCTGACTCCCGCTTCCCATCGCTACACCACTCCTCCAACCCCATCGAGCGCTGCAACTCTATCGGTGAGTCATCCATCCGTCGTCACTACCTTTTTCCAAGTAACTTAGACACAGAATAAGGTGACAGTCGGCAGATTAATTTTGCAACTTTTGGAGGTAGCAGGGTGGCAAATTCAGGTCCAGAAATTTAAAAACCCTGCCACAGTTTGGCTTTAGCCCCTAGCAGGTAAATGAGCACCCGTGGAGCTAGCTAGGGAGCACGCTAGCTAGCACCTGGGGCTAAAGCCAAACTGTGGTAGGGTTTTTAATTTCTGGACTTGGATTTGCCACCTATGATCAGAAGCACTTTTAACACATGAATATTTAAAGCTGGCATTTGTCAGCCTGTTTCCGCCATTGTTGCGTGTGAAAAGGCAGGCAACCCATTCATTCATTCATTCTCACTTTGACAACTATGCACAATTTAAGCCACTTTTTCTCCACACAGTAAGTACAGTTCAGTTTTGGATCAGGTAAATCCTGATTAGGCAGCACAATGGTGAATGGTGATACCTCTGTAGTAATTTCACTCCGTCATAAAACAACACACCCCTTGTTTTTGAGACTGGCAGAGAAATAACAGCAAAAAATAAATAAAAAATGCCAGGGTGCTAAGTGAAATATCTTGCAACTGTGTCCCTTCCCACAGCTTTCGGGGGCTATTTAAGCGAGGTAGTACACGAGAACACCCCGCCCCGCAGCGAGACGGATGGCCTCGACGTCATGGTAGGCAAGAAGAAAGGCATCCAGGGCCACTACAACTCCTGCTACTTGGACTCAACCCTCTTCTGGTCAGCGTTACTTTTAGTCTTTCACACCAACCCTCCATTTATCCTTTGGACGATTGGAAGTTTGAATTGTCGCTGTACAGAAATAATGTAAAGCTTACGTTAGCTTCTAAGTGTAATGCATTTCTATTAGGCTCACAATCAATGTGACACGAATCAGTCAGGGATGTATCGATAATCGACTCTTCTGTTTTGCAGTCTCTTTTCCTTCAGCTCTGTACTGGACACAGTTTTGCTGAGGCCGCGCTCAAAGACGGATGTGGAGTATTACAGAGAGACCCAAGAACTGTTACGCACTGAGATAGTCAACCCATTGCGCATGTGAGTGTCACAAAGGTTGCTTTTTGTCTATTATAAATCCAGTCAATCGAGAGAAAAAAAAAAAAAGCAGCTGTGTGTTGAAAGCATTCCCTCCCACAATGCTTCTGGTTCTCACTCAGACACGGGTATGTGTGCGCCACCAAAGTGATGAAACTCCGGAGGATCCTGGAGAAAGTAGAAGCTGCGTCTGGCTTCACCTCCGAAGAAAAAGGTAAGAGCTTAACATCTGAACATGCAATTTGCCCTTCTGCTTGTCCTTTACCTTATTGAGTCGCATGCTGTGCTGCAGATCCGGAGGAGTTCCTGAATATACTTTTCCACCACATATTACGAGTGGACCCTTTGCTCAAACTAAGGCAAGTGCTTCAGCTCCACCTAGTGGCTCAAAGGCTGTTTCTACAATATATCTCAATAGACATTACTAGTAGTACATTTGTAAATTAGTAAATAGCACATTTTTACTTCACTTTTGACACTAAGAACAAGAACGTAAAATTAAAGGTTAAGTCAGTTTTCCACATTTACTGTAGAAAAATTTCACAAGCAGAAATATGCTACCTTCCAAATTATTAAGTCTATGGCGTTTTTTGTAAATAGTTAATGCCATTTTCTGTTAATAGTTTTTCGGTCAACAATTATATTAGCTTCTTTAATATTGTGGATTTATATATTTTTTAATCAAACAACCAACCAAATTGACTCAAAATAGAGTGTTCCAAATTATTGTTCGCAGCAGTTAAATAAATTATAAAGAACTAAAAAAAAAAAAAAAATTATTAAATAGCTGTAATTAAATAAGCAAAAAAGGATATTTTGACCCCATAGTATACTGTCTGATAGATAGATAATATAGGAACTTTTCGTTTGTATCACCTTAGAAACCCTTGATCTTAAAATCTTACTGTTTAGGATCCTCCACAGGTTTTCAGTAAGTCTCATCCATTGAGATTGGAACTTCATGGTTAGTTTCTGCCTGTATAGTTTTGGAGGATTTAAGAAATGCCTCCCAGAGTTTTTTTTCCCCCAAGTACAACAAATCCCGCTATTTCGCGTTCTAGGTTCCACCCCCACAACAGATGCAATTGGTGAAGTAGTGACCAAATATTTACTGTCATGGCTCTGTTATGCTCTTGCTGATGTTGCAGCCTTGTTCAGACTGGGTCGGCTATCCATTAGCCAGGTGACTTGCTCCATAAGGTGGAGTTTCTGTAATTGTGTTTTACCTGAAATGATCAAACGGATTCATTCAGAAATGGCAGTGATCTAAAAAGGGGAAACTACAACTTCTCAGGAAAACTACAGTTGAAGTGTTTATTTAGCATATATCCTAGACACATCAAAGTTTGGAACCCACTATTGGAAAAATAATTATAATAATCTAATTAATTATGCAGGTCAGCCGGACAGAAGGTGCAGGACTGTTACTTTTACCAAATCTTCATGGACAAAAAAGACAAGGTCGGCGTTCCCACCATCCAGCAGCTCCTGGAGTGGTCTTTCATCAACAGCGACCTAAAGTTTGCCGAGGTGAGTCTTCCAAAAAATGTGTATGTGTCGGCTCAATGTTATTCAACCTTTTTTTTTTTGGGCTTGTGTAACTATTTTTGGTTGAGTGGGAAGAAGGAGAAGAGCACGGCAACAGATTATGATTATTACATCACTTACAACCAACAACCATAGGTATCAAATGTTGTTCGAACTTAAAGATGACCACAAAGTCCATTTTAAATGCAATTTACTATTATTTATTTATTTTACCAACAATTGTATTCCCTTAAATTTGTAGAATTAGTAATATAAAAAAAAATGGTGTTGTGATTAAAGTATTTAAAGCTCTTTAAATAATGTTTTCAATTAATTAATTTAATAATAATATTATTAATTTATATTTCTTGTTAAAGAAATATATGTTTTGGTCATTAAATAGCAAAATACAATTTTTTTGTCTGCAGGAAAGACAAGAGGTTTACTATATTTTAACTCTTTGACTGCCAGACGTTTTCAGAAAAGGGATACCGTGGGTGCCAGCCGATTTAAGCATTTTTACTGATCTTTTGACTGATCTTTCAAGGTCCACAGAAAATTATGTGTTTGGACTATGGAAACACACATACTACCAAATGAAAGATTGGACTCTCATCTTTCATCAGAAAAAAAAGTTGTTTCTACCTTATTCCGTTTTTGAGTAATCAACAATAGAAAATGGTTAGTTTCACCTCTGTTCTGAAACAAACGTCTTTTAACGTCTTTGGCACTCCTCCATAGGATTTTACTAAACGTTATTTAACGTTTTTGGCAGTCAAAGAGTTAAGTACAGTATATTATTAATATGTGAGCGGCATGGCGGCTGACTGGTTTGCACATCCGCCGTCACAGTTCAGGGGTTGTGGGTTCAAATGCGGTCTCTGGTCTTCCTGTGTGGAGTTAGCACGTTCACCCCATGCATGCTAGGGTAATTGAACACTCTAAATCAGGAGTCTCAAACTCAAGGCCTTTATAAGAATATTTTGCGGCCCCCTACTTGACATGAATGTTTTTCTGATATCACTTATTTGCTAGCATAGCTCTGGCTCACGACATTGTTTAGCGAAACGTAATTCTAAATTGACACCAAGAGGAAGGAGAAAAGATCCTTTCACCCAATCCTATGCCTGTGAAGAAGAGAGAGGTTGCTTACTAGAACAGCAAGAAAAAGAGACGTAATGTTTTTTTTTGTTCAGGACACAGGCACTCCGACATGTCTTGAATACACAGAGAACGTTGCGGCACTGAAGAAATCAGATTTCAGGACATGCTGGAGGAATATGCAAAGTAGCAGAGAGATGCAAGAGAGGACCGGGTCACCAATCCTTTTCACGTTCTGGAAAACCGTTAATGTTCTGAACTGTTATTAATAAAGATCGGAAAGTTTGAATTAGTTACTTGATACTTGAACCCTGTTTTTTTTTTAATAGTTTTTTTAAATAGTTCCCTACTTGCAACCCTGGTGAGGAAAAGCGGTACAGAAACACTACTTGGGATACATCCTTATTGTCTTTGACTGTTTATTTTGAGTTCATGACGGCATGATGGTGCCGAGTAGCACGTGGAAATCTTTTCCTACCGATAAACTCGTACACACGTCCTGTTTTCCCACCAGCGGACCTCACAGCCGTGTGGTCTAAATCGGACCGCAATCTCACACGACACCATCCTAGATGTAATGCGGCCTGGCCTAGTGATCAGATACCCGCTTGAAACAAGAAAAGCAGCGTGCGAGACTGATCGGTCATGCGTGTTTTAGTCGGTGTTGCTTTTGTGCGGGATGATAATGAGCTCTCGCTCTCCTCTGTTTTTTCCTGCCCCTCAGGCTCCCTCCTGCCTTATCATCCAGATGCCGCGCTTTGGCAAGGACTTCAAAATGTTCAACAAGATTTTCCCCTCACTGGAGTTAGACATCACAGATCTTCTGGAAGACAGTGAGTCGGAGCCGACTGCCTTTGTGTGTGTGTGTGTGTGTGTGTGTGTGTGCGTGTTCTTCACGATCAATGCCCGTCCCGCCGTCTGTCTGTTTACTTTGTAATGAAACTCCACTGAGTTGTCACCACGGCCCAAGTGAAACAAAGTCTACACACACACACACCACAGCCACGTTTTATTATTATTATTTTTTTACCATCCAGCTCCCAGAGAATGTCGCATCTGCGGAGGACTGGCTCTCTATGAGTGCAGAGACTGCTATGATGACGGCGACATCACGGCGGGCAAGATCAAGCAGTTCTGCGAAAAGTGCAATACGCAGGTAAACGACGTGTTGCAATACGCACGTGGCCGCTCACTCTTCTCGGGCTGGATTTACACTGCTTGGTTAAAGTCGCCCAATTGCCATTGTATTTGCTCTCAAGTGACATAATTGGAAGATGCGTCCGGGCAGTATAAATAGAAAGAAATGTTCATGTCAAATGTGGGTACAAATCTGATCTCTGCCAATGTTGAGTGCTGCGCAAGCATGCAGATCACATGTACCCCGTCAGTTTGAGCGTGATACTGTCTGGATATACGTCGTGGTGGCATATACTGTACATGCCCAAGCAACAGTAAAAAAAAAAAACTGCTGTAAATCTGAATGACATTCTAGAAACTATTGATTTGAATTTGGCTAATTGCATATGTGTACAGAATCAATTCTGTCTTTGCGTAAAGAAATCCAGATCAGAAATGTACGTGGAAATCGACTTGATTGTTAGGCATTAAATTAGTCCAACCATGGCATGTTAAAATGGATTGGCCATGCGATGGCGCCAAATACAAAGAAATGAGAGCAGTGTGGATGTCACGGCTGCGTTTGATTTGACCACAGTTCTTTCCGCTTAAACAGTATTTTATTATATTAAAAACTATCAAAAGCAGTCACATTTTATTTCCTGTGGTCTTAATGTGTTAATACGCAGAGCCTTAAAAGTCTTATTTGATTTTATAAAATGAAGGACCTAAATGATCTTGGACATCTAGTCATTTTGTTTGGCAGTGGCGGGTGAGCCGAAGCCGAAGCCGAAGCCAGCTGTTTTTGGACGGGAGACAGAATAAAACCTGGACTGGTTGTCAGTCAGTCACAGGGCAAATGAGCATTGACGCTATTCACACCATACCCGTGAACTACAATGCCATTGTGCAATTTGATTTATTTGGAAATGTTTGTCAATTATTTAACTCAGAGTTGGCATTTTAGCATAACAAATATTTAAATGAGAAGAACTACCAACACTGGTTTTGGGATTTGATACAATAAAAAAATTTTTTTTTTTTAAATATTGAACAGATCAGGTCTTAAATTTGATCAGAGGCCTTCTTTCATTTGGCTTTCTTAATTCTGCAACTACACTACTTGTGGAAATTCATTTCTGTTGGCTTCAGTGGTGATCGCACGCTCGCACCCTTACAGGTTCACCTTCACCCGAGGAGAAAAAGTCACCGGCACGGCAAGCTGTGCGTCCCCAAGGAGCTGCAAGAAGGCAGTGGTCGCCAGGGCTCGTTCCCACGCCAGACGATGGAGCTGTTTGCCGTCCTGTGCATTGAGACCAGTCACTACGTGGCCTTCGTCAAGTATGGCAGCGCCGCCTCCGCATGGCTCTTTTTCGACAGCATGGCCGACAGAGACGGTAAGATGCGGTTCGGAGGCTTTTCAACCTTTTTAATGCGGTGGAATTTGTGTGTTTTTTTTTTTGGTGGGTTTTACTGATAGTAGAATAATCACCAGTATGACAGTAATTGTTATAATGGCAACATTGCTGTAAATCTTGAGAAAATATCAACAACAAAATTTATGTTTTTTGAAACTATTGAATAAAACATGTTTTTTATACTATTAATGACTTTAAAAATCACGTTTGATTTAAACAATTGTTTAATTTTATATTCTTGGTGGAAAATGTTGCATTGCATTTTACCTAGTACATACAGCACACTTATGTTGTTCACCTAATAGAAATGTAAAGTTAATCATAGTTAATTTAACCTAACGTTGCCTAATAGGAAAATTGCCAGTCATTTTAAACCCATTTATTGATACCCAACCAATAACAATATAGACGCTGGTTACTATACTTTTTTTAGCGTTAAAAAATTCTTGACAACTATTTGGCTAATATCTGTAATAAAATAAATGAAAATTGTTAATTAAAATCGAACTTAATACCTAAAAATAAATTGTAAACAATAAAATAGTCATGAAATGTGCATAAACCTCCCATTTAAAAATAAAATAAAATATAAATAATAATAAAATAGAAATATCTAGTAATAATAATAGTTGTCATGTCATCGCAGAAGGAGATTAAAAATGAAAAATAGATACACAAAAAATTCTACAAGCAAAAAAGTTTTTTTACTCCATGTCTCATCCAGTTCAAAGAGCAAAAGTGTCTGCATTATTTATTTTTTTAATTGCCCTACTTTTGGACACACCATCACAATTGTGCCAAGTGGGAAACCCGATAAAGATTTACAAACATCCCAATTTAACAATATGTTGCTCTTGGTTCTGTTCCCGCTTGTGCTTTGGGCAGGAGGCCAGAACGGCTTCAACATTCCGCAGGTGTCGCCGTGCCCCGAGGTGGAGGCCTACCTGAAGATGACGCCCGAGGAGCTGCACACACTCGACCCCAAGAGCATCCAAGGCCAGGCTCGCCGGCTGTTGTGCGACGCCTACATGTGCATGTACCAGAGCCCCACCATGAGCCTGTACAAGTAGCCCCCCCCCACTCCGACACCCGTCGTCCTCTTCGTCGTCATTCGCCTCCGGCCCCGTGACCACGACGACCCCCCCCCCCCCTTCCCCCAGGGCTGTAGACTTCCCAGAAAGACCCACAATGGGGGAAAAAAAAAATCGACTAAACGGAAGAAGGCTTGCCTAGTTTGGAGTTAACCCTCTCCAGTCCTATCAAGATTTGTGGTTGGGGGTTGGGGGGCTTGTGGGCTTTATTTGCACTGTGCTTTCGTTGAAGTGTTGTGTTCTTCATGTCGTCCTACGTAGCTTTCTCCTTATCTCAGCCGAGCCTTTGCAAAGCTCAAGAAGGATTTAAAAGACGGAGGGAGCCGGTGGAGGGGGGTTGCAAAACAAGTGGGAGGACCCTTTTCGACGAAGAATCCCCGCTCGTCTTAATCACCGGGAAGGACGGGAGCGCTTCATTACCACCTCAATCGAGAAGCCACGCGGTACGCAGCGCACATCTCGCTCTCTGGTGACCATGTTCTGTATTACCCTCGGTCACACTTTGTGTGTTGCAGAAACCAATGTAGCCATTATAACCGTTTGACTGCACATTTACACCCCCGCCCCCGTCCCACTTCCTCCACCCTGGGAAAAACCGCACTTTGGCTCAGAGTCCTCTTTAGGTAGAAGTTACGGGGGGTGGGGGGGGGGGGGAGATAATTTATTGGTCAGTCAGGGGATGCAGTTTTTATGTGTGTGCGCGCGCGTGTGTGTGTTACAGGATGCAAATCTGCGCTATCGGCGTGACGTCTGCTTCTGACATGTACAGTATTTGTCCCGCGCGTCTTTATGTTTACGAAGCCTTTTTGGGAGTCCGACTCACCGCCTTTCTCCAAGATGTGACACGCAGCAGATTAATACAACAAAAGAGATGTGATCAAATATTGATATTATTTATTTTAATCTAATCATGTTTGTCCCTTTTTAAGGAAATAAAACAGGGTTGTTGATGATGTTGCTGTCAGGTTTTCAACTACTGACACACACACACACGTACTTATATAATTGTGAGGACATCCATAGACATAATGCATTTCCTATCCCCTTCACCGAACCCAAACCATCAAAAATGATTGCCTACCTCCATACCTTACCCTAACCTCAACCATAACCCAATTCAAACCTCAACTCCAAAACCAAGTCTTGACCCTCAAAAAGAGATCTTGAGTTGTGAGGACCGGCCCAAAATGTCCTCACTTCACAAAAATGTCCTCAATCTGTTGGTTAAAGACATATTTTGGTCCTCACAATGTAGTATGTACAAGTACACATAGACACACACACACAAGGCTGGTAACCTTGAGCTGTTGAAGAGAAAACATTGTAAATGAATTAAGTAAAAAAAAAAAAAAAGTGGATGCAGATAAATGTGTGTGCCAGAACCGTTTCTAGACGAGGCTCCTTTTCTGGTGGTTTGCACTGTTCCAGGGACTCTTACTGCACTGCTGAGTCCCGCCACTGATTCCTTTCAGGAGTTGTCTTGAGAACTGGATGAGTTTTTTTTGTTTTTGTTTTTTGTATTGATTTCTCTGTCCAGTCTGTCTAGTGTGCACAAATGTAACAGGTGGAATTTGATGTCGGTCACGTTGATGTACATGTTTGGTTAAATAAATGCCATTTTGGAAGGGCGCAACATGGCGGCGGCGTGTTGGCGTGGCGGAGTTTGTTTTAACATCTGCTCGGGGGAAAATGGTGCAGTTAGGTGAGTTTTTGTCTGTTTTTTTTTTTTGCCCTTTCATTTTACAAAAGCAGAGTTTTGATACGGCTCTTGTGTTGGATGGCAGGTTTCCGGTGAGTGGATTTTGACCAGGGTTTTCAGGTGGACCACTTTACGGCCGTTTTTGTACAAGGTGGTGAACACTTAAGGTGAGTTTGTCACAAAAGAAAGAAAAAAAAACACCTTTACAGGACCTTCTAAAGCAGTGGTCCCCAACCTTTTTTTTCACCACGGACCGGTTCATACATGTCCACAACTTTGGCGGACTGGCAACCCAATGGGTTGAGGGTGGGGGTGGGGGTGCTTGTCTGTTCGTCGGCTGATTAATAAAAGGCTACGACAACAAACGCAAGTCCACTACTATAACAAAGGTAACAAAACGCGACTGAGATGATTAGCATCTTGACGTGTCAAGAGTCCGTCGTAAACAGAGAGAATCTGGTCAACTTTTCAAAATAAAATATTTTTAAGCCTCGGCTAATTTATTAACCGGAAGTACAGTAAGTTTTTTTTATTCTTTCAACTGTGCGGCCTGGTCCAAAGGTGCCCACGGCCCGGTGGTTGGGGACCACTGTTCTAAAGTATACTTTTTGACCTGAGGTTAATGTCCCGTCAAGAAAGTTCATGCCCTTTTATGTACAGAAAACAACAGACATCATTGCAGTAGTCTCAACAAGGCTGAGTAATCTGTTATATGCGTCCTGGACTTTCTGAGGTTTAGTTGGTAGCTTCTTGCAAGCATTCTTGGTTTAAATTGCAGCTCCTGGCATGTGAACATTTTTTTCACGGTTTGGACAACAATCAGGTATCGTACAGCCTCCCATCCATTATGCGTATTAGACTTTTTATTTTTTTTTAAGTGTCAAGTTACAAGAAAAAACAGGAGCATATAGAGAAACGCGAATGAGATGTTTGAATTCACCATCCGAAAATTTTGAGTTACAAATCAACAGGTCAACAAGACAAGCACAAGTGTCATTTTTGACTGCAACTTCAAATGTCATTGAAAAGCACTAGGATTTTTATTGTTAAAGTTTGAAGATCACATGAACTAACCTGCTAGGTAATTGAGGAGCTTTTCACCAAATTTGACTTAAACCACACATACCTGGGTTAGTTGATTCAAATACCTAAAGGGTTATTGTTTTGAGAAGAACAATGCTGGTCATTTACAATGGGGATTTTTTGGGGGGGGGGGAAATATAACAAAATCTATACCAAATAATTGGAATGAATAGTTGTATTATAGTACTCGATACTCTTTGATATTTGTCTTTCACTTGGTTTTGGATCTTGCAAAATGCGAATTTTGATTACCGAGGAGAATGTAGTGTACCTCGGGCGCCAAACAACAAAAGCAAGTGTCCCGGTATCTGTCCAGATGATTGTTAATAGGATGAGCGGGGTCAAAGCCTGTTCAGCGGGATCATCCTCCATCTTGTAAACATGCAAGAACAGTATAAGCACAGATTGTTATTCTTACAGGAGGATAAGAAAAGATTAAGCCGTGCGCTCTTTATTTTGACTTCCTTGCTGCGGTTCAACATCCACCCTGTCGTACTTGTTGTCATTCCCATGGGAAGAGACGAGAATGGTGATTTCCGGTAACAAAAGAGGACGGTTTTTAAATCAATCAGCTCCTAATTCAGTTTACCACTTTGCTGAATTTTGTTTGCCGTCATAGCACCTTTTTTTTTTGTTTTTCGAAGCGTCTTCAAAGGTCTATGAAATGGACCTAATCAACAATACTGTCCTGCTTTACAAAAGTCTTGTTTAGAACACGCATTGTGATTAATACTGTGGAAGTAGTGACCCAAATCCCCTGACAATCGCCTCCAAAGTGATACCCCCTGTTAAATCAACATATATTATGCATGCAGAAAACAGCATTCCCGCCACCCGGCGCCACACCTAGCAGCTTAGCTTAGCGCTGACTTCAGAAGTGCCAGATAAGTATTTGTCAACACAACAGCTGGCACACAATGCCCTCTTGTAGCTTTATGCCACGGCATATGCCCGCCGCTCGTAGCGTGCCGTAATTTAGCCGGGCCGCTTCTGCCCGAACAGATGGGCCCGAGTATTGTTATTCTCGCTCCAACTCGGGGGTCCCTGGGGGGAGTCACTAAATAAAATCAAAGCAGATGGACCTCTCCGGGCTAAGGCTGTATTTATGATAAACAGCCTGTACAGCTATTGTCCGTCAAACACCTTAACACACCTCCTTCCTGCCAATGCGCGCCAAGTAAGACTGCAGCGGAACCGCCTTAGATCAGTTAAGAATCAACAGGATTCTTACTTTTTCACTTGGACGCTTGGAAGTGACTTGTGACAGGGAAAGGACACTCTGCTTGAGTCAAAATTGATTTCAAATCACCAGTTTTCGTGATTAGAAATGTTGGAAAGTTTGGAAATCATTTTACTCATTCACTGCCATTATAGACGTCAAAAATTCATTTGAACTATTTCTATTAGTTAAAAACAAAATTCCACTTTGGCTAACGAGCATGAAAACCTAGATTTTTTTTATTGTACATTCAGTACAGATTTACAGTTTGTGATTAATCGTTAGTTAACTAGTGAAGTCATGTGATTAATTACAATAAAAAAAATATCGCCTGACGCCTCTAATTTTAAAAAAATTATAAAAAATGAGGGGCATCAGACGATAAAAATTTGTAATCGGAATTAATTGCATGACTTCAATAGTTGACAAATTTTATATCTGTTATAAATGTACAATTTTTTTACTAAGTTTTCATAAAAAATGGGGGAAAAAAGTTAAACTAATAGAAATAGTTCACATGAATCTTTGACGTCTATAGTCGTCAATGGTTAAAAATCAAGAGAATGCCCATACACTTTTTAAGTTTAATTCGTTACGGAACAAGTCATATTTGGTCCTCTTATTTCATTTTCCACACACCCTATAAAAAAAATAATAAACGTATTCATTACTACTACTTTATTTAAAGCCACATGTTATTAATGTTATTAAATCTTAAAAATGTTAATGTTAAAAAATTCTAGATGAAAAACGTTATGGCATACATAGTGTTACTGTTAATTTTTTTTTTTTCAAGCTGTTTGATATATCTTATTTTGAAACCTATGCATTTAATTTGGAAGGCCGCGCCATACTTCTGTTTCCTGTTGGTGTCCGTACAAAACAATCTTTTTGAACATAAAAGTTTTGAAGAAAGATTTTGACATTGCCAAAAACATGTCATTGATTGGACTCGGGAGATTCTTCTTCTCGAGACTCCTAGTGAGGTGGATTGCAACATTTTGTGGTAAATAGCGCCAGCTACCGTGCAGGAGGGGCATAACAGTAGAGGGCTGATTGAGAAAAAAAAAATGCTGGCTGACCGCATTGCAGGACGTGCGGCGCCAGTGCCGTGATATGTCAATCATTTGGCATCTGGGTGTCCAATCACATTTGAAGGGGGCGGCTTCTTCCTAACTTCCCCGCACACAAATGCCTATGACCAAGTCTCTAGACAAATGAAGTGCCTTTTGCAAGCACCAGCCAGCAGATGTTGTTGCTCCTCGCAAGCCAGATGTGCATAAATTGCATACGTGCGCAATGCGTATCAAATATTTGAAAGTTGTATCTTTCACTTAAGGTGCAAAGTGTTTTTATGGCCCATCACAGTTCTAAGTATGACCCCCGGGGGCTGGAGCCCAGCACCTGTGGTGTTAAGACGATGTGTGGGTGTGGGTGTGGGTGAGAGTGGCAGGGCTGCAAGGTGCGTTTGTTTCATCCACCTGTTAAGGCCTTTATGACTGCCACCTTTAATGCTTAGCTTCCCCCTCTTTGAAATTCCTAATAGGCAAATTTCTCAGCCAATAGGAAGGGAGCGGGTTCCAGTTCGCAAAAACTGAAAGTGAACTCAATATATCAAGCAGATTCAGACATTTTTTTTCTTTTGCGTGCAGCGTCTGGAATGAATCATCCGTTGACAGGTTCGGTGTCACTGTCATCATCTAAATAGTTTTTTTTCTCTTTTTTTTTTTTTTTTTTTTTGATAAAGGCACTTCAATACATCTCCAACCATTGTGGCAAGTAATTGAACATATCAGTGGTGACGGCCAGCTAATAAGAACTACTTTTGTCATGTAACAATCGTACAATGACAAATTGATGATTGCGTCCCGGCCTCATCCGGCTCGAGCTTATTATCAGCAAGGTGTAATATAAATATGCAAATCTGCCGCTTGAACTTTACAATCTTCGGCTGAGGCTATTCATCTCCTCCAAAGCGTTCGTTTACACGCGGCGAGCTCCTCATACATCACGCCGTGTCATTTTGAAAGCAAATATTAATCAATTGAGCGCAGAGGGTCGACTTTCTTTTGGTGAATTTGCCCATAAGAGAAGAACTCTGCGTTTCTTTCCAGAACCTTCCAAACGTGGTGAGGCCACAGCCAACCGGCAAAAAGTTCAAAGGAAAAACGTTGACTTCCTTTGACTGTTTTCTTGTAAAATGTCAACTTTCCTCATTGAGATCTTTTTCTTCTTAAATTCCACCTATTTTCTTACATTACTGTGACTTAATACTTGTAAATCTACAGTTTTATTACTTATTCATGTAAATTGATTTCAAATTATTAAGGCTTTGGAACCTTGTTCTCGTAAAGCTAATTATATTGGTCGACAGAATTAGAAGAGCTTTTTTACTTAACTTATTATGATTTATTTCTTCTCCTTTTATACCTGAACTTTATAATATTTGTAGCATCTTGTAAACTTAATATTGTCTCTCTAACAAATGGCTTTCTTCTCATAATGGTAGATCTTTACTCGAGTAAATGTACAACTTTGAATGGTTAATGTTACCCCCCCCCCTCAAATTCTTATACAATATAGTCAATCTTTGATTTTCTTTTTTTTTTTTTTTCAATCTTTGATTTCCTTTCACCGTATTATTACTTTATGAGCGGATTTTTCTTTTTGTAATATTGCAAACTTCATTCTGTTTCAAAAAGGTTTTATTGAAAAAACATCGGGTCATAAAAATGCACATTTTTCATTTTTATTGAACTATTCCAAATTTCGTCTTAGAATATGGCAACTTTTTTTTCTTAAAACTTTCCTTTGTTCTTTAAGTATACCTTGACATTTTCTACAAAATATTTTGGATTTATTCTTTTCCATATTTTAGCACAAATTTAGACTCGTAAACCTCTGACTTTGGCATTAGCTCAACATTTTATGTCCTCCTAAAAAAATAGCAATTATAACAACTTCATTCTTGTAAAAGTATGAAGTCATTGAAGAACCGGTGAGTAAAATATGAGAACCATTGGTAGGTGAACATCATCCTTGTAAACGCATCCATTTGTTATTCTTGAAATTCAACAACTTTATTATTTGTTTTTTTATATTTTGTATTATTAAGTTCGTTCTCTCTCTCAGAAGCAATTTAGCTTGTCAATATGCATTACAGTATATATAAAACTTTTTTCTGATTTTCTTTCAGTTGGGTCTGATTTCCATGACTTAATTTCTGGTATATTTTTATTATTTGTTTTGCATATTTCAAATTACGTCAATGATCGTTGTGGGGTTTTCTTTCATCAACGGAGGGGTACAAGATAACGACAAACAGTCTTGCTTGAAGTTGTAGAAGGTCACGCGTGAGATGATAATGGCCACTAAGCTTCTCATAATCTTTGAAAGAAAAAAAAAAAGTCTGAAGTCGAGTCATGCAGACGTTTCTTTTTTTTCAGCTTACGCGTTAATGTTCATACAAGTTAAAGCTCATTAAGCTGGTTCCGCTGTGCCGCACCGGCGTGACCATTCAGTTTCACAGGAAGCCGGCTGACATTCCAACTGGGGTGTAATGAGTCGGAATAATACGGCGATATCCTGCCCGCCGGCCCTCCGAGCCTGATATCGTTTGCTCGTCATAACATCATAACGTTGCAGAAAAAGAGCTTGCGATCTGGTGTCCTGTTTACATATGCTGGCCGTAGTTACACTGATGCATCCAGTTAGTTATTGGGGGGGTTGTTGTAATGGGCAGAACTATCTAGTACTGCAATCAGACTTTAATTTAAATTGCTTCTACATACTGATGTGGCAACATTACAAGTTAGAAATGTTTTTTTGGGGGGGTTTATTAACTCATTCACTGCCATTGGCAGCAATAGATGTCAATTAATTTGAACTTTTTCTATTAGTTTATTTTTTTTTGTTAACAAGAGTATGAAAGCTTAGAATTTTTTTTTGTACATTTAGAACAGATATAAAATTTGTGATTAATCGTGAGTTAACTCGTGAAGTCATGCAATTAATTACGATTACAAATTTTAATCACCCGATGCCCCTAATTTTTTAATAATCTTTTCTTTGATTTTTTTTAAAAATTGATAAGCTTTTTTTCTTTTCTTTTTTTTTTAAAAAGATTATTAAAAATTGGGGGCGTCAGGCGATTATAATTTTTAATTGTAATTAATCGCATGACTGCACTAATTAACTCACGATTAATCACAAATTTTATATCTGTTCTAATACAATAAAAAACATCTAGGTATTCATACTCTTGTTAACTAAAGTGGGAAAAATGTTCAACTAATAGAAATAGTTTAAATGAATTTTTGACGTCTATAGCCGTCGATGGCAGTGAATGAGTTAATTTACCACTGCTGTTTGGGCTTACATTGGATGCTGGCTTAATACATTTGTCTAGCACTACTGTGTCGTCGTCATCCTTGCGTACCCCTCAAAAACCCTTTCCCTGAGGGCTGCCCCCCGCTCGATGGCGTCAGACGGAGCAGACAAACGATGATAAAGTGATCCTCGCGTGACTTTGACAGGCATGACAGGCAGCAGCAGGGCGGGCCTGCGCAATAACGCCAGTCAGCTTGGAGCGACGTGCACTTAAATCTGCGAGAACGCAGTCAAACTAAAGAGCCACGCTCGACACAACGCGCGCCTTCATTATTGCCGGCAGCCACTTAATGAGTAAGAGAAAGCTCTTAGGGATGCAACATTTAAAACACTCATTATTGCAGAGGGGTGACCGATGAAAGAGAAAAACTTGAAAAAAAGTGTTGACTCCCACATTGCGAAATTACTTTGGTTCCTTAAAATCTCTTTTATTATTTTGGGGTTTTAGGTTTGGACATGGTGGTTCACACATCTGCTTCATAGTTCTGGTTTGAGGACTCTACTTTTTCCAGGTACTTAGACTCTAAAAACTCTAAAAATGCGTTGTGTAGCTTTAAAACCTAGTGTCGTTAGTGCCATCTAGTGGTCAAAGAATAGCATGACATTTCGCAGAAAACAAGTATTCCCATTTTTGCTCCATTAACTAATAACTTTCAAATTGACATAGGAGGAAACATCCGGTAAAAATACTTTTTACTTCTACTCAGCAAGTACATTTCAGGGCCTGTACTTTTTAACTTTTACTTGAGTAAATATTTGAGAGTACTTTTTTTTTTTTTACTCAAGTATTTGTACTTTTACTCAAGGAGAGAAGGTCAGTACTTTTCCCATCTCTGCAGATGTGGAAGGTAAGCTGTGGTCGACCCATTGGGTCCGACACGTGATGCTAGCACCACCTCATTCGCAAAGTTGTCCTTTGGGCATCCGTAGCAGGAAGATGGCGGCAAAACATGGCAGCTCTACTAAGGTTAGACTACAGACATGTATTACAAATAGTGATTACTAGACCTACGATTCTGATATATATATATATATATATATATATATAAAATGTACGCGATAAATTTTTTTGCATTCTATAGACATAAACAGTCGTTAAAAAAAAAAGAATGAATTATTAGTTCACCACTGGATGGCGCTAGGGATCACTGAATGTCCTTTTAAAAGGCGTGACTGGGTGACGTTCAGGAGCGCTGACTCTATCTTCAGTTGGCCATTTTTTTTGCGGTAAATTCCGTTTTGGCATCTTTTCCATGCTCCTTGTGAGTGTTTTCATTTTGTATTTGCGTGTTTGACTTTCCCGTTCACACGGTATCGGCAGGTAATGAAACCCCACCCCATGGTGCCATTTTCCTTCGGCGTGACCTCCCCGGCGCACCATGCGGCGCTTTGCAAATCAATACAGTCAAGAGAAGCTGACAAAGAGGCGAGGCGCGACGTGTAATAAATGACAATTCGCCGTCAGCGCCGGCGAGCGTGCGTGTCGCTGACAACCGCTGTCGGCCGCAGTCGTTTTCATGTGACGACTGGCTGTTATGTTGAAAGTGGGATTCATTTGGCGCGACTGTCTGGCACAGATGCTGATATTACAAGTAAGCACCTAGTTCCCACCCACCAAACACCCGCCACCTTTCCCAGTGCTGACAGACGTATTACAGTTCTATCTTTTTATTGTTGTTGTCTTTCAAAAAGAAAAACAGCTATATTGAAAGCAATTTTCCTCTTAACGCGGTCAAATTGTTCTGAGAAAATTGTATCTGCCATGGCTTGGAGATGATTGGCTGCATCTTTTGTTTGCTGGCAGACACGAATGGAAGGATTTCATATGCCGAATGGGGATGTAGTTTGAGGGGGACAATTGGGGGTGGGGGTGGGGGGGTGCAGTGCATATTAAACGACGTGTTGTGAACAATGAGTGTGAAATTTCACACGCTCCGGATGATGAAAATGGCTGCCGCCGTGCCAGGTGGAGGCGAAATAGAAATGTGATGCATATTTGTTGAAGTGCAAAGAGTTGGTGTTGAGTGGTGGGAAGATGTTTCTTTTACAAACTTATAAACTACAACAACAACAAATCTGAGCGGCTGGGATCTGCAATTTCTCGCCAAGATTTCAAGCCAGTTGTCTTGATGATTTGATCCAAAGATTAGAAGAATAAAATGGACTTTGGAGTACGCAAGTGTCTTCTCAAATGGGATCAAATGCGTTACCGTTGGCAGAATAAATGTTTCTACTCATTTTTCATAAATTTCATCTTATGTGCGCAGTTGGGTGTTGTTAAACTTACCTAACATGCCCACTCTGTCATGTAGAAATTTTAAAATGGATGCAATTCCAAATATATTGGTTTTGACGTGCTTGACCAATACGATGGGAGACGACCACTCTACCACTGAACCATGCCGCCCCAATATGCATTCATAGCCACATAACATCTACTTAATAAAGGAATACTTGACTCTCTGAGCCAATTTCAACAGAAAAAGTTTATATTTTATCCAGAATTTATTTGAAAATGAAGTTATTTTTTTCACAAAAGTTTGCACATCCCGACACGAGAAGATAACAAACAGTTTTGTGCAATTTTTTTTCGCCATTCATTGTGCAATTGAAAATGTTTACCCGACCTTATTTCAAGTTATCAATACTCGCGACCGGCTGCCCTCGTACGGCCTGAAAAATAGAAAATTGCCATTAATTTCATGCAATTTTATTTAAGGGACACTTGACACATTGAGCCATTTTCAGCGGTAAAAAGTTAACATTTTGTCTGTAATTAACTCATTCACTCCCAGCCATTTTTACTGAAACAACCTCCTTCGGTCCCAGCTTTTTTTCACTGGATTTTGACAGATTTTGCACAGAATATTGTGTTCTATTGCTGTAAAAACATGGAACGTACCAAAATAAAGATTAGAGTCTCTTCGTTCATCAGGAAAAAAAAGTATAAAAAGTATATTTCTATGTGTTTCCATTTTGCAGCAATTAGGATTAGAATATAGCTAAGTTTCGTCATTATTCTCAAATCTGTTTCTAACAGTGGGGGAAACAGCTTGTTTGCCAGCTTGCCCTGGTTGATCTCTTATACTCTGCTGCCACCTGCTGGCAGTTTTTTTAATAGCTACCATTGCTTCATCAATTCTCTCCAGTTGAGAGGCTGCGCCAAAGAATTCTGTATGCTATAGCTTACCCCCACCCCCATTAAAAACGTATGAATACGTCTTTGGGAGCATGGTGATATTTAAAATTGAGATTCATAATTTTTCATGTACAGGGAAGGAAGTAGGTAACGACCAATCATGCCTCAGTTTGCTGACCAAACCCAGAAAACAGGTGAGCTATGATTGGCCGTTAACTACTTCCTCAGCACAGGTGATGTCATCTTCAATCGACAGCAAGTGGAAAAATTAGTTTTTAAAGGTATTAATTGTATACAAAAAATTTTTTTTTCAAATTCATTCTGGACAAAATATTTACTTTTTATGCTGAAAATGGCTATCACTTCATTTGCGTGAATCTCAAGTTCATTGAATTTCACATTTTTGTGGGGTGAAATCAGGAATCAGGCACTTTATGGTATAATTGACTCACATGAACTCCAGCATCAGGCAAAAAAAAAGAAAAAGAAAGACCAGCCCAACCTGGTGTGTTAGGTTCATAATGCAAACTTTTTGTGAGACTTGCACGTGTGATCAAGTCACACGTGCTCTGCTAATTGCCGCTGCTGCGTATTGGCCACGTCCTGACATTTCTCACTATGGACATAATGAGTTATGAAAGTGGAAGAGTCCACACTGTTATCCGATCAAGCTGTTGGTTCTGCGACCCATCCATTAGTCGTTATTGTTTTCCCCAAACGTGACATTGATTCCATTTACAGCCAATCAATGGCAAATGATTGCGACATTCAAATATGACCTTAAAACTGGCCCGTGTTTAACAGCTATGATGTGGATTAAACTTTTGCTAATGAGGTGATTTTTCTTCGCTCGGGGGACGGGCGCGTGACATCGTCCCGTTGGGAGCGGTCACTAAAAATTAGATCAATTATTGGCGCTTTTCTCGATTACCGTCGCCACCCTGCCTCATTTACGTAATTAATAACCGGCCTCCAGATCAGGCAAAGAGCACTTTATTAATAACAATCCGCACGTGTTGATGGAGTGGCATCATAATCAATTGTGGCGACCGCGCAATGCTAATTAGCGCCGTTATTAATTGTTACAGTTGTGAAATGTGAGCGCGACATGCTGTCGGCGCCTTTGTAGAGCAATCAGCCCATTGAAAACGGCAAAACTAATTAGGCATTCAGCGAGCGGGCTGGGAATCCAAATGAGACGGTATCGGGCCTGACAGCTGGCAGCCGAGGCGCCGTTCACACTGGGCGGGTGGTAGGGGGACAAAAAGCCACATTATCCTGGCAGGGCCCGACGACAACAGGAAAAAGACATGTATTGCAAACTAATAAATACATTCACAGCAGCCGCCAGACATAATCGCGCAATTGTCCAATGAAATGCCCGCGTCGCGCCTTTTGTTGGGCCCACAAGGGCCGTTTATGCATTTATCCTGCTGGGCAGTACCACCTCCCACCAGTAAGGGAGAGGGGGGGGGGAGGGGGGATAATTTTTGACAAGGTTCAAGAGAATATGAAATGACGTTCCAGATCAAACTTTTGCGCTTTGTAGTGTTAACATATACTATGTATTATAGCCTAATTTAATAAAGGGTTATTCGTTCTTGTGGAATTTATAGGCTGCGTGCTGAAAGCTAATTGCTGTAAGTGAGAGTCTTCCACTTGCTGGTGTGATAAGAGCGCTTGTCAAGAGAGAGCATATGTCACCACGTCAAGCGCAAGAAAGCTGATACGGCCAAAAGACAATATGAGAGTAATGTAATATGTGCCATATGTTGAGCATAAATGTTGGTGAAAAATGTCATCAAGTAGCACCAATGAGGTGAGGCCATTATGGTAAATTTGCTGTAATGTACACCTTGCTTTTCAGTGCAGACACTTGATATATGGTTTGGGGGGGGGGGGGGGTTTCTGTAATAAATACTTGAACTGCAGGTGTCACCTGATTGAACAGGATTTGAACGTCATTTTTAATATGGTATAAAAACACCGTTCAAATGTCATGACTTGCTTCAATAATTCTGTTTATCGTATGACTCCACATTACTTACAGTATTGGCACAATATCAACTTTTCTCCCATTCATTTTCAATGGGACTGAACACAAAGCCCCACTTTCTACGCCCGCTTCCATACATACAACTGACCATCATTACCACCTGTCCTGTACTGCTCAGTGGCACATTTGGTAAATTGCCTTGTCCAGTAACGAGGAGGTCGCGAGTTCAAATCCCACTACTGACTGTACATTGCAAATATATCCGTGGCAATTATGCTAAGGGATATACCAACTGACTATCATAGTTCCACTTTTCCATGGAAATGAATGGAGGGTACTGCCTCCCTAGGTGGCGCTATTGAGTGATTTTTGTTGTTGTTGCATTTTTTTCTTTGGATATCATTAGTTCCACTTTTCCATCTAAATGAATGGAGAGTACTTTCAGATAACACTTTTCCATATAAATGTCAATTTGCTTCAAAAATTCACACCTCCCGGGTTCAAGTGTTCTTTTTATTCATTTATCTTATCTACAATTAATACTTTGTAATTTTCACATCATTTATCTTTCAATTTACTCCATAAGCATTCAGTTATTAGCATTCAGCTTCCCGCATTCCCACGCAATTTCTGCAGAAATTGCACTTAGTCTAGTTGTTAGTTTTTGCTTTTTATAACCACGTCACTTTTACCAACACACTATATGAAGTTCTTAGAACAATCTATGTAGCACTTTATGATACTGTAACACCAATTACTACTTTCCTATTAGCCCGGGCATTTTAGGGCATTACAAAAAAATAAAAAATACACGATTAGCTGTATCCTTCTAGTCAACCGCAAATGCTCTGCACCAGTATTAGCATTTCAAGGCTACACTAATATGAGCTAAAAGTGTGCTTGCAGTAGCAGAAAGACAACACTCAACCCCGTGTGTTTGCATTTACACTTTGACCTGCGTATATTGTGAAACGTCCATTGTGGCCTGCTGAAGTAGCACACAGCGTAGCCCATGACCAGCATACGGCTTTCAATCCATTTCTTTATGTTATTATTATGTGGTTTCCTCTAATGCAATTACAGCGGACGACTATAATGCGATTTGGGCATTGTTTATTATTCAATTACAGGGACGTATCTGGGCCCGTCTTGCGTGCGAGGCTCGCCCTCGGAGCGCCTCCTTTAACGGCTCAGAAGTCGTGCCCTCTGTGGAGATCATTGTGACTGCCAATTGGATTAGCGTGACGGAAGAAGTCACTCCTTATGAGGCTTAAAGTGTAACGACAAGCCCGGTCAAATTCATTTTCCACTCAGTTCTCAGTGATCGTCTGCTGGAAAAAAAACAAAACATTCAGATTGGTTCCCGTCTTGTCTTGTTACGATGACAGCGATTTATGGCCTGCTGCTAACTGCTGCCAGGGGTCTTTTTCCGGAATTTTTCAATTGTCGCTGCAAATTGGATTAAATTTGCGGCGCAGTTCCGTTTTAATGTGCAATTAATTAGCAAAACTAACATTCTTATTAGAGCTTTAATGATGTTCTCCTCATAGCCAATGAGGTCATATGTACTTGCAATTATACTTAGACTCTCACTTAGCTGCTCATGCTAGGTACAGTGTATTCACATTGCATGTTACAAAACCAATTTCTTTTTTTCCATTCTCTAGTCTTTCATACAATATTTGAGTTCCTGTTCCTATTCAGACTTCCTAGTTCCCAGTGGAGGAATTGAACAAGGAGTCTTGTTATGGCAGGCGAAATGTGATAATATCAATCATAATTGTGTTGGGTGTAATCTGTCTGTCTGTCAGCGTGGGAAGCATCAAGAGGGTCGAGTGGTGGAGCCCTCCTCCATTAATAATAGGGCGGGATCGATGAGCTACAGTTCCACTGTCACGACTTTAATGGCGGCTGGCTTTCTTGGCCCCCGCCGATCAATAGCGCGTCTCCTCGGGGTCCGCTCTGGGTCCGGGGGACCTAAACGACACCTCGGATGTGACTGCGCAACTGACTCGTTTGGGGTGTTTACTTTGTACACCAGCAGAAAAATATCTGATTTGAACTCTACAGTGGGGATTTTGCATGAGGGGCAAAGGGGCAGTGCCCCAACACGTCCAGTGGGTGGCACTGTCGGGTTTTGTTTTTAATTCATTCACTCCCAGCTATTTTCACTGAAGCAACCCCCTTCGCTCCCGGCGGTTTTACTGGATTTTGACTGATTTTGCAAGGCCCACAGAATATTGTGTTCTATTGCTATAAAAACATGGAACCTGCCAAAAGAAAGATTAGAGTCTCTTCTTTCGTCAGGAAAAAAAGTATATTTCTATCTGTTTCCGTTTTGCAGTAATTAGCATTAGAATATAGATACGTTTAATCATTATTCACAAATCTGTTTAAAACTGTGGGTAAATGAGCTTTTCGCAGCATGGACCTGGTTGATCTCTTATACTCTGCTACCACCTGCTGGCCGTTTTTATAATAACTACAATTACTTCAGGCCAACCATTCTCTTCAGTTCACAGGCTGCATAAAAAACTGTAGCATAAAAAAAAACATTAAAACAATTTATGAATACGTCTTTGGGAGCATGGTAATATTTAAAATAGAACATATTTATACGTTTTTGGGAGCAAATGAGTTAATGATCTTTATTTTTGAAAAATTAGCACTTTTTTCTCCAAATATAACTTTATTCTCATATTATTACTTCATTCTTGTGGAACTATAATTTTTTTTCTCAAAACAAAGAAAAAAGTTATTTCATTTATTCTTTTTCTTATCATTATTTTATGATACTCCCCACCCCATGTAATACTACCAATGTACCAAGAAGTATTTAACATGCTGAAGTGGAGTGTGTACCTCCCTGCAATACAACAAACTCAACACAACACAGCACACGTCATTGCAGACAACATCATAGCGCTTTCCCACTACAACTTCACGAAAAGTGTCTGTTAATAAAACAAACAAGTGTTGTTTACAAAGCAGGAACGAGCGCTCCTGAGGTTCCCTCATGAGGTTGTGATCACAGTGACCTCTTGCAGGGAAGCAATTGAGTGTGGTGGCTGCGAACTAACGTCTGCTTTTCCCCTCAGATGGGCACAGCTGGAAAAGATCCGCCACCCAGCCAGACAGAGCCAGGCTCGCACCTCCCACTGCTGATACCTCCCCCAAGCACTGGCATCTCTCCTCCTTCCTGCTGCGTGATGCTCGCACCCGTTTGCGGACGTGAGTAGACCACTACAATACTATAACGTGGTTCACGTCTCGCTGTTTTGCGGATTTTTTAGTGCAATTTTTAATTTTTTTTTTACAGTAATGTACCGATTTTATAGAATTTATGAAGGTTTGAACATTGAGAATGTTTAAACAAGACAGAAATGTGAGAAAATGTAAATGTCTCGATGAGAAGAGTGTATAAACTGTGTGGTGAAGGGTTTTAGAGCCTTAAAAATCTAACTAATTTGTGGATTAAATTTATTGCGGGTATTTTTTGGAACCTAACGAGGGAACAGTGTAATTTAATTAATCTGGGATGATGTTCGCTCTCCTGATTTTACATCACTCATATATTTTTAATGGTGTTATTTAATTATTTCAGTCATTAACTCATTCACTCCCAGCCATTTTCGCTGAAGCAATCCCCTTCGCTCCCGACTGTTTTACTGGATTTTGACTGGTTTTGCAAGGCCCGCAGAATATTGTGTTGTATTGCTATAAAAACATGAAACCTACCAAAAAGTATATTTCTATCCGTTTCCGTTTTGCAGCAATTGGCATTAGAATATAGCTAGGTTTCATCATTATTCACAAATCTGTTTAAAACAGTGGGGAAAATAGCTTTGTTGCAACATGGCCCTGGTTGATCTCTTATACTCTACTGCCACCTGCTGGCCATTTTTTTATAATAACTACCATTGCTTCAAGCAAAAACAAACAAACATAAAAAACGTATAAATACATTTTGGGACACTGGAAATATTTAAAATAGGACATATATATATGTTTTTGGTGCAAATGAGTTAATGTATTACCATTTTAAAATGTTACATCAATAACGTGACATTTTAATTTTAACAGTCGTTGAGTTTGGCTTTTGTGTTATTTAAATGACATTAGTGTAAGTAATATTAGCAGTAGTTCACATATTTTTGAAATTGAATGATAATTAAAAATGTAGAAAATGTAGCAGGGTTCTAGTATACAACATTGTCTGAGCAGCACTTAGCTGTAAATGTACCTTCAAGAGTGCAGTCGTGCATTCAAGGGTTACCAGAGTGCAACAGATGCTTGACTCTTGAAGAGGGACAGAAAAGCTTAAGAGTGTGCTGGTGAAGACACGTTAACATAAAACTGATGGTAGCACAAGTTCTCTATGACAAGTTACGCTTTGAAAGACCGCTGAAATGGCTGTTTTGAATCAAAACAGCAGACTTCCTGTGTCTTTTCAAGCTGAATTTATTTGGACATTTTTGTGGTTCTAAGTCATAATAGACAAGGATACCAAATTTCATGTTGATCATCAAACTTTCAAGCCATTCAAACAAATTTTTGGGGCAATTTCTTGTCATCCAGTTGTCTCGTATATGTGTTTCATGTTTGGTAGGAATTGTACAAAATCTATAAGACATGTTAAAATGGGCCTAAAATGGGTGCTTTAAATCAAAATGGCAGACTTCCTGTATCTTTTCAGGCATATATTATTTGGACTTTTTTTGTGGTTCTCCTCCTGATAGACATGACTACCAAATTTCATGTTTGTAAAGTGAAACTGGACACGGTCTGAATTTTAAAAAGTATGTTTTTGGGTCCGGTATCAGCTCTCGCTAAAATCGGGAAGAAGCAGTCGGGCGGAGGGAAGGGGCGAGAGAGGTTGGGGGTGTTTGCCCTGACTTCACACATCCCCTCTATCTCAAACAGGATCCCCCGCTGTGGGGCAGAATTGCAATTAGCATGCTAAAGGTAGCACTAAGGCGCGACCTTCTTTGAACGCCACTTCTGGACCTGGGCGACCGACTCCCTGAAATGGGACGAATCAAGCATGTGGAGAGCGCATTCAGGAGGTTAACTTCTGTTAAATTGAGGAAGTCACAGGCTGACAAACTCAAGCCCACTGTGTTGTAAGAATAACTCAGCAGATGAGATACAAGTGATGCAGTTCAGCAACTCTACTGTTAACAGCCACTAAGGTAGGATGAACCATGACCATGAGTTGAAAATATGCAACAGTATCTATTTCTCCTATGGACAAAAAAAAAAAGGCACGATAAATAATTCAGTTAAAAGCTAAGCTGTTACGTCAAGTAAATGATGACCGAGTGCAAATAAGCATTATTATCTCAATCGTATATCTAAAAATAAAAAATCTAAAAACGATTATTAAAAATGAATAACTATACTCTTATGTACACTGAACAATGACAAAATATCTAGCAATCTAATTCTAGAAATGTTTTATAGCCTTAATATTATGAGAAACAAACTGAATTCTGCCTGAGGGCCTTTTCGCACTGCACTTAGCAATGCGCAGCTGTGATGCGATGTTCCCTCAAGTTGACAAATGTTCGAGAGCGGTATTGTTGCGACGTCAGAAGGCACATCCAATAGCAGAGGGGCTGGCGGAGTGATTTCAGAATGCCAACGGCAATAGACCAATCAGTGGAAAACACCTCCTTGTTACTTCCTGGTAGTCACTTAGCATTGAGCTTTCTTACTTTTTTCAATGCCGAATTGTTGACACAACCCCTCAGATTGCGCATGTGTACCTAATATTGTGACCGTTGCATGCAAGCCATCATTTAGTTGTAGTTTTGGCTTAATTTTTGGATTTGCGCAATGAGGTCCGGCCTGGTCTCGAGCAGACGTTAGGCTCAAGTGTTTCTCATCGGCTTATGTTAATGTCGGGATCAAGTGTGACCGCTCCAATAGAAAGCTAGTGACACGGCCTGTCTGTCACCTGACACCTGCCAATAGTGGGGGTCTTGGGGCAGGGGGGGGGGGCACACATGCAGCCCAGGCACACCTGATAATTATTGAATTATACACAGCACGCCTCTTTCACTAACCTCTCCTCTCCCGGGACCCAGCTGTTCATGAAATACCTCCCAGTAAGACGGGGGGGGGGGGGGGGGGGGGGGCTTCTTGGGAGGGGGGAGAAAAGACATAAAAAAAAAGCATTATGCTTCAGTGGCTCTCAATAACGTGGACATTTTTTAAGAGAGGCCAAGTGAAAAGATACAATTTCACTCAATGAAATGCAATGGGACGACACAAAGGAGACAATATAGTGCAATCTGGAGGTCAGTGACACTGTTGCCTGTTGCTGTAATGACTACACTTGCCTTCATACCGTGCGCCGCCATTGTGTCGGGCTTCACTTCTACCTTGTAATGCGTTCATCCCGTTCATATTCGGTCACAAAAGAGCACCAGGATGGCGGCTGTGTTATTCGCTTGACACGCGTGACAGACCCATTAAATCTCAGGTGGCAGCGGAATCATTTGGATTCTTACGGGGGGGGGGGGGGGGGGGGGTGGGGGGGGATTAGGTACACTAATAACCACACTAATATACATATTGTTCAAGAATGATCTTTTCTGTCATGGAAAGAAACATTAATGCTGTTGCCCTTAAATATATACTTTTAATTATGCAGCATTTTTGTAGATCCCCCTATTTGCAGAAAAAAAAGGTTTTAATATTCATGTTTTTCTTGGAAAACCCTGATTGACAGTAAATCAGCTTTTTTTTTTCAAGAATTTTATGAGTTTATTTCCCCTCAATGCATTTATAATAAGCATTAACTATATGCAAAATTTCACTATTTGTGGGCGGCCTGCTTCCTGTGCCCCCCCCCCGCCAAAAATAAAATATATATTTCAATTAAAGTAAAATGTAATTAAAATGATTTACTGTGGGGGGATGTTTAGGAATCCGATGAATTGTATTTGAATTATTGAATTAAATACTACATAACATATTAAGAATAAAATAAAGGTAATTGAAATTATTTTATTTGGAGGACAACCATAGTAATTCTATTTAAATTGAATATTATAAATTTAAGAAACGTAATTTAATTTAAAATAAGTTAAATTAAAATCTAACATTATTTTTCGATGGGGGACATTTAGGAATTTTATTTCATGATAATCAAATAAATTTTTTAAAGGAAATATTTCAAGATTTTTTTTGTTATTAATGTAATATGTGCAAAACAAATAATATATAAGATATTAAAAATATTAAATAAAATTGTGTTAGTTTAAATAGATTTTTTAAAAGTCTTCCCATTCAAAATTTTTTGTTGATTTTCTTTTCAATTTTATTTAAAATATGTTATTGAAATTGACTAAGGGTAAAATAATATACAATATATTAAAAATAAATATTAAAAATGTACAATTAAAAAAAAATAATAATAAATTATTCCCCAATCTTGAAACCAACTTGGATTTTTATTTTATTTTTTTTAATATATCTATATATTTTTAAGTATTTCCAGTCAAAAAATTGTGTTATCTTTTCAATTTTATATAAAATATAATGTTATTCACATTTACCAAGGGTATTATTTCAGGCATCCATATTGTTCCATTCTAAGAAATCTTGTTTGTGTGTGCAAATGTTGGTATTTTTATACACAACAGTGACACAAAGCAGACACTTCAGGGTAAAAAGGTCAACTTTACTTTTTAAACCCTGTGTCTGTTTTGCACAAGCATAAGGCTAGTGCAAAAGTACGTTTACTTGCAGAGGAATCTTTTCTATTGTTATCCACTTTGCAGTACTGAAACCCAATCGGCGTTCAAAGAGCACGTCCTTTCTGTTTTATTGTCTCTCAAAGTTGAAAGCTGACGAATAAATCAAATAATTAAAAAAAGCAAAAGCAGTGTATTTATCTCCAGTTTTGATGTGTGTTGCAGTTTTAAAGGATGGCGAGCGAGCGGGGGTAATGAAAAGGACTGCAGTAGACAAAAAAAACAAAAAAAAACAGCACGTCCAGCCAACCACTTAAGATATCTTTGAAGATGAATCAATCACGATATTATGGCGAAAGTCGGCAAGGTGGCTGGCCGCCGCCGATCGAACGCTCGGCGTCTTGCACTTCATAGCGGCCCGCGGGGGGCATCATTGACGCCCTTGATTGATCGCGCGGTGGAAGTGACTGCAGAGAAGAAAAGGATTACGCTTGTCAAAGGCCAGTCAATACAGCGGGGCCGACGCTCAAATGTTTGCACTAAATCTCAAATAGTGTTTGCAAAGCTGAAAAAGGGAAAAACAGGAGGACAAAAAAAAAAAAAAGAAGCTTCATTTTGCTCAGAGGACCACTCGAGCTGACAGGCCGGCTAATATGTGTGCGGATGAGCGTCCAAACAATTCATCACGCTAAAACTACAAGGTTGACAAGCAAAACTCTTTCAACTTTTTGAATATAAAGTTTGCCTTCTTGTTTTTCTTTTTTTCTATTGGTTTAGAACTTTTGTTGGATGTTGTAGCAACATTCCACTAGTAACTCACATTTCCATTTTTCCTTATTAGTTACTGCTACATTTTAGGGCAACATAGTGGACAAGTGATGAACTCATTCACTCCCAGCCATTTTCACTGAAGCAACCCCTTTCGCTCCCGGCTGTTTTACTGGATTGCCCACAGAATATTGTGTTCTATTGCTATAAAAACATGGAACCTACCAAAAGAAAAATTAGAGTCTCTTCTTTCATCAAGAAAAAGTGTATTTATATCTATTTACGTTTTGCAGCAATTAGCATTAAAATATAGTTAGGTTTAATCATTATTCACTAATCTGTTTAAAACAGTGGAGAAAATAGCTTTTTGCAACATGACCCTGTTTGATCTCTTATACTCTGCTGCCACCTGCTGGCCGTTTTTGTAATAACTACATTGCTTCAACCGTTTTGTGCAGTTGAGAGGCTGCATCATGTATACTCTAGCATAATAATAATAATAAAAAATATATATAAATATGTCTTTATTAGCATGGTAATATTTAAAATATATATGCATTTTTGGGAGCAAATTAGTTAACACGTTTGCCTTGCATTCCAAAACTTGCGCACTTCTGAATCTCTACACGATGCTTGTGTGGCTTTTCTCTGGGCAGTCTTTCTTCCTCCCACATTCCAAAAACATTCATGTCATCATATAAGTCCATCCATCTCATAAAAAATAATAGAATAACAGGTGGATACACGTTGCATTTCATTGTTCTGCCTGATGATTTGTAGTCAATAAATAAATATATTTTTTCAAAGATTAAAGTGGAATTTGTATAATTTCCCTCTGATATAGAGAGCATCCAGCATCATGAAATGCTTATGTTGTCTCTTTTGACGGGACCACTAGCGCCACCAAGACTTTGGTGGAAGTCTGCTCTCAGTTTCAATAAATAATGTGGTAGCAGGATGCTCCACAGGATGCTCTTTTATATATAAAAATCAAAACATGATTGATTGGGGTGTAGCATTTTTACACAAAACACCAACTTCCATAAAGTGCTATGGAGATAAATCACTGTTATCCCTGACAGCGCTGACAGCGGTTTAAGCAGCGGCAATCATGGGAAGCACCTCGGGAGCACCCCCGCCTCCCCCCTTCGTGCTGCGTTTTTTTTTTGCAAAATGTCATGAGGGATGGAAGGAAGGGGGGTAGGAATCAAACACTGACATAAACATCCCAGAGCAGTAAGCAAATTGTGTTGACGAATAAAGGTAATAAAGGTTTTGAAGGGGGGGGGGGGGGGGTTAGGAGGTGTCCCGTGTGTATTCCGCTCACCCGGGGTAAGATTATGGCGTTTGCTTTTATCTGTCAAGGATCAATATTTCAAACGTCCGATAAAAGGGGAAATTGAAGTGGGAATAGACGAGAGGGCCATAAAAGTACAAAAGCACAATTATCAAAACGCACTTAAAAGCGCCTAATAGGACACGCGCATATTAAAAATGGACGCCGCCACACACCCTGTAGTCGTTTGATCGTCGCCTTCTGCAGTGCATTGTGGCTCGCGCTTCCCTTCTGACGCCATTTATGGACCACTTTTGTCCTTTATGAGCGAGGCATTAAGAGAGAGTGTGACACAAACATTTGTTTTAAAGACAAATATCGCAGGATAAATGAAGCTGCTGCTTGTTGTCATTCAATCAAAAGTTGATTTCTGTCGTAATGTTGCTCTTCTTTTGTGCTTTTACATTGGCAGGAGTATGCGCTATACACACATATATATAGTTTATTTTGTTTCGTTGTACTTTTCCTCTTATGCTATTCCTTTGACAGCAAACAACTACTTTGTAGTGAGCATTATCGCCACCTACAGGAATGGAGTGGAACAGCACTGAACAAAACGTAGTCAATTTACAGTTTATTATGCAGCCATCCATTCAGTTGTATTAACAATTCACTATTTGACCTTTCGCTAAGCTAAGCTAGTAGTTGCTAGCAATTGTATTTCTGTTGTTCTATTCTTTTGCACTATATTTTTAAAACATCAATCATCACTTAAAACATTATTTTCCTTGTCCTGGACGTGATCATGTGAAACGCCCGCCTTTTCTTTTCCAGACATATCTAAATGATCCTTCATTAAAAACACGGATCAATACTTCTACTCTCCTGATGAAGCAGCATGAGAGGCGCTTCATTTTCACACTTTCCCCGCCTCCCAAAACAAATCAATGGCTTCCATTATCTTGTAAACACACACAAGGAGGCATCATCACACAGTTGGTGTCATTTTTAGAGGACGTTTTTGATAATGACTTGCATTAATTCAGCACAGCTATCACCAATTAATACTGTCTTACAAATTTTGCTCCAGGACACTGGAAATGACCTTTATGGATTGTATATGGGATGTTTTAAGTGAACTTTTCAACTTTCTTGAAGCACAAGAATAAAACGATTTTTTGTTAGAACTGACCTGACCTAAAATGGTTAAATATGCTCTAACCCTCAATTTACAGAGCAGTACAGTTCTGTGTTGTAACGGAATTGACAAGGCTGGACGAGCTACACAATGACTGAAAAGGTGGTTTAGGATTTTTTTAAAAAAAAATCGTGTTGACTAATGTAATGAAATCCAAGATGAGTTTAAATGAGCTGGATCAGACATCTATAATTTGTATCTATTCAATACAAATATTGCATATCCACATGTTCTTGTCAGGTTTCGGTGTCGTTTTCCCAGGCTGCTGATGCATGAAAGCTTCCCTCTTTAGTGAGCACTGCACGCTTGGCCTCATTAACAAGAACAAATAACTCCATCTTAGCCTACTATAATCAACCTTTTCAAGATGTTTCTTTTGTCCCCTCAAGTTCAAGAAGCATTTTTAAGTCCATAAAGCCCCCACCCCCACCCAACCCCTATTCAGAACTCTTAATAATAAGAACAGGAGGTTCCAAGTGTTACTTATTTTTTATCTTATTTTTTTTTAGCTGTGCTCGATACAAAGGGCCACTCTGATCATTCCTGGGACTGATTTTTAACATCTTTACTTATTTTTTAAAATGTGAAAGACGGCCATTAGGGATGTTTGATAGCACTTTTTTCTCAGACCAACACTAGTACGTACACTCTTAAAACAGTTGGGTGAAAAAAAACAACAACTATGGGTCAGAAATGGACTGATCCTCTACTTGGGTCAATTTGACCCAACTTAAGAGTAAAAAAAAAAAAAAGAAGGGCCTTTTAGTCTAAACCAATTCATAAATATTGAACAGATTCTTTACTTGGGTGAAAAAAATGGGGTCATTTTGTATAAAACAACCCAGAAAGTTGGGTCAAATTGACCCATAAAGTGGATCGGTCCATTTTTGATCCATAATTGGGTTAATTTTAAACATAATCTATATAATATATAATTTGTACATAATTATTAATACTGATATAATTGGTATGAGTACTCGCCCATCCTAACCGATATACCTGATGAGGAAAAACTAGGAAAATGTGTACTTATTGCCCTTATGTGCATGGTTTACTTGATATGAGCAACCTGAGCAGATTGGGGAGGAAAAATAACTCTTAACACAGGATCATCACCCAGGATAATCTTTCAGACATCCAACAATCGGGCGTTTTGATCATAAGGGAGGGTTTGACCTCCATCTATCCATCTTCCATGTCCTTCAGCTTTAATTTTCCCCTAGATTCAATGCACATTTTTCCCCCTGTTTGCTTTATATGATAGAAAAGTGAAGAGAAACATCTTCGGGGATGAATTTGAGTTCCCGCGGCGCCCTTGAGGGCTCATTTTCAAAATAGTAAAGGTCTCGGCGCATTATGACGGTTTGTGCTGGTGCATTTGATGGCGCTCGTGCAAACATGAGGGCGACGACCTCCAGCCATATTCCGCCGTTTTCCTATCAAAGATCGGGAGTGAGCGACCTCCCACCAAGGGGATGATGGCCCCCTTTAATCGCGTTCGGGGGAGACTTTCAAAAGTGTTTCACATGGTCGTCTCGGAAGGCAGGCAGAAGGTGACCGACTTGAAGTGGGTCGGTGCATGATCGGTGTGGGAACAAAATTCAAGGCCCGCTCTCGGTTCGATACATTCAAACAGCTTGGGTGTTATGAGACGTGGGATAGTGCAATGTGCACACACTGTCTCTCGGCCCCCGACGAGGATAATTCATTAACTTCCCTTAATCCTCCAGCAGGAAAAAAAAAAAGATGAAAAGCTTGCTGCTTATCAAAAACAATGATTTCACTGCTGCTGCTGCTACCAGAGCACCCCCCCCCCTCCGCAAACCCCTCTTTTTTTCTACATGCATGTCATGTGTTAATGAGCTTGGAAATACATTTTGGCAGCGCCATGGGATGAGAGGAGCTCAATAAAATATACACAGGAGGTCGAAACGGCAGGAGAATTTCACAAAAAAAAAAAGCTTTTTGACAATGTTAAGCCCAGCAGCCGCTTTGAGGCAACAGAAGGGTTTTTATCAGCTCTTCAGATGTTAGATCATAGGGCGCGCAAAGCTTTCCAAGGGTAAGCAAAGTCAGGCGGGGTGCTACTGTACCGCTAACACGCTAATGCTACTCATCACCAATAGTGGGAAGTAAAATAAATTTTGAATACTTGGTTACTGTACTTAAGTAGAATTTTCAGTTATTTGTACTTGAGGTTTTTTTTTATGACTTTTTACTTTTGTAAAGTGGATGTCTGTACTTTCTATTCCTTACTTTGCCAAGCTCCATGGATAAAGAAAAACAGAACTTAAAAAAGAGGTTAACAGAGAGAAGTGAAGTCATTCAAGGTTGAGATCTTGATTGCTTGAGATCTTGGGATGTTAAATAAGGATATGGAGGTGGAACGCGACAGATTCGAAACCTTCAGCTTCTGGCGTTCAAAAAAATACTTGTGTGCTGTCTCAACCTTGTTTGGACAATCAGCTAAACTCATCTTCAACATCACGACTCTGAAGACGTTGCTTACAGGTTTGATGACGAAAAAGAAGGTGAAACTGTAACAACAGTATAAGGCGATATTACTTTTCACTTACAAGTAGATGTTAAAATAAAAACACTTTAAATTTATATGAATATTTTTTTCACAAATTGACTGGACAATTAAACATTACCTCAACCACTACAGTAATGACATTAGGCTAACGCAATTAGCGAGTGCTAGCATAAAATGAAACGCTTATATAAACATCACCAAATAAACATCGTTTCAAATAATAATGTCACAGCAATGTAGATGAACAACAATAATAAGTTATACTTACCCATGATGCTACCAAAGGCATTAGATGTATGTGGATTGTGCTGGATTAGACCGTTTCTCTTACTGACTGTCTCCTAAACTTTCTGTTTTCGCCGATGCAATTTCCGGTTTAATGACGTCACGTCCTGTTGCAAACAACTGCGTTTTTTTTTTTACAATGAAATCAAGAGTTATTTAGTAAAATAATATTCTTAAATATTTACATAATTACAAACGTTATTTTAATCTATCTTAATTGAAAACACTTTTACTTTAAATCACAAACAGAACAATTTGTTTAATATGAAAAAAGACACCGTTATGGTGTATTTTTCCAATTATTATCATTAGCAAATTTAGCATTTTCTCTCAGTCAATTCATAACATTAGCACTTAGTTGCCCCCCGTTTCTAAAATAACGGAAGTGACTTCACAAACATACAAGTGCGCACGTTTCAACCTTGGTTGGAGTTCCCGTGCCGTCTTCTGAGTGCTGTTCTCGTTGACATTGTGGATGATGAAACGACAGGCACTTTAGCTACGTCCTGATGATGAAGCTGCCCGAACCCCCGTGGAGGATGATGGAATCAAAAGCACTTGTGCAGTTTAGCATCGCCATCATTACTCTCGTCCTGCTCCATTAAGACTGAGTGTGGGGCCAACATGAAGTAAAGTCACTTAAAAAAAATATGTTTATCTTTGTAGAGCTTAAAAATTGTTGACATGTTCTTTTGTTGGGCAGCAAAAGGTGGCTCAAAATGTTTTTTGTTGGACAAGGGCAAACTATGCTACTTCAAAAATGGAGACGCACGTTTTGTACCAGCCAGTGTCAAAATACTACTGAAACTTGCATGTGTTTGTTTTTGGAGGTGAATATATATACCAAATTGGTAAATGGCCTTTATCTACACTATATGGTGCCCAAGGCCTCGCATTCACACATACATTCATATATCAGTGGTCAGCTTCTGCCTTGCAGGGCGCTGCCAGGTCCACATTTTTTTTTAAAACAGTGCTAATACAAGCATATTTTAGTTCATGAATTCACAGGGAAGCTAAATAATACAATAAAATGTTGGTGTTTGTCAAAAAAAAATGCAACATAGATGTGAAGCAATTCTCGAAAAGAATGCTCATAACAACTAAATATGATCAAGTAAATCATTAAGTTTGTAAAGAAAAAATGCAACTCTGATGTGAAGCTGTCCTAGGAATAAATGTTAATACAAGATCAAGCCTATTTCGGCTCATAAAGTAAACCACCTCATATGAATATACTGTGCGTGTTTCTCCTGGACAACAGCAATATGAAACTCAAATTTGGATTTACATGTACAGTGCCGATATGTAACGCAACATGGCAAGATGTGAGTTTTGTAGCGGAAAGCGGTGATACGGAACTCCGCATCAGGATGCGCTTTAATGATGAGCAAGCTCTTTTCCAGCATTAAAAACGTGTCCTTCCGAGCTCATCTCTTTTAAAAATAAATAAAGCCAAATAAAAAACGAGCCACTTTGAAGCCGGCTTGTTTATCAAGGTGCGGCCCTTCAACCGTTAATGAATGTTGATTCAGCCAGGGCCGTATCCTGCCCGCGTCTATATCCGGCCCCCGTGATGAAGGGCCGCGCGGCTGCGGGGAAATGGAGGGTGTTTAACATTAAAAATGATGATATTGCATCAAGGCGATAAATAAGTGCGTAAATATGTGGGACGGGAAGCAGGATGACGGATAGCGGCACTTGCCGCAGCCCATTAGTTGTTGACAGCTCCTGCAAGGGAAGCAAGTGGGAATGCGCGGCCTGTAATTCTGTCTCATTACCACGCCAGACGGCACTTCCTCTCGCGCACCTTTAATTCATCTCTTATAGTTTGCCTGTCAGCCACTTTGTTTTATTGCAAACTAACTTGGCCGCTCGCTATGACGCCTGATTTATGGCGGCCAATCGAAACGCCCGCAAATCAGAGAATATTTTCATCGATTTGCTTTAGATTGTCTAAACTCTGCGTTGTTCCTGCTCACCCGTTGGCCGCTCTTTGCTGATTGGCTCTTCCCGCACTTACAAATCAATCGGCCCAAAGCAGCTGATGCCCCTGCCATCAAATCAACTCTGACGCATCAAAAATAATTATTGATGATGTTTATGTGAGCCGCACCACTTATCGGCCTTAAAGGGTACTTCAAGACGATGCTTTTGCCGCAAAATGGAATGCAGTAGCTGCATTTCAGTTCATCATGCACACAACAAGTCATAAAGGAGAAAATAGTATACATTGATATTCCTTACAGCAGTGAGATTAAGGAAAATAAATGTCACATCACAAAGAATGTTAACATTTGTAATGAAAAATGCAACATAGATGTAAAGCAGTTCTCAGAAGCTGTTTATTTGACTAAATATTTAATTATTTATACGAAAGCAAGTCTTCAAACATGTTTCAATTTAGACAAAGTGATTAAACTTCTATATATTAGTTTGCAAAACTTTCATATAAATGTTTGAGTTTGTCAGGATTATTTTTTTTTATCAACACAAGTGTGAAGCAGTTCCCAGAAACGGTGCTTATAGAAAAATATTATTTATTTATTTATATTAAAGCATGTTTCACTTTAGACAATAAATATTTGAGTTTGCAAAATGCTGAAAAAAAATGTGACACAGTTCTCAAAAACTGCCTTTGCGTTTTTACAGTTTGCATTTATAGGAAAAATGCAGCACAGGTGTGAAGCAGTTCTTAGAAACAGTGTTTCTAAATGTATTTTAGTTATTTACTTTAAATATATTTTTTTAGGTTCATACAGGAAATTATGGAGTTTGTAGTAAACAAAAAAAAAGATGTTAATGTAATTTGACCATTTATAGGAAAGCTACATGTTTATTTTCATTTTGTAAAGAACCACCCCAAAAGGCTGATCATTTCTCAAAAACAGTGCTACAACTGCTGTAAATGTGTCGTCAGGAATGTTCTGATATCGGGGTATTGGTACCATGCCTTATTTTAGAGTATCGTTCTCATTGAGGCTACCGGTGCAAGCAACCGGCACAAAAGTCGGAAACATATCTGACATTGAGTAAGTCCTCCTTGGCAGTAGATGGCGCTATGCTGCAGCAATTTGAATTGTTATCTGTAATTTTTTTGTCAGTGAAATTGTATATATCAAAAGTATTAGAAGTATTAGTGAGTACTGACACTGAGTACTCATGAAAAAGTGGTATTGAACATCCCTATATGTGGTGTTCTCAAATTCAAAAAGAAAAGAAAATCAAATGGGATTTTTTTTTTCCTTTTCCTGCAGTCACAGCGTCTTTTTCCCCGCTACCTCTGTCCTCTCCCTGGAACTCTATCTAAATCTTATTTCATCCCCTTTGGAGCTCCTCCACTACCTTGTCACTATGAAAGCCATTTGCCTGACAGTGAGGCGGACTCTCGCCGGAGCGTACTTCCTGCTACAAGGTGTGGCAGATAATTATAGAATGCATTCAGGCCAGCAGAGGTGTGCTGCTGTCCGCCTCGAATCTAAAGCCAGTCACATGCGTTTAGCTTCACCGGCCGGGAAGGGGTGGCGGGTGGGGGATGGGTAACGGTGACACTGGACAGGTTTAATGTCATGGCCACCGGCGACCGTGTCCACGTACGAGGGGGGAAACGTTGCACGTTAGCGGCGGGGTGCGTGATATGACTTTGTGATGACAAGCGGGTGATTTAGATGGAGCTGGACGCGGATGTACAGAAGCCTGAGGGCGGCTCACCTACTCGCACGTTAGCGTCACTGTCAGGAAGACGCGATGAGAGCAGAGTGGGCACTGAGTGGAGTGTTGGGGTGTTTTTTAAAATTTTTTATTTCATCCGAGATATCGAAAGAAAATGTTATAACAAATGGTTTTGCATCCTTCTAATGAGACAATGGTGTATATGCCACAGAGGAGGCGGGGCTTCCGACTTCCTGGTTTTCACACATCAGCTTTGTTTCCGTTTGGGCCGCTCGGATGCGCGTTCCCGTCGACGGGTGCGAGTGTGTAGTGCACTAGTGTGCCCGTCTCAGTTGTCCGAAGCATTTCAGAGAGTTGAGACGTCCTGCGCATCGGCGGGTGCGAGTGTTGGAACGCGGCCATCAGTGCCGAAAACGACGCTAACGTGTGAAACACGGAAGTCGGAAGTCCGTGGCATCTACACCATAATGCTGTCGGATGTGATGCTAACTTGCTAACATTGCTATGCTAACATTCAAAGTGGACATTTTTCATGGCCTGACTCTAAACAGTGAAACTAGTGGTATGCAAAATAAATAAATAAACTGCTGGAGTAGCTGTTCAGAAACAGCTGGACTCCATGCAACACAGATGTGAAGCTATTCTTCAAAGCAGTGCTAACACAAGCATATTTTAGTTCATAAATTCACAGGGAAGCTAAATCCATCCATCCATTTTCTTTACCGCTTGTCCTCACAAGGGTTGCGGGGGTTGCTGGAGCCTATCCCAGCTGGCTTCGGGCAGTAGGCGGGGCACACCCTGAACTGGTTGCCAGTCAATTGCAGGGCACACAGAGACAAACAATCATACTCACAAGCACACCTATGGACAATTTGGAGTGTCCAATCAACCTGCCATGCATGTTTTTGGAATGTGGGAGGAAACCGGAGTACCCGGAGAAAACCCACGCAAGCACGGGGAGAACATGCAAACTCCACCCAGAAAGGCCGAAGCCCGGACTCGATCTCACGTCCTCAGCACTGGGAGGCGGACGAGCTAACCAGTCAGCCACCGTGCTGCCTAAGGGAAGCTAAATCTTCAAGCATTTTTGTTTTATTTGTACAGCAAAATGTTAGTGTTTGTCAAAAAAAAATGCAACATAGATGTGAAGCAATTCTCGAAAAGAATGCTCAACTAGATATCAAGCAAATCATTGAGTCTGCAAAGAAAAATGCAACTCTGAAGTGAAGCAGTCTTAAGAAAAAATGTTAATACAAGATAAATCTTCAAATGTATTTCAGCTGATAAAGTAAATTTGTAAAGAAAAATGCAACATTGATGTGAAGCAGTGCTCATAAAGTGCGCTTATATAACAAAAATATTTTGATCGGGAAAACAGTATATGAGCAATGTTTGAGGATGTGAAGAGAAATGCAATACAGAAAGAAGCACTTCACATAAACAGAGCGAATGCAAGCAAAATCCAGAATTATTTGTCTGGTCATGGAGTTGTTGTTGTTTTTTTGTTTATGTGACCCTGAATGATGTTTTGAGCTTGTCCAAACTAATAATAAATTCTCACGAGAACAAGCTCCTCAGTCATGTTGACCTGAACAATACTGTGAGTGTCTGCTACATAGGACTGTACTGCAATGTTAAAAATGCAATGTGTGTGCGTGTGTGTGTGTGTGAGACAGACAGAGTGAGACCTGGGATGGGAGCAATTACCGTCAGTAATTTCATCTGCTGACATGCGCTCTACATGGTGTAGTAGGATTCATTTGTAAAACTGCAAGAAATGGAAACTTGTAAGCCACAAGCCGTAAAAAAAAAAGGGAAGAATTCAAATAACTTTCCTCATTGAGATGTTTTATAGATTCCACATCGCCAACGACCTTGAGAGGGTTAGGAGAGGAAGTGCCTGGTGAAAAGCAGCCTCCTGAATCTAGATTGGAAATATTAGTTAGTAGATCTTCAAATGTTTTTAAGTTTATACAGTAAATGTTTGCGTTTGTGAAGTACAATGCCACACAGATGTGAAGGAGTTGTCGGAAACACTCCATTAGCCGCAAAATGTTGCTTCAAAACTAGTTCTTCAATTATTTTTCAGTTTAAATGAAAATGTTTGAATTTGTCTAGAAAAATGTAACACAGATGTGAAGCGGTTCTCTCAAATGGTGCTTACAGTATATGGCTACCTTTTTTCATATTCAAATGACCAGAAGTCTTAATTTTTCATTCCAAAATTCCACAATAATTTGAAAAGTGTTCAAAATCATTTGCATTCCAAATGCAAATTGTTCAGCTCATTCAGAAATTCTGAAAATAAAATTTTCGTTTTTTTTTTTTTTTTTTTTGCCAACATTCAAATTCAAAGTTCAAACTTAAAACATTATTACAGCTTTACTATTGTCCACATATCACTCACGATTCAAACCACTACGACTTTAAACTGTTGTGCTCATTCCCATTCCAAAAACGTTTCACGTTTTAAAAAATAAAAGCCCAAATTATATCTTACCACATATATTGACCAATACAAACCATTCCAACGTCACAAAGTCCTTCCCACTCCCAACATTTTCAATTAAATAAAATAATTTTAAAAAATCCCTCAAAATTCATTTTTTGGGGGTGAAACAGTTAGTTCAAAACATCTTTGTTGTGTATCATTGTATTTTTTCCCAGCCTGTGATCTTGCACAGGAAAAAAAACAGCAATGCAATCAACCCCTGATGAGTGGCCCATCTTTGACTGATTAAAAAAAAACAGAAAACGTCCCGGCATACATTTTTGAGGGGCTTCCTGTTTGGTCTGTCCCGCCGCCTCCTCCTCCTCATTTTGCCTGAGAAGTCTCCTGTCAGCTGCAATGTTTGTGCATAAAAAATATTTACAGAGCTCCTTTTAATAACTGCATTTCCCTCTCAACGTTGTGATTTTGAGAGCGAGATGGTTGGGATAAGAAAGTCCAAACATCCGCCAGGTTCCTCCTCCGCATGCATTGTTCGCCGACAATTAAGAAGTGTGCCGCTTGCTCGCCTTCATTGACAGACGATTCCCTCCGGGAGGAAGGAGCGGAGGGGAGCCGAAAAAGCGACAAGACAAAGCAGAGAAATGAGACGAGGCTTTTCGACGCGCAGGTAGCTGCTTCGTGTCAGCCTCGCAGTACCCCCAAGCGTTGCAGCCCCCCCTTCACACCCCCCACGCGCATCACCTCGTCGATAAATCCATCAAGGAGATCAATGATGCTGCGGATCACTAAAAGTTATCAGCTTCAGCCCTGCCAAATCAGCAAACACAATCACTATGTAAATCCATCTCCTCTGTCTTACAAAGACAGCAGCCCTGAACTGGGGCCAAAGTGGACCTAAAAGCGAGCCGCACACCCCATGCAAGTATACAGTATCGTCGGCCTTTGTAGTGGTTCACATAGCTGACTTTCATGAAGCTTGAATGAGATTTCTAGTCAATGCACTTTGATTTACTGGTGATCTTCCGGGCCGTAGTCTGACTGTGTAGCGGTTCACATAGATGACATGCGGTTCATCATCACCCTGGGATTGCTTAATGTAGTGGTTCACATGAGTGTTGGGGCTCAATTATGTCTCCTGGTCTCACTGTGATTGACCAATGATTAATCCAGGGTCTAGTCTAATTTTGTAGTGGTTCACATTGGTTGTTCATTCTTATCTGATAAGCCTGTGATCGACTGATGGGCCTTTGTAGTGTTTCACATAGCTGACATCCAGTTCGTCATCATAATCATGTGATTGTTTGGTGTAGTGGTTCACCTGAGTGCGGGCATCAGCGTTCAAGCCAGGGTCTGGTCTGACTTTGTAGTGGTTCACATTGCTTGTCCAGTCTTATCTGATGAGCCTGCTGCGATTGATTGATGGACCTTTGTAGTGGTTCACATAGTTGACATACAATTTCTCATCATCCTGTGATTGTTTGGTGTAGCGGTTCATGTGAGTGTGGGGATCACTTCCATTTCTTGGTCTTCCTGCAATTGACTGGTGATGAATGCAGGGTCAAGTATGACTTTGTACTGGTTCACATGGCTTGTCCATTCTTACCCGATGAGACTGTGATTGGCTGATGGACTTCTGTAGTGGTTCACATAGCTGACATGCAGATCATCATCACCCAGCGATTGCTTGGTGGTTCACGTGAGTGATGATCACTTCAATTTCTTGGTCTGCTTGCAATTGACCGAAGATCTATCCAAGGGTGTAGTCTGATTTTGTAGTGATTCAGATTCAGGGTTATTCTTACCCAATAAGACTGTGATTGACTGATGGACCTTTGTAGTGGTTCACATTGACACTGAAATGTGGTTAGCTTGTGTGGGATGAATTCACACTCAATGCACAGTTCATTGTCACTACACGATAGACTGGCAATGAGTCCATGATGTAGTGGTTCTCATAGATGACTTTTATGTAGCTAGCATGGGAATTTCTTATTTCATGTTCTGGTCTTATCCGAGTTACAGAAAAAAAAAAATGTAATTGAACTTTCATGCAGTTGGCGTGGGCTCAGTTTTCACTAAATGCAGCGTTCATGGTGGCGCTGAGATTGACTGCTCGTCAGACCGCGGTGTCCAGGGTGTCGTCTGTCTTTGTAGTGATTCACGTTGCTGACTTGTATGCATCTATAGTGCGGGATCGATTTCTACTCAATGTGCTGATTCTTGAGGTGAAAAAGTTTGTGGAATTCTGATGTAGTGTGTACACTTGTACCAGAAGCCTGTCAAGGGGCTGCTCATTCATCCTGATGGGGACATCTGTGCCTCCTGATGCTGTGGTGACCCCCCCCCCCCCCCATCCAAATGTTCTCCCAGTAATCCCCCCCCTCCTTTGAGTTAGCGTCGCCCACCTCCCCCAAGACAGCTGGGTGACCTGCAGGCCCGGCCGGCCAGGATGGCGACTGACTGTGATGAAATAGAGGTAGGCAGTTGTTCACGCACCCACCCCGCAACCCCCCAACCCCACCCGGGGTCATTATTTAAAAAGTGACAGAGACTCCAGTGAGTGAAACGTGAGCGATGTAAGGAAAGAAGGCTGAGGGCTGGTGCAGGTGTATTGTCCGTTGGAGGGCGAGGCTGCCGGGAGACAAATGAATCCAGCAGGCATTTGGTACACACCGGAGATTGCTTATCGATCCGGATCGCAGTATTCAGGCGGGCCTGAGAGAAGGCTGAGAATTTTCTGAGGGAGTTAATAACCTGGCAGCTCAGCTGTCTTGTCCAATCCACCAAAGGCGGAGGCCTAATCAGGGCTGGATTCCCTTTTCTTGTCCCCATCCATCCCCCCCTCACCCCCACTCAACCCCACGTCCCCTCCCACCTCGACCACTCACTTCCACTCCGTCGGAGCCCCGCCAGTGATTGAAATGACAGCCCCCGTTGAAAGAGGCTAATCAAATTGTTTATTATCAGTCTGAATCAATATGTATGGATTGTTAAAACATCAAAGTCGGGGGGCCCACGGAAAGTAATAGTCGGGGGCCCAACGGTGGCAGCTGCTGGCCCCGCTCTGTTTAAAGTGACTTTCACTCTTACTTAAACGCCGTGACCCAGCTGAAGGGGACCCCTAAAAACTTCACTGTTCTGGTGTGCATGATAAGACAGGGGTCCTTAAATTGGGGCCCCTGGATATCCGAGGTTCCGCAAGCTGCCATTTGGAGGTCTGCAAATTTATTAGCAATAAAGTATGTTGTAAAAGGTGTGTACATATGTGGACTGGCACGCCAACACAACCAAACTTCTATACACTATATACTTTATAAAAAATAGGGGTGTCGAAATTAGTGAGCTAATTTTGAGTTAATTTAAAGTTGTTTTAATGCCACAAATGTTTTTAACACACGATTAATGACAGCCCCTTACTTGGAAAGATGGCACTGGGGGAATTCCAGTCACAATGATAATAATGCATATATTTGTGGAGACTGGGGTCAAGTTGTATTTTACAATTTAGAAAATGTGCAGAATTTTACATGTTTTTTCACGTTAAAGATGGAAAAGCTCCTAATATGAAAAGAAAAATGCACTGAGCTGTCACCTACATTTAACAAATGCAATTATGACATGTAGTGGCAGAAAAATGACCACAACACAAATCAATATCCCACTCGTTTTTTACAGTACAGTACATCTTCTTAATTTTAACTCAATTTATGAATGATTATGAAATTACTGTATCAATGACTTAAAGATGCAGCTATATTTATATTAGATTAACATTTTTGTCTACTTTTGTGTTAAGAGTATGAAAAACTACGGGAAAAAACATTTATTATAGATTTTATTGTACATTTAGAACAGATATAAAATTCACGATTAATCGTGAGTTAACTATTGAAGGCATGCAATTAATTATGATAACATTTTTTTAATCACCTCTCACCCCTAACTCATTTGCTCCCCAAAACGTATAAATGCGTTCTAATTTAAATATTACCATGCTCCCAAAGACATATTTATACGTTTTTTTAATGCTAGAGCATACAGAAGGCTTTGATGCACCCTCTGAAGCAAAGAGAATGCTTGAAACAATGGTAGTTATTACAAAACGGCCAGCAGGTGGCAGCAGAGTATAAGAGATCAACCAGGGCCATGTTGCAAAAAGCTCTTTTCACCAGTTTGTGAAAAATGATTAAACTTAGCAATAGTCTAATGCTAATTTCTGCAAAATGGAAACAGATAGAAATATACTTATTTTCCTGATGAAAGAAGATACTCTAATCTATCTTTTGGTAGGTTCCATGTTTTTTATAGCAATAGAAGACAATATTCTGTGGGCCTTGTAAAACAGCCAAGAGCGAAGGGGGTTGCTTCAGTGAAAATGGCTGGGAGTGAATGTGTCGTGGTCTCTCTATATTGTGGATTTTCCCCAAGCTGTGTCTTATGGAACCCAACTTTGAGAACCACTTGGATAAGCAACCCGTCAGCGGGAAAAACGAGACGCCGCATCGCTGATAAAGAGCTCGCTCGGCCCAGCAACCGGGCTGCCCTTCGAGCGATATTTGGGAGCTCCCGTCATTGGAGGCCTTCACGTTCAATATTTCGCACCCGTGCTCTTGTTTTCCTCTGCTCAGCGCGCCCGCCTGAATGCAAATGAGCTCAGGGCTGATGAATGAGTCGGCCCAAGGGCAAAAATTGGCCCGAAATGGACATTGTAGTTGGTTCGGAGACAAGCCGGCGTGGAAGATTGATGGATGGCCATTGTCCGTTCATTGGCGCCCAGCGTGACACCTCATGTTTGGCCGGGGTCCACCTCCCCGACACCCCGCAAACACGAGCCGTGTCCCCGGCTTGATGGAATGATTAGACGCTGAATGATATGTTCTCCTCCGTCTTGACCTCTTTACCAGCGCCGAGCATTAAGATGGATCACTGCCGAGTGTGAAGACACAAGGTCAAATGTGAGAGGGATTCAGCCGCCTTAACACCCTACATTATCAAATGTGCGGCTTGTTTGCCATCCATTCATCAATTTCTACACCACTTATCCTGTGTAGGGAATAGAAGGCTGGAGTCTTATCAGAACAGACCCTGATGATGCCAAGCCAGCTCTATAAAAGTCAGCTAAGTGAACTACTACATAGACCGTTCACACTTTGGAGTGAGTACAAGTCATTGAGTGAGAAATGATGCGTGAATGTCAGCTATGTGAATCACTACACCCTCTACTCATTGACAGCCAATCACAGGGCAACTATGAACAGCACACTGAGTGGGAATTGACCCCACGCATGAATGTCAGCTTTGTGAACCACTATATCCTGGATTCAATACAAAGTAAGGCAGGGTAGCAAATGTTGTGATTGTATCGAATGGGAATTAATCCCACATCAACCAACATCAGGTCATATATGTGAATCACTATAAAGACAGACCACTACCAGGACTGATAACAAGCAACATAAGAGTCAGGTATGTGAACCATTACACCTGGACTCACTGCAAAGTCAGTAAATTGAAGTGAACGGTTGCATAAAAGTCAGCTACGTGAATCACTACACCCTGGACTGATTGCGAGTCATTCACAGGGTGAATATGAAGAGCATATTCAGTGAGAATTGATCCAATGCCAACTACATTTAAAGTCAGCTGTGTGAATCACTACAAAGACCAACAACCCACTGGACTGATTGTCAACCAACATCAGGTTATATATGTGACTCACTAAAAAGACAGACCGCTACCAGGACTGATCATGAAAGTCCGCTATGTGAACCACTACAAAACACTGATAGTCAATCTTAGGACTGTGAAAGGTGCATTGAGTGACTGTTAATTTTACACAATCAACAAGAGAGTCAGGTATGTGAACAATTACACCTGGACTCACTGCAAAGTCAGTAAAGTGTACCCCTGCACGAAAGTCAGCTATGTGAACCACTACGCCCTGGACTGATTGCTAGTCATTCACAGGGTTAAAATGAAGAGCGTATTCAGTGAGAATTGATCCCATGCCAACTACATTTAAAGTCAGCTATGTGAATCACTACAAAGACCAACAACCCACTGGACTGATTGTCAACCAACATCAGGTTATATATGTGACTCACTAAAAAGACAGACCGCTACCAGGACTGACCATGAAAGTCCGCTATGTGAACCACTACAAAACACTGATAGTCAATCTTAGGACTGTGAAAGGTGCATTGAGTGACTGCTAATTTTACACAATCAACAAGAGAGTCAGGTATGTGAACAATTACACCTGAACTCACTGCAAAGTCAGTAAAGTGTACCCCTGCACGAAAGTCAGCTATGTGAACCACTACGCCCTGGACTGATTGTTAGTCATTCACAGGGTTAAAATGAAGAGCGTATTCAGTGACAATTGATCCCATGCCAACTACATTAAAAGTCAGCTATGTGAATCACTACAAAGGCCAACAACCCACTGGACTGATTGTGAGTCATTCACAGGGTTACTATGAACTGTGCATACAGTGAGAATCAATCCCGTGCCAACTACATTTAAAGTCAGCAATGTGAATCACTACAAATACTGACAACACACTAGGCTGATTATCAGTCAATTTGAGGAAAATTGTGAAAAACTCATTGAGTGATTTATCCTGGACTTGCTGCATAACAGCCAGCAATGTCAACCACTACACTAACACCGCTTGTTTTCCTCACCGCGGTAATCTGCGCACTTGATCCGGACATGAAGCCAACTGTCGACCAGCGCAGCACACAATGAAGTTGATTGATCGGATGCTCCGTGGATCAAAACCTCATTTTGCTCCTAATTTCGCCTGCCACTCATCTCGTTTCTCCCGATGTCCACGTTCAATAACAGCACGCTCATCTTTTCAGACGATACTCAGGTCCTAATTGGAAGTCCATGCAACTCCTTATCATCTGGCCCATTACATAATCCACATGACGGCAGCCGTCATCCATCATACTGCAAATTTGTTCTGTCTTTTGGGGCTGGATGATAAGAGACAGCGGAGAGGGGCTACGTATTGATTTTGTAAAACACCAAGCTGAGACTCCAGAAGTGGATTGTTTGGCTGTTATTGATAATTGCTCTAATGACCGTGACGGACAGGTGGGGGGGGGGGGAGGAAAAATTATGGCACGTTACACCCTTTTGGATGGGGTGTTTTCTTTTTTTTTTCTCCCAAATTATAGTAGTTGAAAGTTGCACTAATACTTCTTTTTAGCTTTTCTTGGGCTTTTTGTGTGTGTAAATGTAACTGATGGTATAAAGAAAAAATAGGATGAAAAACATTGTATCAGCAATGAATTTGCGATAAGAAATCTCTGTCCTGGCTGCTAAGTACAATATGGCGACCTCACTAATATAAGAACGAGACGGGTGATATGAACAGACTGACCCAGGAAGTGATTATTCATTGCGCCTGATCCAATACTTTATTTTTTTGTGTTTACTTTTTAACATTTACATTCGTGTTATATTGCATTGAAAACATGGCCCATACACTTAATGTCAAGAAGTTTGACCAAGAAACAGATTATTGTTTGTTCTTTAAGTTGGATTTATTTATACACTCGAGAATGTTATATGGTTTTATGATGGTTACAGTTTGTCTGTGGAACAGAAACAGATTTTCATTATTTCCTATGGAGAAAACTACAATACAATTTGGTGAGGACTATTATTATGGGCTAAGCCAGTACAAAGTAACCACTAGTCTGCATGCACACAAATATGAAGTGAATGTTGGCGGCTCACCAAGCATCTGGACCACAATTAAAGGAAGATTACTGATTAAACATATGGACCTCTGTCCACTTCACAAGTCCACAAAAAAACAATGTGTCCTCCGCGGCTTTGAAAAGAACATTAAGCCTAATGAGACTGGCGGCTTTGCTCTGATTGAACTGCACACATTAAACACACAGCGAGCGTGTTATGTATTTTTGCGTTGGAAAAGATGTGATGGTTTATTTAGCAGGCAGGGATGATCCAAAATGGGATGTTTTGGAGTTGTATTGTGGGTACTAGAGGATTTACTGTAGCGTTTGATACTGTCAAAAATAGGGCGAGAATACTGGCCGTGTTCCGTCTGATGTACACGACTCACATCACGATGGGCAAACTTTTGCACTCGAGGGCCACATTTGATTTTTAAAATAGACAGATGAGGCAGGCCGTTTGCGAAGAACGTATTAAAAAATTAAAAATATGTAAAATATGTAAATATCTATAAACATTTTTATTTTTCTCCGATTTTTACAGTCATTTAATTATAATTAATTAATCAATGATTTAATCAAATAAATAGATCAAATGTATTTATTTTTCTGTAATTCTCTTTTTTTTTTTTTTTTACAAATTAATAAATTATTTAATGAGATGAGATATAAACAAAAAGTTTAGAAATACATTTTAACTAACTGAGTATAGTATCACTAGTGGACAAAATTTGATACTTTACTATCCAAGTACAGTATCAAGGGTTATAGAGTTCTGGAGAAAAATAAAGAAAATGATAAACCGCAATTGTGCAAATCTCACAGGACTTCGGCTAAGTGAACATCTAACTGATTCATGCTTTTGATAAACAGTTGCAAGTAGATACTAGAGACGAGGATAAAATAGGACAGGAAGTTTGTCGGATTTAGGGCTGGGACTAATTGCAGTGCACCTGCCAGGTAAAAAGATAAACCACTGGAGGTCAGCATAGTTGAGGTTGCCAGTGGCGGTGTTTGGTTTCTCCTCTTAGGGAATCTTTCAAGTTCTTTGTGCATGTCTCTCCTTTAATTTGACACTCTATTATATCCTCCTCCACATATTGTATGTATGCACATTGTGGTATGAGGAATCCGGTCCTAATTAGCGGAGCTTTTGATATGAAATGATGCATCATCTTCTCGCTAGGCAACAGCTGATTGGCTGCGGGCCGCTAATGCCGCTTAGCCCCCCTCGCTGAGCAGCACGGCTTTCATGTGAGTACATATTTCCTGATAAAGCGCCGGTTATAATTGGAACAAGGCCCCACTGACTCATCATACCCAGGGCCGACATGGCCGCGCTCCACTTGCTTTATTTATCTCTTACATCTGTTTCCTGCGTGCAGAATCCGCTCTGTTCGTCTCGCTTTCCCCCTGCAAGTCATTAAGGCCCGCAGGTAAGATTGTCTGCCTGCCCAAAAGCCTTCAGCATCTGCTCCCGCCCGGACCCTCGTCATCACCAGGATGTTTAAAACGCGTGTCCGACTGCTGTGTTTTGACTTGCTGTAAGTGCTGTTTAATGACAATGGACTGCTTGTTCTGTTCCGGCACAGTTTCTAATCAAACCTTTCATCAATAATGGATGGAGGACTTAATTGTGGGTGTACGGCTAGGCTGGGGGTGTCCCCTTGTAGGCTTTAATTAGAGACCACTCAGATGGGGTCTTGGGTGCATGTTTTTGACTGTTGCTGAACAATTTGGACGGTAACTGAAATACTATTGTCAATCTTTGCTGGATGCTGAATGACTGAATGACATTTTGGGAAGTATTTCTTTCTTATCCAGAACCATGTATCATTGGGTTTGTTTGTAAATGTGTATATGCAGGAAGAAAACGACCAACAAAAACAACCAAAGTCAATTATGGTGGCTGGCCAGTGCAAGTTACAGTACTGTATTCACATTTTCCCCCCAAAGTCTCTGTTTTACAGTTTTTCTTTCTTAAAAAAGAAAGAAATTCAAACTAAATTAAATGAAAGCATGTATCCCTATTTTTTTTTATTGTAATTAAAATCATTATTTATTTATTTAGCCAGGAAAAGAAGAATACCGGTCTGATCTGGAAACAAAAAACACACAAGCCTTATTCACACTGCACTTAGCGGGGCCCAGCGTGCCGTGGACGAACCCATTCATTGTGTATGTGATGGGGGGCAGGGACCACAGAATCGAGCGTTGGTGCGTTGGTGAGCGCCCGCTCCAGCAAGGCACCTCAAATTGAAAAAAAATGTATTTGAGAGCGGCATCGTCATGACGTCAGACAAGCACATCCAATAGGAGAGGAGCTGGTGGACTAATTTGGTGCTATTTTAGCAGACTTATTTACAGATAATGGCAAGGGGACATTTAAATTTTGCTACATATGTACTGTATAGATTATATATATATATATTTGGCAGATGTGAATCTGAAAAGTATCAACAGTAGCCAGTAGTGTTGTACTGTATGTGAAAGAAAGGCCATGACTACCCAATCTCCTAAACAGACGTCTAACATGTAACCACAGGGGGCAGCAGAATACTCAGATTTCCACTCAGAGTTCATTTTAAGGTAGTACATGACCCCCTTTAACTTGGAATGAACAGCGACGTCACACGTTAGCCGCTGTGCGCCATATTACGCCGGGGCCTGTGCACTGGGGCCTAATTAAAACACACTGAAGGTTTGATAACACTGTGGCTGAAAGTAGATCTCCTTAAGAGATACTTAATCCCGCTAAAGATTTGCAGCAGCTCTCCCGCGCTGCATCGCAATCAAAGCTATCAGTCGGGTCTCTAGTGGACTCATTACTGGATTCCTCCAAACTGACACCCCCTCTTCCACCTTCAGACACCCTCCCCTCCACCTCCTCCTGCTCCGCACCCATTCACTGGCTGACCCCAGCAATCACAAGTATTCTTATGACATTCATTAAGCATCGGCGATAGACACCCAGCACACTCTTGTCTCATCATTAATCATTGCCTTATCGGCACTGCCACTAACTGTAGTTGTGTGTGTGTGTTTCCCAGGTCTCCTCTTCCTAACTGGGGCAAGGGTCAGGCATCAAGGATGGTGATGATCAGGAGCTGCTCTCAGCACATTATTCAGGTAAACGAATGAACTTGCGTCACCTGCATGCGTCTATTCTTACCGCCTTGCCGGACCACCTACTGCCGGGGAGTAAAGAACCAAAGACCTGACGTGGTCCATTTCAAGATGAGAAACATCAGTAGGCTATGTATGTTTTTTTTTCAAACTACACAGTGCTGCGTTCAAATCAACTAGGAAGTCGGAAATGTCCAAACTCTGATTCATCCTCCTGTTTGTTTGAATATTTGTCCTGGAGCTGGAGTCTATTTGTGGGAGGTATGGGAGACCTCCAGAAGTGGTCGCCAGTTAAATCACAGGGCACCTATAGACGAACACATTCACATTGATTGACAATTTGGTGTCTTTGTTGTAAGCATTAAATCAGAATTGCACACTCGTAGTTTAGATGCAGTGTAGCCAACACTGTCAGGAGCATGAGTGTGTGTGGTTGTCTATGTAAATGTTACTTCATTTATACAGCGCTTTTCCACCTCAAAGCGCTTTACATTCGACTACTTATTCACTTAATGATGATGCAGCATCAGGAGCAACTGAGGGTCCTCCTCAAGGATACTTCGACATGGTCACATTGGCATAGGATCGAACCCACATCCTCTGGGTTGGGAGACAACCACTCTACCAGTGAGCCATGCCGCCCCTATGTGCCTTGTGATTGGCTGACAACCAGTACAGGGTGTCCTAAAGTCAGCCAGGATATGGATGGATGCTTTTTATTGGTCAGCAAAGAGCCATTAAAAAAAACTATACATTATAAAATAGGGAGAAAAGAGAAAAAACTCACATGTCAAATGATGTAGTGTGTCGGATATGGTCCACCGGTCTCGAGCTTGCCGTGTCATAGGGAGCATGGGGTCTCGGTGTAAGTGTTCACACAACTGCATTATCCGGCTGATTTAGTTATGACAGCTGGCGCCCGCGAGGAGCACAGCGGTTGGAGAGGGGAGTGTGTTTTCGGTGGTGGTGGGCGGGGGGGGGATCGGATCACCCAGGCTGCAGACAAATGATGATGAAGAGATCACTTTATGGAACAATCTCCATAATATTTCATGCTCGCTCGGCTGCTCCCGGGCGGCCGTGGCGGGGGGGGGGGGGGGGGTGGGCCTGCGCGGCTAACTGCTCCATCAATTGATTTGATTCACGGCAGCAGCGGACTACTCGTCGCGTGGAGTATTTCAAATAAATGACAAGCGCGGAAAGGAATGATATCTACATCAATATTAACCCTGAAAGGGAATAATGGATGCCGGGCTGCAATTTGCGGCGCATCCTGAGTAATGCCTTACGCGGCAGAAGGCAGGTGACGGAAGAGTTATAACGTCAGGCGTTTCCTGTGCTCACCGCTGCCGCCCCCAAACACACACACACACACACACACACACACACACACCTGAAGGCACAAAAATACGGGTTCAAACTTTTTGGGTTGGGGTAAAAAAAAAATATTCAAGGACCCTCCCATCACAAATTCTAGCACCAATTAAATAATACTACTGTATGTGTACCCATAAATGCTATAGGAGTTAAAAAGTTGCTTATTTAAAAGAACAAAAAGTCATTGTTATGACAAATTCATATTTTTTAGAGAAGTACAATCTAATTCAGATTTTCTTAAGAAATACATTTAAGACTATAATGTTTACAGGAAGGAAGATGTATTTTTTTGGGATGTGTAATCTTACCAGAATAAAGTTGTATTTTCCCCCAGAAAAAATCTCAATATAAGTCAAGTCAAATTTTAACAAAGGAATAAAGTCACATTTAGGTAACAATTTCGAACATATGATTACACTTTATATTTTAGAATAGATGCCTGTAGACCTTTTGTTGGTGCAGTTTTGTGAAATCGGACTGGTTTTCTCGGACCCCACTAATCATGGTGTCTAATCAGCATCTTGATATGGCACACCTGTGAGGTTGAATGAATTATCTCGGCAAAGGAAAAGTGCTCACTATCACAGATTTAAACTGGTTTGTGAACAATATTTGAGAGATATGGTGATATTGTGTAAGTTTTAGATCTCTGAGTACATCTCATAAAAAATGGGCGCATATATATATATATATATATATATATAAATATATATAGACCGCAATTTGAAAACCACTGCACAAGAGGATTCGATTTGACCTCAAGCGCACCCCGCCCTACCCCTACACAAATAAACAAGCTACATCTTCCCCTCCTCCTGAGGCGGCCATTTGTTTTCCTCTTTATGAAGCACATTACAGCCGAGGAGGCTAAACCCAAGTCGTCTCAGTCCCCGCCTAACACAAAAAGCAGTTTATCAGATAAATCACCCCTGACCGCTTAGCCATTAGAGCGGCCGCCGAAGTGCAGCTTGGGCACGTATGGCGCTAATAATGATGGCGTGCTCGCCTGCTATTAATGCGTGGACATGATGCATGCTTGGTTGCAGCGGCGGTTTAACATGGCTCAGCACTCTTAACCTGATCCCGCTCGCACAAACAGGTGAATAATGGATTCAGATCAGGTACATGGATATTTATACTGATTGTGGCAGGTAAAAAAAAATAAAAATAAAATAAATAAAGTTTCAAATAGTGGGGCTGAGACAAACATAAATTATGGTGGCTATGCAATGGAAAGTGTACCTCCCTATTTTCTTGTTTATCAAACCATAAAACAATTGGATAAAAAAAAGTAGCTTGCTTAAAAAAAAGATGTATTTATTGTTACTGACCAATAATAATAGTGTTGTTTTAATAGCAAAAAGCAATGTAATAGGTGAAGTAAGAAACATTTATTTGTTTTGTCCAATAAAATGCATTTATCTGCATTTTTTTTTTTTAAACATATAAAGATATTAACTGGATAAAATATTCAAATAATAACGCTAACAACATTTGGTTAATCTCTATATTTTGGGGTAACTTTTAACCACACAATTGTTGGTCTTTGGACAGTTGTCCCAGAGGCAATTAAAAGCATGATTTGGGGTTTTACAAAAGAAAAAAATCCCATTTACCAATAAGATCAAATAAAATAAAATGTGGACATACCTGATTTGCATTAGATAACATTATGCTATTTGTAGAAAAAAAAAGGCTTTTAATAGCTTCAGGAAGGTAAATGCATTGCAATGTCCAATAAAAAGAACACATCTCTGAATTTGTGATTTATTTATTTATTCAGTGGGAAATATACTATTGCTGTGGGATTTTCTATTGTTAACCTACGTTGAAGCCACATCATTTTGGTGTTTTCCAGTATTTGTGTGTAGCGTTGGCAGCGCCGCTGCACTTGTCAAGCAGCATGCAGAGAGTCGCTCATCATCCTCCTCCTCTCTGGGGCCTGCTTGTTGGTGTCACTTCCCATGTGCGGGCCTGCTAGTTCATGTCAGCCGCTGCGAGCAGGGGAGAGCCCGCCTGCTGTTTTACTTCATGTTCGGCTGCTCGTGACGGGCAGAGTCGAACCCCCACCCCACTATGGATGTTATGACAATGAGCCTCGCCGCCCCGGCAAGCGAATATGACGCAGACGGCTTTTACGGCCGCTCTTCACAGTCTGTTAGCATGGCGTCCGGGTGACTGTTTTTACTGCCCGTAAATGGAGCGCCGTGCATATTTTCCAAGTCTTTAGGAGGACAGTCGGGAGGCACGCAAAGCGCTGGGGTGTTATTGTGAAACGACGACGGAGCCTCTCGGCCGAACGTAAACTGGAGAAGCTTTCCGCCGCGTGTCACGGAGAGATGAGAGGGCGTCTTCGGTGACACGTAACTCCCGAGTTGCATTATTCAGCATCGGTTGTCATGCTAAGGTCCCGCTATTGATGCTTGTCCATCAGCAAAAAGCAGGTTACATGCGGTAATCTTTCTGGTACTTGATGAGTCAGAGTTCCAACCGCTAGTTTGTCATGGCAGCATTTGAAGATACGAAAGATGAACAAAATAAGCATGAATGCTAACCTTAGCTCTGGATGCTTCCGTATTGTGCTCCACTGACACTTGTCCACCACTGCCCTCAGTCTCCTGTCAAACCAAATGTGTCCGCTTAACGAGTAGTTTTAGGTTTCTAAAAAGAAAAGATTTAAGATGTTTAGATGAGATATTCTTAGCTTTAACCCATTAAGACCAAAAAGCGCCTGGGAAAAAAGGCCTCTAAAACCTATGCCGAAAACCTGAAGTTTTCCTGGAAATGAAAAAATAAAAAATTGATATCTCAGCTCTTGAAGCAGATAGAGACATCATTCTCAAAACATTTTAGAGCTTACACCTGTGGCGTTCACACAAACCTAAATTTGTTATTATAAACCTTCAATATATATATATATATATATATATATATATATTAAAAAAATCAACAAACAAATGTCGCATCTGCGGGTATATAACTCCAAATATATTTACCTTCAACACTGGAGCACAGTTGTAATAACCTCGGGGGATTGAGTGGTAATTATTCGCCATCCGTTCCGTCACAAAGCCCTCAAAATTTTCAACATCCTCAAAGTTTACAAAAAATTCTTAACAGTATGTCACTGTCAACTTGTTACACTAATTCGAAATTCCAAGACATGCTACAAGGCCCACGTTTAAATCATTATATCGGCTAAGAGACCAAGAATTGGTCCAAACAAAATGACATATCCGCTTTCCCTCGGATGGGGTTCGACTCGGCTTTCCCGGCTTTTACGGTAGAGGCGCGGACACGCGCTCCTGCCCTTAACGGGTTAAAAAACGATATCAATCTTATTTAAACTTGGGCCATATTGTCTGGTGAAGTATCGCTTTTGAAACGTCTTTCTTGTTCAGACGCATAACCATAAAAGTTGAAACTGCGAAATTAAATTGGTTAACGCACAAAGAAGAATCTACAGACCTTTGACCTCCTTGGTGACCTTCTGTTGGGCATCATTAAAAACCAAGACGTCCTAACTGGACAATCCCTAAAATGTGATTAAAAACCGATGCAACTGGTTGAGTCCTGACCCCGAAGGGCCAAATCCACAATCACCGTACAGTGTTCTGGAAAACCATCATACAAAGCCTGCATATTATTTTCCCCCGCAAAACATGTACACCAGCTGCCGTCTGCTCACAAAATAGACGTGCGCTTTGTTGGGAAACCGTGACATCGGCCCGTTACATTTATATTTTCTAAACAAAGTGCGGGCAGGCTGTACAGTGCGGCGACATCTGCGTGGCGTTTACAGCCCGGAGGAACAATGACGCCTCTTAGCCTGCAACACAACTGCTATTTGTCACTGTATGCTGATAATATTCATACGGGTGGGGGGGGGGTCATTGTATGGCTCTGGAAATGGATGTTGAATTCATTCATCCAATACGGATGGAGGTGAGGGAGGATGAACGTTGGCACGTCTCACATGCCAACATGACAGAAGTTTTTTTGTGTGTGCGTTCTATGTTTACTCAGTTATAGATTAGATTGATATAAATGCATTATTGGAATAATAATGAATGATGCTAGCGGTAAAAGATATTTCGCCCTAAATAAAGCCTTCAATTTCTTCCCAAACAAGACTTTAACAGAACTGAAATTTTTGAAAGATTTGCCAACATTAACAAAAACTTGCCTTTTTCCTGATAATTTCTGGTGATTTTCAGGTAGTAAAACATTTGACAAATGTCCTTTTGCTTGGTTCAAAACTGTCTGACTCAATGCTGAAAAAAAAAACCACCTTCTGATATGAAACAATTGGAGCAGACTGTAAGACTGAGAATGTGTCAACTGTGTGAGTCCGGTTCCAAAAAGCAGCTGGATGCCCCTCCGCCACACCCTGCTCGCCTCCTCTCATTGGTCAGGTACGTACAACAAGCATCACGCTGTCATTTTCCACCAGCTCAGCGAAAAAGTCTTTTACACTGCATTTTTTTTTTTTTTGTCCAAACAATGTGTGCGTGTGTGGGTTTCATAGACCCACAAGGCTCAGCAAGCCTTTTTGTGGTCGTATGGTTAATAACGGTACAGATATTGTTTTGGCTCGGAGTATGAAAAAAAAAAAGGGCTGCGTGATAGCTTTGGAGGTTATTTGGAGAGCTTTTTGAAGTATTATGCCATTGTCGCAGTGATCCTTTATCGAGGTCCGCGTAGCGCCTTGTTTTGTTGCTATAAATTGTGCACGATGCTTGGAATGACTGTAGAGCGAGTCAACAATGCTGTTGTGTGTCTAACTGAACTGTCTTGGCTGATGTTTGAGTTGTACCACCATCATAATGACACACCTACATATAGTTCATTCATTCAATTTTTTTATTTTAATTTTTTTTTTTTAAATCCCCTCTTCATACGACCTCTCTCCCACTATGTGTCACACTTGGCAGCTGTTTCATTTTAGGAAACCATCAGACAGCTCACAGGGCCAACCCTGAAAGCGCTCTAGCTGCGGCTCTTCCATTGATTTAATAAACACTGTCTGCATAATGCATTGTGTTTTTATACCTTAAAAAAAGAAGGGGAAAAAAAGGTATTCTATTGGAATATATATTACATTTGAGTCCTGGCTTCTGCTGTTTTAATAAAGTCAAAAGTGTGAGCGACCGCCCTACAGGATCTGAGCCGCATGGCGTGATTCCCTGACACACTTTTAATCTATGCTGCATAAATTAAAAGCTAGTCTTTATAGAGCGATCAATACATTGTTTGTCAATGCTTGACATTTTTATTATCATGAAGCAAAAAATTGGAAAATTGAAAAAAGCATTAAGTACACCGTTTACATAATTTTATGGTGTTTTTTTGTTAATTGTGTAGGGGACGTTTGAACACAATTTGTTCCTGCGAAGTGTTCGAAAGTCCGAACTGTTCAATCTCCGAAACATTTTTTCCCCATAGGAAATAATGTAAATGCAATCTCATTTTTTAACAAAATATGAAAATGTTGCCATTGTTATAGTTTTATGTAGTCATAGTCGTCTTGTATATCTGTTTTTGTGTTTTTTCCTTGCCGTTTTTGTGGCCATGGAAATGCGCTCTAAATCTCAATTTTGCAAATACATATAACACACATGATTACGGTAAAATGTTGCGGTTCTACAAGTTTACAGCATTGTTCTCGATGTTAAAAATTGTTGCCATAGTCCACACTGCTCGGATTAACGTGGGATGACATTTGAATGCTATCCCGGTGCAGCACATTATTTTTGTGCTTAATTCAAATGTAATTAATAATCCGAGGCCACCTCGCAGGAAAACAGACATAATGGCTTCATCTCACAGGTGGTCACTGAGTGAATTATGGGATGGACCACGTGGATAAACACGTCCCTCCAAGTGACCCTCGCATGATGTTACTTCCGTACATAAACACAGGGCGGCCGTGGCCATGCAAACACGCAGCTGTAATTAGTACCATGCACTATTTCCAGCGCTCTTCCAAACATGAGCCCCCCCAGGCACCCCCACCCCACCACCAACCCAACAATCTCCTGCTGTCGCTTCCGTCTCGGAGGGGAGGCGCGCAGATGCGAGGAGGCTCAAACAAATAGACGCGTTTCCACCTCCGCATCCACTTCGCCTCAGGTTCCCTCGGCCGACAGCCACCTGTTGCTCGTCTTTAAATGCTAACTGGTGTTGGGAAAAAATCCTCTCATGTGGAAATAGTGCTAAAAAAAAACACCGCCCCTTTTTGTCCTCCACTTGGCAAACTCCCAGGAAGTGTAATGACATATCAAATTGAAGGGGGGGTTGTTTTTTTTGCTGCCCACAGTTTCCTTTTGACTAAAAGATTGAGGATACATGACTAGAAATGGGAAAAGTAAACACAAGCTAATGCGATTGTTAGCATGTGGCTGAGCCTTAGCTGTAGATCTCGGAGTATTATACTCCATTGTCTTCTCTTAAATAAACTTATGTGTGGCTAAAAATGTCCCACCCTCCCCCTACCAGAAAAACGCATGCTAACATTAGCTTAGCGTTTTGTTGTGCCTGCACCTGTGCTGGCCTGACAATTTATTTTATAGGCCACTGTCAGTCTCTTCTGGATAAAATGTTTATCTTTCTCAACAAACACATGCTGAGAAGTTCATTCATGTTTGTTAGCATGTCTGAAAATAACTCGTAAGTTCAATCAGTTTAACTTTCCTGTCGCATTGGAGAAAATCTGAAGGTGACCGATGCAGTTGGGGATCAAAATTGTGTCCTACTTGCTACTTATTTTTGTCCTTTAAGTAAAGTCCAGCGTTTGCAACCTCAAACAACCTAAACCGTTCCTTTTGATCAAACCTAAATTAAACTCTGGCAATTAGTGAAGTGAAATTAGCGGCATTTAAGAGCATCCATTTACTTAATTAAAGTTAGATGATGAGAGGCCCAGCGAGTGAAGAGCAATAGATCTGGATATTGGGTGTCAGCTGGAGCGCAAAGTGGGACAAAAAGAAAAAAAAACGAAGCCACAAGTAAATAAATGAAGAGCGATGACCGTGTCGCCTTAACCGGGTATCGTGTAGAGCCACCACAGTGTTGTGTGCTGACTTATGAGACACTGGGCCTCTCATTACAATGCAGGGAAATCCAGCCCCGCACAGCTCTGTTACGGATGCCTTAATATATACATGGATGTACAACTGTACTGTGGGTGGTTATGTATGCGTGACGACATACTTTTGAACCCTAAGAACCAAGGATGGAACCACATGTCCTTGGCTTAACTGCACAGAACTAAAAAGCTTGGTTGAAAGTGGTTGTGGCTCTCAAACAGCCATGCAAGCTGTAGCTCTAATAATTTGCTATAAATTGTGTTGTATCATTTAAAAAATAGATACTGGGACAGGCACGCCAATAAATCCAACATACAAAACCACTGGTTCTCAAACTTATGACACCAAGTACCATCTCAAGCAATATTTACCTCTCAACTAACGAACTAACTAACAAAAGCACAATTGTAATATTTCAGGATAAATGGCTATAAATGACACACACAAAAAGTCAGAGCTAATGGTTAGCTTAGCTTACCCTGTTTGTGTCTGGGTTCGGCTCGATTATGCTCTGCGGGCTACGCTGGCTTCACTCGCAATTTTCTTGCTGCTTTCAGGCTTTTCTTGAATAAAATAGCAGTGACGTTGTAACATTTGACTGAGGATAGTCTGGTAGAGTCAAACACACATGCTAGCATTAGCTTACCTTATTGCATTGCCTTAGCCGTGGATGAGGTAGTATTAAACTCTTCTCTCTTCAGTTTCCTGTTGAAAAAAATCACAGCACCTTTGATGATGCATAGCTAAAAATGAACAAATCAAACAAACATGCTAATGTTGGCCTACCATGTTGCTCGAGTGGTGTAGGTATGTGCGTAAAATTTCAAAGATTAATCATTTTTAGAATAAATCTTTTAATTAATTAATGAATCTTTTATTAACGATTCCAGTGACGTGAGTATAGTTTTCCTGTGACAAGTATTGTGCGCTTTTTTTTTTTTGTAGAATCTTGTGATTCAAACTTCCATAAATTTCTTAATCTTTATCCTATTTTCAAGAGGACTGCGGTTATTGGAAAGCTTGCTTAACACAGAAACAGACAACATATAACAAATTTTAATAGTTGATTTTAGTCGCTACGTAAAACAATAAATAAATTCCAGTATAAAAAAATCATCATTATTTGAAAACTACCACTACATTGACATTTTCAACAGAAAGTAATATGAAAGCCTCCTTTTAGTAAAGTAATATAATATACACATGAAAAGAAAAAATAATATAGTAAATACAGCAAATAAGGCAAAAAAGACTATTGCTGTACATCATTTTATAATAGGTGCCATGCATAGCAAAAAATAAAAAAAATTAAAAATGAGAATGAACAAACCCTCCATAAGTTGTTAATGTGTCATGAGGAACATGAATATCACAGTTACACTCTTGTAGTTGATATATTTCATTAAATTAGCATAGAACATGATTGCATTGTTGCGCATTACGCAAGGTGACACAATATTTTTGTGTTTGGTCTGAACCAAGCATTACAGCCATTTAGCATTGTATACACACATACTTACCTACTGTATGCTGCCGTTCCCTACTCCAGTCTCCACTTTACTGCATTTCCATGTTTTTTCACTTTTTTTTTTTTTAAACCAAGAAACCGACGCACAAACACACAAATGATATCATGGCAAGGAATGCAGCTGTCCAAGGCCTTCCAACTGATTGAAATATCCCTGTTGTTTTTGTCATCCCATACCAGATGTCTTATATGTCCCAGGACGTTCATTCAACATTTAGCATCCTCGCTAATGATTAGCCAAAATGTACCTGAGTCTTTCGCTCTTGCCACGCTCATTTCTCCCCGCTATGAATAATGAGGGCCGAAGGGTTAGCTGCAGGTCACGCCCAGCTCCCCTCTTTTGCCTGTTATTTATTCAGCCCAATGAGAAATTGATCACATGATTGCGTTAAGAGGCACCTGATTCGTTATAATCAGCCCGGTATTGGCAGGACTCGGACCCCGGGGCCTGGCTATTGCATTAGTAGCACTCGGGCCGCCATAGGTCAGATACCTCCCCCCTCGCTCACGCCATTTTACAACTAGCTTTGTGACCTTTTCACCACCAGCAGCAAAGCACACGGCGTATGACATCGACATGATGCAGCTATATTAGCGTCCGCTTGACCACATGACAGGGGCGACGCCTCAGGGGACCCATGTGGGAACGATGAAGCAATGACCTGTACCCTGCATTTTTATTTATTGGGAGATTAGCGGGGACTCAATGATTGTGCTAATTCTGAGAATTTATTTGAAGCGTTCTCTCTGACCATTCGCCTTGCTTTTTTCTGTGTTTTTTTCTTTTCCCAAATGAATGACAAACAGTGTAAACGACCAGGTGCACTAAGCTATTTCGCTCCCCCCGTGGTCGCATCACGTCAGCTCATTAATCAAATGCGCCCGCCGCTCTGTTTGCACTAGGCCGCTGCTGGTGTGCTTGTTGATTTAACCATAACACCTCCACACATTAAAATGGCCTTGGATCCCAGTTTAAACTTCAGCAAAACACCTTGACTAAAAAAAAAAAACAGAAAACGTTTTTGAATGAGTTGCACACAAGTTTTCTGCACAGGCTAATAAGTCTTTTTAAAAAATCACAGTATTATGTCAATTTTTCCCACTTATTAAAAAATATTGTCTTAATCTAAGGTGAAATTGATAATATGTATAAATCCTATATATAAAAATATAAAATGTAAATTTTTTTAACCCTCTAATCACACGAGAAGCACAACACTGATCCATCCGCACAACCATGCTGAGACCGTTCGCATAACAAAACATGTATGTAACTAGACGCAGATTTTGCATAAAATTTTGTACATAACTTGAAAATTTTGTCAAAAGGTTAGTTAGGAACTTGAGGTTCCATTGTATAGATTTCTAATCGAGTTCAAATACTTATTCATCATTTTTACTGTTAGGCTTCTTCTTCTACTTGACTTATATGTTCAGGTGAATAACAGTGTGACGCCGTCTCGCCATCTAGTGGCAGGATGCTAAACAGCAACAGCTCATTGGTATTTAACTGACAACATAGGCTCTCCTCGGCCGCAGCGCAAAGTTTCAATCATTTTGTGGCCCACTAGCTGGCGCTCACGGCCCAAGCATGGTTAAGAATCACTGATCTATATCAATGTCTGTCTCTCTGTGGTCGTCCTGCCTTAGTGAGGTGAGTGGCATCCATTTTGACTCCTCTTTATGGCTCGATTTGAGTTTGAGTTACCAAATGTGGCTCCTTGTGCTATAAATGCTTGCTGAATTCTGGCAGTGACCACACAGACTAACTAGACAACCCCCCCACCCCACCCCACCCCCCGCCCATTTTGAATCTTTTATTAACTACATTTAATTTAATCTGCAGGTTTTTAGGATAATGTCAAGCTAGAGCCAGGGTTCTTTTTTTTCTCTCTTTTTTTTAAGAGTGGTAATTAAAATGGGAATGACGCCCAAGCATTGCCACCCGGGAAGATTTTCCACTTCTGGAACGCCATCTCCACACGTCGCTGATGCCTTCCTTTCAGACTTCCCCCCAGATTGCCAAGGCTGTTTACACTGCAAAACATCTGCATTGAAATGATTCCACTTCCCGGGGCTTGAATAAAATCAAGTCTCGAGCAAAACAACAACAACAGGAAGAGGGCCATTTTTACAATAGCTGTGTTTAAATATGTGGAGCCATTGGGCGCGTCGCATATAGGTGGCGAGGACTGGCACTAAGCGGCACGCTGTTTCCACTTTCTCAGACACCAGGAGGAATGCCAACGACCCGAATAACTATGTGTGTCTTTGAGGGGGTCTGTGGGAGTCTTTATTTGTGGCCTGGGTACACACATAAACACACAAACACACACACAAAATATCGTCATTTTAACACAGCAGCTGCTTTTGTGTGTGTGAGATTAAACCTCATCACATTTATGCAGCATCATGATATTCCTATAATATCATATTTCTGTCTTTTTGGACTATTTAAGACCAGATTTGAACCCTCAACCTCAGAACTATGAGGCACAAATCGCTATTACACTGTGTCATATTAACATATGTGTTTATGTTCGACACTTCTGGCAGAATGAGCTGGCATTGTTATTCAACAGGAGATTAAGAGCAGTGTGTGGAGACTGTGGGCTATATTATTGTAGCATTCAGAGCTAAAGAATAGCAAACTAACCCTAGCGAGTTTTTATTTTTTTTAATCATTTCAACCATATATCCTGAAATGTTACAACTAAACTGTGGTTTTATTCACCAGGAGATTAAGGGCAGTGAGAAAATGGAGGGCTTCAGCCAAACAGAGACTATGGAGCATAATACTGCAGAGTCCAAGGTGAAGTCACGCCAATTTATGGTAAGCTAACGTGAGTTTGTGTGTTTTTGTCATTTGTGATTGTATCATAAATGTGGCTGCAATTATTCAACAAGAGATTAAGGGCAGGGAGAAACAGGAGCACTGTAGTCAAATGGAGACTGTGGAGTAAAGTAATACTGCAGTGTCCAGAGCGAGGCACACCAAGTGTAAGCTGTTAGCATCCACTGGACTGTGTTTGCACATGGAAAAAACACTTTTCTGGTAAATCATTAGCCAATAGCAGCCTCTGCTTCGCATTAGGCATTTTGGCACACACGCGCGCGCACACACACTTTTCAGTAACAGTGACAAATACTGCGCTTGCCTTGTGCACTAAATGCGTGTGGCTTTGTGTGACAGTTTTGATGACAGGAGCTTCTACATTTCTGGTGACTCTTGATGGATGCACAGTTGCGCGTTATGCCTCAAATACTGCCAAACATTTGAGAAAGAAATGACCAAAAAGAGAAGCATGTCTCCAAAATACCCACTTTTATTTTTTAAAAGGAGGAGGGGGGACATAAAACCTACCTAAAATCACTTGACTCTGTTCACACAACTTTATAACTTTTGGAGCAAAACAAAGCACATCAGACAGTAAGAGAAAGCATTGTAGTTTGGTGCACCAAATATATTTTTAACTCATTCACTGCCATTGACGGCTTTAGACGCCAAAAATTCATTTGAACTATTTCTATTAGTTTAACATTTTTTCTACTTTTGTTAACAAGAGTATGAAAACTTTGAAAAAAGTTTTTATTGTACATTTAGACCGGATATAAAATTTGTGATTAATCATAAATTACAATTAATTAGTTTAGTTTTAGTTTTAATTGTAATTAATCGCATGACTTCAATAGTTAACTCACGATTAATTAATTTTATATCCGGTCTAAACGTACAATATTCCCCCCCCCCCCTAGGTTTTCATACTCTTTTTAACAAAAGTGGAAAAAAATGTTAAACTAATAGAAATAGTTCAAATGAATTTTTGACGTCTAGAGCCGTCAATGGCAGGTAATGAGTTAATATAAGACCGTCTATGCTCACACCTTCTTGTGGCCTGTTAATATCGAAACCTTTACTGCTGCACACTCATCGCTCTGTCGATGACTTTTTGCAGGAAGCCGTTAGCGTTTGAGTTTCACACGCTGCCGAAAATACTTTTAAGATGTTTCCCAGATGACACTTTGGCGCTTTGATATCTTGCGTACACGGCGGTGCAATATTCCTTATGGCTGCGACGAAGCGTTCGCTTGACGGCCTCTTGAAACTGGCTGAGCCATGTGTCACGTGAGGCCCAAGGCTTTGAATCAAATCAGTTGCAATTAATGGTATTACGATGAAATTGCTAGTTGTTGTTATTCAGATGAATGCAAAACATTTCTAAATGTATTTTGGGTTTGGAACAAAACCGTCCACAAAGCTAAGACATTTCAGATGAATGATTGTAGCTATTAAACACTGAGTAAAAAACAAAACAAAAAATACAGCCATGGTGAAAAAACTTCCATTCTGCTGCTGATGTGACTCATCATAAACTGGAAAATAATCATCCCATTTGTTTACATAGAGATGCCATTGATTGCTGAGTATGAATGGGGGATGTCTCTCCATATAAATAGCATGTAAAGCTCATAAATGTGTCTTTGTTTGGACCAATGACGTGCCCTTTTATCAAGCTATTGTAGTTGTCATCTATTGTGATCTACTTAACTCATTGCAAGTACAGCTAATATTGTTTTTTAAAGTGACTGCAGTTTGACCTAGGACCATATTTTGATTTTCAAAAATGTTACTTAAAAGGTTGCGGTTATAGGTAATAAAAGTTTTATGTTTGCCACAGTTTAACCCTGTAGATGATTTATTACTATATATTTTTGTTATTATTTGAGGAAAAAAATAATTTTGGTATGTATTGTGTTGGACTTTTGGGAGTCTGCCTTTTTAAAAGCCAACTTGTTAAAATAAAAATAATAAAAAACTATCATTGTATAATGATGTTTTCACAAGGCAAAGTGGAAAAAAAAGATACCCAGTCATTTTTACGGCGGTTCGGTTCAGTAAAGCTGCTATCGGCCTCTTATAGTGCAGTTTGTCTTGTTTGGAAAAAAATGGGCTTCATCCCCCCACAGAGCACCGCGAGCGTATTCACTTACACTCCTCAAATAAATCAATTAAAAAGTTCACTTTCATATATACTTCTTGATTTAAAGTGGAACTCGACACACGTGCAATACAATACGCTGGAGTTAACCTCAGCGTTTGGCCACGCGTTATGTCAACACGACCGGGAATGACTTCACAAACAAAAATGCTTACGAGCGCTCTTCCATTATGTATGATATCACGGGCAAAGTATGTAATGGAAACGACTTTTGGTCATGGAGCTGTGCGGAGGCACATGGCCGCTTTTGTCCGGCCGGGATTATCAGGAGCGAGCGCTCACAAAAGGAAATGCTTGTGGAGCTACAGTAACAGAAGGATAAAATCAGCCATGTGATGATTGGGGTGACACATTTGTTTGGCTCTAATGAAAATAAGCCCCATTGAGGCGCATTCAGTCGAAGGGCCGAGCCCCCCCTGACACCCCCCCTGCCCCACATCCTGTCTCTTTATCCTTCATGCAAGCAGCAGACAGATAGCAGCTCTTAGGATATTGTGGCAGCCAGCGAGTGTGTGCGTGTGTTTGTGTACTAGAGTCAACTGCCTTGGTCACATACCACTGGCTTTGTTTCTCTGAAGTAGTTATTACATTTAACAAACACCACGAAATTCAAATATTATATCATCGTTAGTGGAAAAAGAAATAAACCTGACAATTTTGCATTTATCTGTCTAGAATTTCCAGTAGGTGTTTGTCTAAGTGTAGTCTCTGAAATTTGCTCAAAATGGCTGACTTCATGTTCAGTTTTAAGCATTCGTCTGTAAGACGTTTTCATGTGTCCTGTTATGATACACATGTCCACCAAAATGTGTTAGTCAAACCATTGTTAGTAGCTAAACCCACACCATTACCATGTTTCTGGTTTGGGAGCGCAGAGTGTTACCAGTAAGTTAAACTTCCAGGCTGCCAACATAGCTCGGGGCCTTATTTGAACGCTCAAGACATGAGGTACGTAAAAAGCTGACCTACTTGTTCTTTATTTTTTTTTAAAAACTTTTTTAATCCATCCATCCATTTTCTTAACAGCTTAATCCTCACAAGGGTCGCGGGTGTGCGGAGCCGGTCCCAGTCAGCTTCTGGCAGTAGGCGGGGCAGAGGTGGCAAATCAGTAAAGTAAAAACCCTGCCACAGTTTGGCTTTAGCTCCCCGTGTTAGCTAGATAGCTCCCTAGCTAGCTCCCATGATGCTTGTTTACCTTTTAGCTAGCTCCCATATGATGCTTGTTTACCTTTTAGCTAGCTCCCATGGTGCTTGTTTACCTTTTAGCTAGCTGCTTGTTTACCTTTTTAGGGAGCTAGCTAGCTAGGATCAGGGGCTAAAGCCAAACTGTGACAAGGTTTTTACTTTCTGGACCTGGATTTGCCACCTCTGAGGCAGGGTACACCCTGAACTGGTTGCCAGCCAATCGCAGGGCAACTTTTTTTTTTATTTTTAATATACTGTATAGTAATAATAATAATACGCATACAAAACCCTCCATTTTCCCCCCTACACCCCGGTTGATCGAGCAGTCTGTGTTCTACCTGTCGCGGTAACGACATGGTGCACACCGCCTCCGCACAATAAAAAGCGGACATTTTCATGGACTTATAAAAACAGGATGTAAAAAAAAAAAGTAGATGTCTGGGCAAAAAGCGGATGTTTGGTCACCTTATTTTATGTTCACTTTGCTTAACATTGCACTGAACAATTATCTTTTGTTTCTAAGTAAAGGAAACCGGCTAACAGTGCACAGACGGCCCATATCGACATTCAGACCAAGCAGCATTTTGATGATAAAACATCAGACTTGATTATAAAGCCAGAGCCAGATACGAGTGTTTGATCCCACATAGGGTGGCTGTGACTCACCACATGAACACACGCACGTATGCACACACCCGCACACACACGTGCACTCACTCCCAACACATGGTGAGAACATCCTCGGCCGAAAAACCTGCCTGGGCGCATTAGCCAGGATGACTTCAGACTCTGCGGACGCATCCAAAAATCCAGCCAGCAAAGCTCTGGGATCAGACGGGCTTGAGATCAGAGTTGAAATGCACACGTACAAAGTGGCAAACATGTCGGATGGGCAGCGCGCAGCTGTTGTTTCACGGCTAGCGAGGTGGCGCACACACCGTCAGACAGTGCAGCTGGCTTTAAACACAGACCTTGGACTCCTCGTCATTTAATGAATATGATCTGATACATGGTTTACATGTGACCATGGATTTAGTCTTTGTTCAACTCTGCATACACAAGAATGTTGTCGTTGAATCCAGAAAGCCAAAGCTAATGATTTACGTCCTCACAAGTGACTATAAGCATTGTCATGACACTCCAGTCCTCTAGGTGGCAGTAATGGAGTGATTTGTATTTATTTATTTTGTTCAATATACACATCTAAATCCAACATGATGTTGGTATAATCAATTTCTATATTCTACAATATGATTTTAAACTAGGCAATTCCATTTTTTTTTAATCACAATTAATCACATGACTTCAATAGTTAACTCCGGATTAATCACACATTTTATATCTATTCTAAATGTACAATAAAATGTACAATATTTTTTCCCCTAAGTTTCCATACTCTTGTAGTGGAATAAAATGTTAATCTAAATGAGTTAAAATTAAAAAGATGTACTGTACCGTAAAAAAAAACCCGTGTGATATTGATTTGTGTTGGTCATTTTTCTGCCACTTGTAAGACATTGGTTGCAGCTCTGCATTTTTCTTTTCATATTAAGAGCTATCTAATCTTTAACATAAAGTAACTTGTGAAATTCTACACATTTTTAAAATGACCCCAGACTCCACAAATTATATGCATAATATTAAGTTTATTACTGCTAAATTTTGACATCTACGTGTTTGCTAAATTGCGACTGGAATTCCTCTAGTACAGGCTTTCCAAAAAAGGGGCGGTCATTAAATCAGACCTTTAAAATATTAAAGGAACTTTAACTCAAAATTAACACACACATTTTGACACCCCTATTTTAAACATGTTTTCATTTCATCATTTCGTTTTTCTTTTTTTGTTTTGTATGCCGTAACCATCTGGCCCCACCCAACTTCACCCCCTAAAAGTCAGACATCATGTCGTGCTTGTGTATTGCTCGTCTCTCGCTTGTCAAGGCGGAACTCACCCCTCTCAGCGCCGCGACAGTGATAGTCATTTCAACGCAGCCGGGCGGGCGGGCGGTCCCGGAGGTGGGCCATTAAAGTTCAGGTGAGGTTAATTAGAGAGCATTGTGAGGCCTGCTGCTGCGCGCCAGGGTGGCGGGTGGTTTGTTGACACCTCCGATTGACGATTCGGACATGACGCGACCCCCCGCCGGCTAGCACGGCCGGGGGGTTCAACAGCGGATTTACACGGCGAAACGCCTACTGGTGCCAATCATTCCCAGAAATGCCTCCAAATGGAAGTCCACGGGAAAATACTGCACATTCACTGCACGCTGCATGTGATTCACCACGTGAAATACACAGCGGTCACTCAAAGTTCCACAACAATCTGTTCTGTGACAATCTGTGTTCTGGCCAAACCAACACTTTTAAGCAACATTTCTATTCATCCTTACGTTATGGATGAATGCTAGGTTAGCTGGAATCTATCCCAGCTGACTTTGGCCACCCTGAACTGATCACCTAGCCTATCACAGGACACGTCTAGGCAAACAATTCACATACATATTTACACATGAGGATAATTTATATTTTTGGACTATGGAAGCCTTAGTACTCAAACAAAGCCCGCTCGGATTCGATCCCCAACCTCTGAATTGTGAAGCTAATTGGAATTAGTGTATTTATGTTTCATGGGCATGGTAAAGCCTCAAAATGATTATTAAAGTAGCACTAAGGAACTTTTCAGCCTTAATAAAATATTTTTATAACTTTTCTGATGAAACATCGACTTAAAACTAGTAGAATGGTAGCTTTGCCATGGCTGTATCGGTATAATTTTTTACTGGCACTAAGCAACTTTAAGGAGGATGGTAGGAACACTGCCCCACAAAAAAACTACAAATGTGCTTTATGGCATACGTCACTTCCCTCTTTCCCAATTTGTTACAAAGATGGAAGTCAATTTGAATGTCGATGCACGATTACTGCTTTCCAGAAGTTGCAAAACCACTGAAAAGTTTTGTCTGAGGAGACAAAAGGAAAAGAGAAGCTACCCGGATAAGTGGACAGTCAAGAATCAGCATTGGCCCAGATTTCACACAACAACAAAAAAACGACACAATGCGCTTGTCTTCATGGGAAATGTGGTCTTCCTTCAGGCATAACATTACCGCTTTTGTCCATATGGGGCTCGCCACAATCAACATAAATTAAAAGCTATTTAGTGTTGCTTTAAACTTTGACACCATCTTCCACTCTCATTGGATAGCACAAGCTAAAAAAAAAGAATTAAAAAAAGAAGCTTGGCCTTTTAGTGTCGCTCATCTGTCTATTGGGGTTCATTTGGACAAATTCCAGACAATTGTGAGTTCCGCGAACATTTCTGGTAGATGTAGTTCATTCCTAAATATGAAACCATTTAAAAATCAATCAATTGACCAAATTCTAATTTTTTTTTTTAAATAATTTGTAATATATTTTTAAAAGCAACCTGGCTGAGGCACAACTATGAGTGAAGGGTATGCGCTTTTCACACGTCCGATCAGGGTAAGAAGGCGGTCTCCAAATTTCCAAAAGTGGCGATCTTCTTGCAGGTCCTTTTAAATGTACTTTGTGCATGCTGATCTCATGGACGGGTTCTCGCGAGTCCTTCCGCCATGTAAACGGCATCGCCCATATCAGGTTCCGATTTGGGCCTACAGCCATTTGAAATCAGCGGACAAATGTAAGCGTTGTTTTGCGAGGTTCTAGTAACCCGCGGAAGGATCTCCGAAGAATCAGGAAAAGAGAAACTCTTTGATGCACTCTTCTGTGTTTGAGTAAGGATGAGATTATATTGGATTAAAGGGGGATTTTTGCAATGCAAATGAATGCACCTCGGAATCAATACGCCCTGTTCTACTCAATATACAAACTAATTAAGAGGTAATACAATCAAACCTGAATAAAATAGATTGCACGGCTTCCTAAGAAAGAAATCCAATCAAAGCTTTTTATGTGAATAGATAAAATCTAAAGCGATCTCTCTTTGCAGGAATAATGACCTGGGCTTTGTGTCCATTTAATAAGGAAAACTTGTCTTAAGAGCCCGCGCTCAATGTGCATATTCTAATCAATATGAATTACATAGGGGTTTATCTATGTTATCTGCTCCAGACCGCTAAACTAATTAATGTTTTATCGAGTGTTTTAACTCAATTATTTCGCAAAGTCAAAGAGGTTCCGCGCAATTTTCCGCGTGCAGTCGGAAAAGAGGCCGCAGTCGAGGGCCGCAGACATTTTGATTCGGAAGAACGCATTGTAACTTCCGTCAAGGACTCTCAATTCCATTGGAATTACCGTATTTGTATATGCTAACTAGTACATATTTCAACATTTGGTCAGTGACTCATGAGTTGACTGCGTTGACAGTAATAGCATTACTTTACTATCACTTTGTGTTGTTGAGGGCATTATTAATAGTGTTGTTAATATTATTCCTGATCAGGAGTGGAGCCCTTGTTACAATTCGTGTTCATTTTATCCACCATTTTTAAATTTAGTCTCAGTTTTAGTCCAGTTTCAATCACGCTTGTTTTTTTTTATCATAGTTAGTCAACCTCATCCCGTTTTTATTTTGTCAACTTTTAGTCATCTATAAATCCAGCATTTTAGTCCAAGAAAATGTAACTTTAATCGTCTAATTTTAGTTAGAAAAAACATTTTAGTCTAGTTATAGTCAGGACAATCATTTAACCCCTGTGTTTTTTTTGTCAGCAGATTATGTTAAACATTTCCAATCTAAAACTATTTCACATAAAATGTTGTCTCATTTTTTTGATAAAAAAACATCTTCACACACAATTACAGTATATCAACAAGTGGTTACTATGGTGCCATGCTATGAGCTAGTAAATTAGCCAGCATTAGTTAGCGGTCGGATTAAAATTATTGTTAGAAAGTTATAGCCGTTGGGTTAATGTTACGTTACACTATACAGATTACTCTTCTTTTTTTTAACCTTTCACGGTGGTTTTACCTCCTGTCTGTTCCATGTGTTTGTGTATGTTGCACTCGCTAGCTGCAGATTTGAAAAGGGGTGTGTCACAGTGTGTCACATGACAGTGCCGCAGTGATAGATTAGCAGAGACAAGATTTTACAAAATCATATAATTTTCGTCTCGTTTTTGTTCGTGAACTAAAATGTCCATAGTTTTTAGTGCAGTTTTTATTAAGTGAAGTACATTTTCGTCTCGTCTTCATTAGTTGACGAAAATGCATACTGATTTAGTCCCAGTTATTGTTGATTAATGAAGGTTTTAGTCTAATCTGTGCTAGTTTCAGTCCGGTGAAAAATGTGTGTTGATGAAATTATTTTTGTTCAGTTTTTGTTGATGAAATGACTTTGCCTTTTACGCATCGTATTGACTTTCTGAACTTGTATGAAGCATCCCGCTAGCATTTTAAAATCGCCCTCAGTTCCATTCGCTCAGTCGGGACATATTATTCCTCTCTCTGCGATCTTGTTTTCCCATCTTCCACCGTACTGCTTACATTTTAAAATAATCTGTAAATTCGTTCAATCGGTCGACATTGATGACTCCCATTGGTTTCTGTTTAAGAAACAGCCTCCTCATTGGTTAGCTTTTGAGATGAGTCATTGTGTGTGGAAATCACGTAATTCTAATTTTTGATTGACACTGTCAGAGAGGTAATAATTTAAAAAAAATTCTACTATTGCGGTTGGAATTTGGAGTGGTACAAAACAAAACTATAGTACAGTGTAGTTCTGCACCATATCATTGATTGCCTAGTAGCTAATTTAACCTAGTAAATGTGACACATGATACATGATATCATGTACCTGATTGAGATGCGGTAATGTTCCGTTCCGTTCCGTCTTCAATTCCGCTTATCCGGGGTCGGGTCGCGGGGCAGCAGCTTTAGCAGGAAAGCCCAGGCTTCCCTCTCCCCAGCCACTTCAGCCAGCTCCTCCGTCGGGATCCCAAGGCGTTCCCAGGCCAGCCGAGAGACGTAGTCTCTTCAGCGTGTCCTGAGTCGTCCCAAGGCCCTCCCGCCGGTAGGACATGCCCGGAACACCTCCCCAGGGAGGCGTCCAGGAGGCATCCGAACCAGATGCCCGAGCCACCTCAACTGGGTAATTCATCCCCCAAAAATATTTGAGCGGTTACATACAGTATAACTTGAATACTAGTATGGGTGATACCACCAATTTAATTACCAATTTGTTGACTTTTACGACTAATACGACCAATTGCTTTCTTCTGGTGATATAGTTCATTTTGGAAATAACTTCAAGATCCATTTTGCCGAGGCCGCTCCCCTTCCTCCATCCTGCTCCCTCCCACCCTCTTCTTGCGCTTCATTCCAGCTGATTGCTCATTTTCTAATGCTAATGCTGCTATAGGTCACAGCTCGGGTTTCTCCCCTGTCAGCTGGCCACTGGGACTGTGGGACGGATCTAATGGGCTCTGACAGGAGGGAACTGATCTCATTCAAAGGGGATTTGATATGTGGCATGAATGCGGCCACGCTCAATGGACATATTAATGGTCGTTATCATTCACAGATTTCGTGGCCATTCATAAAGCACACCACATTTTTCTTTTTTGTAACCCACTTTTTTCTTCCCGAGCGTCATGACTTATAGATGAGCGGCGTATTGTATGGCTAACACGTCAAACCGAGGCAGTAAATAATAACATGGTGGGTGTTGTTTACAATTCAATTACAATCGCACGCCGGCAGAGAATAAGACAAAGGTCCCTCCTGGTCACAAGAGACGCCAGTGTGGGATCAGGCAGTCAATATTTAGCCTCCCTCAATGCGATTTATGGCTGAAGCATCTTCCCGTGCATTCAAAGTATTGTCTGTCTTAAGAAAAAGTGACGGAAAGTGGGGAAAGGGGGGGGGGGGGCAACAATGAGCCATTAAAGTTCAGGTGAGGTTAACGGCGCAGTCATTAAACCTGTTGCTGCGCTTTTGTGCCAAGGTCCCGATTGTGTTCTGCTTGTTTTGGGACTTTGAATTATGGCTCTCATGTTCATGCGCTGCTTTCACTTTTAGACTTTTGAGTAGTGTTTGGTTTGGATTCCTTGGAGTTGGCTTTTGCTGTTTTAGGGCACATTTACACGACAACAACCTAGTAAAAGCAGCAGTGGCGTGGCGTGAGTTGCCAGCTCCCAATCACGGCGTTGGACCTATCTGAGCTCAATATTGTAATTGTATGTTTGAAAGATCATAAAAACATATATTTTCTCTATAATTTTTCCCAAACTAGTCACGACTGACATTAAAATGATATAACGAGCACATTGGGCATTCATCACAGGGTGAGCTGACAGTTGTGGTTTCGTTAACTTCCATACTGTACACCACATAAAGTACAGGGGGTCTTTACTTTACAGCACAGATATACAACAGTTTGTGGTTGCAGTGTAAAAATACGTTATCACGCAGCACACACGGTATACTTACTGTTTTTCTTTTGATTGTTTTATATTTCTGGCCTATAATTGTTTTTCCATAATTTATTTATTTATTTATTTATTTTTTACAGTTTTTAGGACTTTATACTTTGGTTAGTGACAGTTAGCTACTGCTCTACAAATAGTACATACAAAAAACTCCTGATTTAAGATCTTATTCATGACAACAAATAATCTCATCACAGATTAGATCACGTCATCTTTGTTTTTGAGTGAGACAAAATAAAAATAAAAAATTGTTTTAGTTTTTTTTTTAAATGCTTAGTTTTAGTTTAGTTTCAGTTAGTTTCAGTATTAGTTTTTGTTTTTAAAATGTGTATTACTTGTGCTCAATATATAATAAACAGCATTGTAAAATGAAAAAGGTAACACATTTCTTACCTAGTGTTGCATTTCGGTTGAGTTAAATGAAAAAGCAGGCGAGCCGAGCCTTTGGAGCCAGCAGGCAAATTTGTCGCCTAGGAGCGACGTCATCTGAAGTTGCTTTTTTATTGGCTGCTGTTAGATGACGTCACTTCTGTGTGACACACTTTCAAACGTCTTTATTCCGGTTAATATAAATAAATATATTTAAAATCATCCCCAAAGGCTCATATATTAAATTAATTACCAAAGACTAAAACGCTGGACGTTTTCGCTAAAATTATAGTTAGTTTTGTAAACAAGAAATGTAGTTTCAGTTAGTTTTTGTTTTTTTATTTTATTTCGTAAATAAAATTGTTTTTTGAATTTTAGTTTTCATTTTTCCGTTGGTAGTTTACGTACTGTATTTTTGAATTTTGGAAACATTTTCTCTTATTCTTTTTTTTTTTTTATTCAATCAGCTCCTATATAGCCTCCCATGTGTACTAACTCTCACTTAGTTGGTTTTTGGTGTCATATCCATTTGTTTATTGTTGTGAGCGCTTTTTCCTTTCATTCACTTGATTGATGTCATTAATTTGACTTCTGTTTACATAAGATTAAACACCCATGCCTTCCCATGCCAAGTATAAATAGTATCACAGTTTCAAAATACTTAAATTGCTATCTTTATGCTGCAAAACGTTTGCGTGAAAGCAATCTCTAGTCAACATGTGGAGGGTTTTGGAATAAACACGTTTTGTTGGAGAGGGCAAAACCTTTTTTTGCACAAAATGCAGCATGCACCACAATTAAACGTTTCAGGCAGGATGCTCATCAGAGTGTGGTTTCCCCCAAAAAACTTCCATACAGAACAAACAAATCTAGCCTTCTTGCGCTATAAATGGGAGAAGCAGATGGAGAAAGTCATATTCGGGCATATAAATGCATATGGCAGAGAGAAGGACGTACAATACGGGAAGGTTGCCGCCGCAGTTGCCGCAACCCGATCTGCTACCTGCCCAAGATATACGTCTCCGTCTCATGCAGCACTTAGAAGGAAAAATAAACTCAAGATGCAGCAATCAAAAAGATCAAACACAACACATTAATCAACAATCAGAAGGAATACATTCACTTGTCACATTAGTAGATCATCATGGAAAATCAAGAACAAACGCGAGCAGTATAGCACATGCTGGCCGTATTAGCATACTGTATATGCAGCAGACAGCATCTTGGGAGGTGTTTTGTTGACAGCTGCACAGGAAGTTGCATCCCCCCACCCACCAACTCTACCAACCACACGCACGACAAGGTGTCACCAGACGTTTTTTTTTTTTGTTTTTTTTTAACTTTTAATCATGCGCCACCTTCAAGTGGCGCTCCGGCATCCTGATAACTGTTTAATGCCACCACATGCCAACAAGACTTGTGCAGCAGACGGTTTTGTTCAAACAAGCATATAACAGTGCAATGTGTTCTCATAAGACTTACACTAGTGGAAAACTGTTTCAGAAAAAAACGATACAAAAGTGAGAGCTCGGCGTTAGCGTACCTCACAACACTTCAGTTCAGTGAGCATGGAAGGATGACACTAGGAAACAATTTGCAACAACAACAACCAAACTTTCTGTTGAGTTAGATTTTTATGCTGATAAAAAATAAAATTGTTAGCTGATTCCAAAATTGCATTTTTTTTCTTTCTGCATATACAACCCCCCCCCCCCCCCACAGATAAGCAAAATTCCGCTGATTAGCTGTAGTAAGACTGTAGTAAGAAGAGCAGCGCGATCGATATGTGCAAACAGAAAGTTAGCATAGCTTAACTTTGTAACCGTAAGCATACCGCTATAAGCTCTATATCCTTTTATGCATTTTTTTTTAGTTTTCAAAGCTTGTGACTATTATATCTTAGTGTTTCATTTACTTACATAGTACACATGAATTTATTTGTTTATCCATTTATTTGAAAGAAAGCTGGGATCCTATAGCTACATTTTTTTTTTGGACCTGATAGAGAAAAACAGAGATAATTTTGGGATTCTGCACCCAAAAATTTGTTAAAAACAACCATCAGACGTAACTCAACGGAAATTGTGTTGTGGGGAAGGACATTGCATGAAGGGAGCGATTGCTGATCAAAGTTGAGCTTATGAATTTGGCTTGTTTTTATGTCAATGTTTTATTTATTATTTGCTTATAACAACAATGTCTACAAATGAGATGTGATGTGAATGCACTGTTTTAGTTTTTACACACCTCACTTTATTTTCTTCACTATTTTTAATCCAAAAATGAAAGTACATATGTACTAAAAAAAAAACGGAGCAAACGGGGGATTTTGTCATATCTGGTTAAGAAGTGTGTGGTTCTATGTGGCCCCCAAATAACACTGATGAAATATACTACACAGTATACTTATACATATAAGATTTCTTTTTTAAGAATGGTACAAATGCCATCAAAAGTGACAAAAAAAAAAACATGAAGTTACATTTTAGTAAGAGACCAAAGTGCATTTAACATGTTTCTTTGAGCTTCTTTTGTCATGTAATCAAACAGATGTTAGAGCAGGCGTAAAGCGTAACCAACGACATCCCACAAAGTGCTCTTCTTGCGTTCAGCGAGGGGCGTCGGTGGCCCGGACGGACATTTTTTAGCCGCCAACGGCCCGGAAAATCCTGCCGACATGAGCGAGCATTGTGAGAGCGACTTTAGCTTTCACAGTCCAGAGATCAAAACGGCAGCGGCCATGTTTCCAGGGAACCGGCGTCCTCCCGCCTCGGCTCGGTGTGAACACAGATATAATGGTGACAGGAAGCCTAGGCAGTCACTTGTACAGCCAATTATGGGCAGAGCTGTGGGGGCGGCTTTTCCACACTTTCTTGTGTGTCGCTATACGGCGAGGCGTATGATTAACTTCTCCCCCTCCCCCTGAGCCTTTGAAGGTGGAAAAAGCTAGTCTAGCGAAGCAAAACTAACAACATGAAACACCTTAAAGTTGTGTGAGTTTGAATTATGCCTCATAAGTCTTTAGGAACAGATAGTAATTGCCGTCTAAATAAAATAAATATATATATTTTTAAGTGTTACAGCAGAGTGGTTAGCTTGAATGGGAGGTATAAAAATGTATGTGTAGTCCTTTGCGCCATCTCGTGGTCAAAGAATAGCATTAAAAGCAGGCAGGAGCACGCACACTACGGTGGCTCAGAGAGACCATATTTGGCAAGCATATCGCCGATTCCTTTTTTGCGTGAGCAAACGAGCATCTCGGCGAGCGACGGCGACTTGGCAGCCGTTGTGAGGCCCAGAATTAGCCGGAGCAGCTAACAAGAGCGGCTATTAGCCGGAGCAGCTAACAAGAGCGGCTATTAGCCGGAGCAGCTAACAAGAGCGGCTAGCGGGGAGTTAGTCGGAGCCATAGGCCAGAGTGGCTAACAAGAGCGACTAGCGGGAGAAGCTAGTAAAAAAAAAAAAAAGCTAGTAAAAGCTTGCAAAGCAGAAAGTGACAAGCGACGGGCCTGAATCACGGGAGTTAGTGACGACCACCTGCAGTCCGCAGCTGTGGAAGGTAAGCTGCGGTTGACCCATTGGGTCCGTCACTCGATGCTAGCACCACCCGGGCTAACTCCATTCGTGAAGTTGTCCTTTGGGCGTCCATAGCAGGACGATGGTAATGAAACATGGCAGCTCTAGTAAGGTGAGACTACAGACATGTAATATAATTAATGGTTACTTGACCTATGATTATATATATTAACAAATATAAGTTTATGCGATATAACATATTTTTTTGCATACTATTGACATAAACAGTTGGTTTTTAAAATGAATGAATTATTCGTTCACTACTAGATAGCACTATAGATCACTGAATGTCCCTTTAGAAAGCACAAAATATACTGGATTTAAATTTTACACTTTGTTTTGTTTTGAATCTTTATTGATTCGTTGTATTTACTCTGATAATAAAGAAAATCAGCAAATTAGCGGACCGTATTTTACAGGGATAAAAACTTATTTTTAAGGGTGATTTTGTGGCGGGCGAATTATACATGTGTGCCTGGTACGGAATTTTACGGCAACCTCTGTCAGTAATTTCAGCAAACAACCCAAAATTGGCTCGACATGTCCATCTCTCATCACAAGATGCAGAAAATGTCTCAAGGATCCATGCCCAACATTGAACAGGAAGTGAATGTGATGGCAGTATTATACACGGGCGTATGTTATTGACAAGATTTCACGGTATATACGGTTTATTTAAATTTCTATAATTTTGCATGTGTAGATTTGTATTGAAATCCCAACAATTTGGAGGTCATGCAGCATGGCGCACCAAATCATGACCGAAAGGGTTTATTTTGTTGTCATTGATTGCATTTCCGCATTCTTTAGCTTTCTTCTCGAGGAAGCATTAACTGTTGAATGGAAATGCAAGTTACGGGCCGGTCCTGAAGCATTGCGTTAAGACAGCAAAGTCCAGAATGCCTTTGCTTTCGGACGACTAATTACAGGCCTTTGTTGTCAATGGAGTTTGAAGGGCCGTCTTAATGAACTCGTTGGGTTCGCCGCCACATTATTAGCCTCCCGTTCCAAAATAATGAAAATGTTTTTCTGTGGAAAATATCAAACAGAGAGCGCAACTGCCTGGTGTTCAATCTTGTTTGAATCCAAACAAGCTGTGGCCCCCTCCCCTTGTGGCATTGTACCCGCAGCCCGCCTCTACTGTACCCGTTTTTTTTAGTTTTTTTTTTAAAGCCCTTTGACCACATCTGCCCCTCATGTGTGCAGCCTTTTCTCCCACTGCCTCGCTCAAGAGATTGGCTTTCTCTCGCAGGTCGTTTCATTCAAACGGGTGAATATAACTGTCCCCGATCGTTCCCTCTGTGCATTCATGCTCGACTTGGCCCGCATAAAGAGTGTCCCAAATAAGAAGGAGCACCCAATCTGGCCGCCTCTATAGAAAACAGCACCCCCCGCCCCATCATACAACTCTACATTTCCATTTAATGACACCCTACATATTAACCCTGGTCAGCATCCAATTACACAGAATAAGTGAATGATCTGTGCCAGCCAGTTGAACATGTTCATGAAACGCAAGGGAAAGGGCAGGGGGGTCTTATTCATCAAACCTGCATTCATTAAAGTTCTTTGGAATCCATTAACTCTAAATACAGGTGATTCCCAGGCTCCCTCTGTGTTTTTTTTGGTTTTGTTTTTTACACGGGACCACCGAGATTCCCACTTGCCCAATGACACCAACCAACTAAACCAAGCAAACTGTCCGGGCGACCCATTTGTATTTAAAGAAATTAAATGCAAACATTCATTTTTTCCCCCTATGCTGTTTACGTTTTATTTTTGAGGCGTTCAAGTCAGCAAAAAACGCAGCAGCCATCTTTCACTTAATGGCATGTAAATAACACCAGGTGGTGAATATTAAGTGTAAAGCTGTTTTCAATGTGTGTGTGTGTGTGTGTGCGTGTGTGTGTGTGTGTGTGTGTGGTGAGGGGTCCAGGGTTAATCGGGATGAAAGGTGGCCAGGTCCATACATATTAAGCAAGTCACGTGATGTCTTTCGCATTCTAGTGAACATTCAATTACTTTTAACTACGTAGATTCTGTTTCCCTGCTGCCAACAGCTCTTGTTTTGTTTTTGGATCATTGAAATGTGAAGAAACAAGACATATTGCCATGTTTTAATGAAACAATCAGAAGCCTTAGTAGTGTGTTGAAGCAGCATGCGCAGCCACAACAGTCCGGCGCCTCCTCCTCATCCTGGTCACTAACCTGGCCTCACAATGCTGTGGAATGGCATCCCTTTCTTCAAGCAGTTTTTGTCGCCATCGTGGTTGTGATGGTCCCTCTGGCACGAACAACACGTCCAGGCTGATCCCACAAGTGTTCAACTTGACCGCTTGAACTTTTATTTTTTTATTTTGCATTTGTATTTTTAACCTAAATGGTTCATTGTTATTTTACCAATTTTCTCTCCCTGAATTTGAAATATGAATTTGTAATTTTCATTTTTTTAACAGTCGATATTTTATCTAACTACTACTAAGCAACCTTTGATGAGGCTAAATACAAATACATAAAATACACACACACAAAAAAACAACGAAAAAGCACCTGCTCACAATTTGAAGCATTATACGGACTTCCGACTCATACTTTTGTCACTAAATCGTACAACCTCTAAGTTGACTTCAGAGCTTCTACTCTTCCTTTTACTTTGTGTACAGTAGGTGTAACGGCAACCGTATAGGATAGCAGGATCACAAATATCAGACACACACTCACACAATCAAAGTGCGTCATTATCTCGGCATGTTGGCGCCTGTCACTCAGCGGGGGTTTGAGTCTGCGCTGTGCGGCGGCCCATCGACAGGCGTCTGCGTCAATGGCTGACAAAGCTCCAGGCACCCGGCTGTAATTGGAAGGAGCGGCCTAATCCTCACATCAAGACGTGCTCATTGACAAACAGAGCGGGCAGACGTCCCGCCAGCGCCTTATTAGCAGAGCGGGTCGCTAATGTGGCCGCAAAAAAAAAACAAAAAAACTCTCCAACCTGGTCATAGTCAATGCTGCATTGCACAAAAACACAATATTTCACCATTTTGTATGGTTTACAGTTTGTATCTTCTTGGAGTACAATGGAAGCGAGAATCAGTAATTAATTAAGGCCCCCTCATTAAAAAAATAAAATTAAAATATATATATAGTTGCCACAAGATGGTGTCAACACACTCTTTTTCCGTAAATGAAGCACCTCAACTCACTTCGACATAGTTTTTTGGAACCAGCATGGCGTCAAAGCCTCACTTTTATTGCTTTGGCCTGAACAAAACTTTACTTTCCAAATAAAAGTACTGTAAACCTAAAAAATAGGAACAAATTCACTTTCTGTGTATGATTATTTGGCAGCTAACAGCTCGTTAGCTTAGCAATGCTAACAATATTTGTGTACTTTCCAAATAAGAGCTCTACAAACCAAAAACAAATATAATTTAAACTAAAATATTGTATCTGTGATAAGCACATGATAATATACTGTAAATCACAACAAAGACCAGTTCCAAATATGTTGGCAATTTTGGGGTCTTTAGCTCAATACTAATAAACACATTAACGGGCTAACAAAAGCTAGCATCAAAATTGCTGACATTTTAAACAGTACAAAGAAAGTGTAAGGCATTTAATCTCTGCATTTTGTGAAGCAATAAATAATTAAATGAATGTTTCACTCCAAGCTCCACCATTTTCTCTCAAATTTATGATTAATACATACTTACATACATACACACTAGCCGCTTTTAGATTTTAAAATGTAGCCTTTCATCCACCAAGGAAGGCAAATTCACAAAGTTTGCCATCGTATCTGCTGCTCGGGTCTGAATCAATATGCACTAGAGGCCAGCATGGAAGAGTCAAACAACAACGATAGACAAGTGACATTAACAAGCCTCTTGTGGGCAACCATTCAGATAGAACCTCGCAGCCGCTCATTGTCTGTACAAATAGCCGCAGTGTTTGCCGGAAAATTGCACCGGCGACTTGTAATCTGCTCTCGGACGACGGGGCTGTGTCGCCGAGGTCGGGGCTGACAACTACTTGACATCCACGGAATCATGTGCTCGCAAAGCCAATTCGTGGCCCTGCATGAACTTCCTGGGTGTCTCCATGAGCGTTTATGAATGATTTGTCTATTTTGTTATTGTTGTTGTTGATGTTGCACTTTCCTAGTGTTATATATAAAGACATATTTATTTGTATGGATTTGCATATATTATTTAATCTTTTGAATATCTTTAATTTATTAAATTTTGTTTAAATTATTTTTTTTTTCTGAGCATCTGCAGCATTTTAATAACTTTTTTTTTTTTAAATTGCATTTTCATTTTTATCTGGCTTTGTCTATTTTCATTTCACGACTGAATATCACAGTTGTGATTCACAGGAACTCACATGGTATATATATACATATATACAGTATATAGGTATAGGTATGATTCATTTTGATTGTGTTTCAAATCAGAATATGCTTCTGAGGTTAAAATGATACATGATACGGCAATTCGTTGCTGGTTGTTGGTCCAAAGCTAAGTGGTTGCTGCCAACGCTTGAGCGCCATCAACTCGTGTTTCTGTGCGTGAGTGTGCACAACCCTGTATTTGTAGAAAAAAAAAGATCTGGGGAAACTTCTCCGTCCAGCCAGGCATGTCTGCACAGCGTAACCGAGGCTGACTGTCTGACCTCAGACTGTGTGGGCCCTTTAGCAGCACATGAAGGAGCTTTTTCATTGAGGCGGGGAACGCGAGGTATCGCCTTCCCCCTTTTACTCATTCATTGCCAGACACAATGCGTTATTATCAGTTTTGAATTGAAATGTTAATTTTGGGGAACTGGGCAACTGCGCCTGGGAGCTTTCTCGGCGCATTTCTCCTTTTTCACTTTGCTGATTGAGTCAGTTCCAGGTACAGACTGAGGCTCTTATCTCCACCAAACAGTATGTTTCAGTTTTATAACGCAATGGCGAACCTTTCTATTGGCTTTACTTGTAAAAAGGGTGTCAAAATGCAGCTGCTCGAGCTGATATAACTAACTAACTAACTAACTAACTAACTAACTAACTAACTAACTAACTAACTAACTCAAAAGTTCGGCTAGGGCTTCAAGTCAAGTTTAGTTTCTCCAAAGAGGGTTTGAGGGTTAACAATTAGGGTTCTGGGGTTTAAACAGTGGTTAGGGTTTCAAATTAGGTTTTCAAATCAGGGCTAGTGATTCAAAGAAGAGTTTACAGCCAGAGTTAACGTTTCAAGTTACGCTTTGAATTCGGGTTCGGACCTCGGTGAGTGGTTCCAACTTTCAGCTTTAAATTAGAGTTTAAATGAAAGATTTACATTAGGGTTTCAAGCTTGGTTTGATGTTAAGCTAGGTTTTAAGGTTTCAAATCAGTAACAGGGGTTTAAGTAAAAGCTTAAAGTCAGGGTTAGAGTTACAAAGTAAGGTTTCAAGTTAGGGTTTTAAACTTGGATTCAAACTTTGGCTTTCAAACCTGTGTTGATGTTTTAAACAATGATTTGGGTTACCAAGTAGGGTTTTAAATGGGTTAAGGTTTTAAATTGGGGTTCCAAATGAAGTGTTTAAGTTGGGGATTCAAGCCTGGGTTAATGTTAAACAGTGGTGAAGATTTCAAAGTGGTGCTTCAAGCCACATTTACGATTTGACGCTAGGTTTTTAAAACTAATGTTTAGATCCTGAGTTAGCGTTAAATAAAGGTTTCAAAGTATGGTTAGACTGTCAAATTAGGCTTGGTGTTTTACAGAATGGTTGAAATTTGGGTTTTAAACATGGGTTGTTTATTTTTAATGAGTTAGGTTTTCAAAGTAGGGTTTCAAACCAGGGTTAGGGTTGCAAATACGTTTTTTTTTTTTTTGTCTTTTTCAGCAATCCACAGATCGTCCAGATTGGAAATAACTTTGGCACTTATTGAAGATCTAGCCCTGTGATTTTCAGGGTGCGCTTTCCAGCATTCCCATCTGGATCCTTCTAAAACATCCGGAAGCATCATCGCCTGGATTTTGGTTGTCCCGCTCTGGCCCGTCATCCCGCCTGCAATGACAACACGGCTTTCCAAGACATCTCCCACCCTGTGTCAACAAGAAGCGAAAGGTCGGTGCTAAGAGGTGAATTCTGCAAGACACAACTCCACACCCACTTATTGATCCACAGAAGGAGAAACAAGCACTTTCAGGGCTGGCGATGCTGCACTCTCCTTCCCTGCCCCCCCCTCCCTCGAAGAAGCAAGTGCATCAGCAGAGCCCCGCCGATCTATATATATGACGGAAATTAAACGGCATAATCAAATTGTTTGCGCAACCATTTAGCATCTGATTGGCTGGCTCGCCCCCGGGCCAAAGTGACCACTGGAGACCGGCCGTCCGGCAGCCAGTAACAAAGTAGGGCAATAACTAACAGCGATTAAGGCCTTATTGATGGCCTGTGACACGCGGCGCTCCGAAAGATGCCGTGCGGTCAAATAGCCGCAATAATTAAGTATATGAGGGTCAGTCAATTTTATCTGCTGCTTTTATTTGGATCGATTCTTTCGTTAAAATAAATAAATAACTAAAAACGGGGGAGTGTTATTGGCGAGATGGAGGCGTTAAAAGCTTTTCAAAATGCGTCAGTGGCATCAAATTTCTCCTTAAAGATCACTTCTGTTCTGGCAAAAAAAACTTTCTGAGATGAAATATAAAGACACATTAGTTGGAATGTGTCTTGTTTACCCTGAAAATGGCAATTAGGTTGTCATCGAGATGATTTTGAAGGCAAGTTCATGTAATAATGGCACCTCTTGATTTGATTGACCTCAAAATGAAAAAATTCAGTATCAAAACATAAACTACAATCATTTTTCTTGTTTTTGCTGATATTTTCTGTGCAAAATATTTACTTTGTTATGGTGAAATTACATCTTAGCTACTATTTTGTCATCATAACATAATGACTTTTTTTTTAACCATTAAATTTAACCATTTTTTTCTCTGTAGAAATCTGACTACATATAATTAAAAATAAATAAATTAATTAAAATGTTATATTTAAAAACAATCGCTAAATTTGGTCTTGCAAGGTTATACTTTATTGTTGTAAAATTGCAACTTTTTGCCCGCAAAATAACAAAAATTAAAAACAATCAACAAGTCTGGTGAAACTACAACTTCCTCATTCTTTTTTTTCACATGGTAAAATTATTCTATTCTTGTCAAATTACATTCTATAAGAATGTTTTTATTTTCATGACATATTTTCTATACAGTTTATGCTTGCAAATTTTGGTGTGCATTAAATATGTTAACAAGGAGTTTGAAAAGTGTGTTTGAGCGACCCTATCGTCGTAGACAGTCGATTTCAACCGGGTGTAACCAGGTCCAAGTTGTGGCACAGGTGATGTACAGCAATGTTTGATCCAGATGCAGGTAGACTGATCCTGCGCTCTGCTGGCATGTGTTGTGGTAGTCATCGTGTTTCATTCATAAATATAACATCAACATTCGTCGAACCCTCGGAATCATTGATGAAATCAATTCATTGAAGGCAGGCGGCTAACAGTAACCCCCGTGATGAATGGGCCTCATTGTTTAATAGTCAAATAGTTTACAATGGCAGAGAAAATACTGCGTATAATGTGACGACTATTTAAAGAATTTTCAACATGCCATGATTGAATCAACATTAACTCGCTGGATGTGGGATATTTCTCATTAACTCATTAACTGCCACTGCCATTATAGACGTCAAAAATTCATTTGAACTATTTCTATTAGTTTAACATTTTTTTCCACTTTTGTTAACAAGAGTATGAAAACCTAGAAAAAAAAATATTGTAAATTTAGAACAGATATAAAATTTGTGATTAATCGTTAGTTAACAAGTGAAGTCATGTGATTAATTACAATTAAAAAATGTATTCGCCTGACGGGCCTAATTAAAAAAATAAATAAATATGGGGCGTTTAATCGTAATTAATAGCATGATAATTTTATATCTGATATAAATACAGTACAATAAACAAATCTAGGTTTTCATTAAAAAAAATTTAATTAAATGAAAAAAATGTTAAACTAATAGTTTAAAGAAATAGTTCACATGAATTTTTGACGTCTATAGTCGTCAATGGCAGTGAATGAGTAAATCTCAGGTGGCGGTAATTTAACAAACGTGAGGAAGGCATGTATGTGTACACACACACACACACACACGCACACGCACACACACACACACACACACACACACACACACACACACACACGTACGTTGTTCTCCAAGCAACACAGTGTGGGAATTGCCATGACCTAATGCATTTCTTATCACACATTAGATTAGACATTTCACACAGGAAACCAAGTGATAGAACTAACCTTGACTAAAAAGGAGCAAACGTTTTTGGGATTGTTTTTTCTCACTTCGTCTGTGATGGCGAGTCATCAGATAGTATACGACACAGTAGTCAGCCCGCCAATACAACTATCAGGTCTTTCTTCATGTTCCCACATGGCCAAATATACAAAGTCATCACAATCCTGTGACATCACGGAATATTCAGTTGTGTCTGCATGGTTGGCCAGTAAATTACAAAATTTGATTTTAGTTTTAGGACATTGTGATTTCATTCTTGTAATATTCCAACTTTTTTCTTTCATTAAAACTCTATGGTATCCATAGTTACTGCTTTGTTGCACTTTGTCCTCCTTAACCTAAATAATAAAAGTTACTGCTCATGAAATGAGAATTTTTTCACCCATTATTAGGGCTTTAATATCATATTTAAAAATGTATAAAAAAAAAAATCATAAATTGGTTTTCATGTAATACCTTACCATACATCATGACTTTTTGGATAATAATGAGAAAATGTACAAGAGTATAAAACCTAGAAACAAATTATTGTACATTTAGAACAGATAGAAAATTTGTGATTAATTGTGAGTTAACTATTGAAGTCATGCAATTAATTACAATTAAAAAAATTAATCGCCTGACGCGATAAAAAAAAGAAAGAGAAAAGATTATTAAAAATTAGGGGCATTAGGCGATTCAATTTTTTTTTCTTTTTTTTTTTTCTTTTTTCTGGGAGATTCAATTTTTTAATCGTAATTAATCGCATGACGTCACTAGATTAATCACAAATTTTATATCTGTTCTAAATGTACAATAAAAAAATTATAGGTTTGTTAACAAAAGTGGGGAAAAAAATGTAACTACAGTAATAGAAATAGTTCAAATTAATTTTTGACGTCTATAGCCGTCAATGGCAGTGAATGAGTTAATTGTACATGAAAATAATTAAGTTATCAAATTAATTCTGGACAAAATATTAACTGCTGAAAATGGCTCAATGAGTTAAGTATCCCTTTAAATGTTCATAAAATTCCAACCTAACCAAAACATTCCTTTTACGGTATTTACTTGTTTTTGTATGTTATAAATAATCTTAAAATTGTTTTTGTTTTTGCAACATAATTCATCTTAAAACAAGATTTTTTAATAAAATACTGCGCCGTTGCCAACTCCAGGCCTAGAATGCACATTTGAGGTACCTGTGATTGTTTTGTTTTGCAACTGTTGTAAACGTAGCTAAATTTGAAAGAAAGTTCTTCTTTTCATGCCTGGCTGACTTGTTATGCGCCCTGGGAATCTTTTGCAAGAGAAACTTTTGATGGCTGATGGACTGCATTGAAAAGTCTTGAAATAAATATTTGAAAAGTGCTTGAGGGTTGTCCCCGCACATCATCTGTCATCGTGTCACGCGGGTGGCTGCTCAAGAACGAACTGGGAAGGGGGGGGGCTGTGGTGGTCTTCACAGGTGCCCCTGTGGTTCCCCGGGGGGCACGAAAATGACAAATTCAATAAAGTCAAGACGTGTCTCCACGTCACCTTATGGAATCAAACGCACCTGACAAGGCAGCTGAAGGGTATCAAAATCTCCGTCCTCCTCGGGCTTTGAATATGTTGCCACCGCGCCGCGGAGAATATGTGTCAGAGGTTGTGGGACGGCAGGAAATTGGATCTGCGAGATGACATTAACAGAGAGCGTCCCCCCCAACTTGAGTGTTTTAAGCGCCACAAAAGCAGACCGGGTCTCTGGTTTCCAGCCTTAATTCGGACACTGAAAAGAGCCCCGTCGTAATCTTCAAGCCGTTTTTCTTAAAACCGCCCCGAGAAAGACGATCTGCCTTCTTTCTGCTCGTACACAACGAAGAAGAATGCGATTCGTTCCTAAAAGGGAAACGCAGGTTAAATTCAATTTTGCGAGGACTCAACTCATGACACAGGAAGGTTTTCATCTCCTGAGATGACCACAAAATAAGATTTCCCACAGAAGAAACTGTGATCTTTTAAGGATTAGCATCACAACAGCTTGTCATGGAATACCGAAAGGCGAACATAGCGAGCACATTCTGCGTCAGACAAATAAACGCCGAGTGTGGCTTCATTAACATTTCCTAACGTTCCCATCAGATTTTGCTAGGACAGAACTTCTTATTTAAGTGGAAGTCAACCTTAAACATTCCTCGGCAATAATATGTTACATGTGACCTGACTAGTCTAAACATAACATTCTGATTCATATTACATTTGTGGAATATGAGTTATGACGCGTAATCCAGTCGTCTTTATCCATCTCAGGGGGCGGCCATTTTGCCACTTGCTGCCAATCACGACCAATCACAGCTCACCTGTTTTCTGAATCTGCGCTGTGATTGGTTGTTACCTAAGGCCTGAGCAACATTTATATCATCTTCAGTCGATAGCAAGTGGCAAAATGGCCGCCCTCTGAGATGGATAAAAATGGCTGGATTTTGCTGCTTAACTCATATTCGCAATATTAAATTGATACTTGACTCATTGAGCTATTTTCAGCAGCAAAAAGTTCATATTTTGTCCTGAATTAATTTGGTAGCTTCATTATTATATTATTATTATTATATACACAATTAATACCTTTAAAAACTAAATTTTCCACTTGCTACCGACTGAAGATGACATCACCTGTGCTGAGGAAGTAGGCAACGACCAATCATGGTTCAGTTTGCTGGCCAAACCCAGAAAACAGGTGAGCCATGATTGGTCGTTACCAAGTTACAAATTATTAACTTTTTACTGCTGAAAATGGCTCAATGAGTCAATTATCCCTTAAACTAGAATACCATATTTAGACTAGTGGGGCTGCATAGAACATAAAATAAACATTTTAAACATATATATGTATTTATTTTTTTATTGTATTTTATTTTTATTTTTGACTTACCCGTTTAAACCGCACATAGTTTACATGTCTTCAAATTTGGTAGCAATTGGACAAAAAAAATTGCTACTTAAAATGTTTTAATAAAATCCAGGTTCATACTGTGCTCCCCCTTTTAGGGAGCAGGATTTTGATCCTTGACCAACTTGGAAGTCAACCAGTGCCACTCTAGAAGTAAACAGTGGGACCCACTTGAGTGGGGGAAAGAGTTGACATTTGCGCTCCCACCTGTTTGCCAGACACAATAGCCAAAGCAACATGAGATCTCTCTTGGACTGAACTTACAATAAGACTGAAGAGCGCCAAAAACGTATGCTCTCCAGACGGTGGCGGCGTCCAAAAAAAAAAAGCCTCCCCGAAGAGCGAACGATGGCAAAGAAGCGTCTGCAGACCACCGGACGCACGCCTGAGGCGGCCTCGCACTTTACATGTGTGAAGTTACAATGTCGGAGGTCCGCTTGAGACCCCCCGTGAGGCCAGCAGCCCTTCACCTGCGCGTGATTGACGGCACATCGGCTTTGATATCCCGCCTCTCGTCCAGAAAGATCTGTGGGGAGTCCGGACCCCCGGGCCACGGTTTTCATCCACTCACGGTTGGGAAGTAGGAGGTGGAAAGGCTTTTTGATGATAGCCACTTTTCACACTAAGCATTTTGTTATACATGCAAACCACTATACACTTGTGCTTGCCAAACTATAAAATACTCTCGAACAAACATCTACTCATACTGTACATAAATGTTAAACAACAGGAATTTATTACACCCCACCCAAAAAAGCCATTGTATGTCTGCTTTGTGAGCGATAACCCAGTAAAAAGTGACATGGGAACCATTTTGGCTCCTGATTGCAGCGATTGTGTTTCAGCCTGTGTACGTGTGTGTGCACGCGCGCGCACTGGCCAGGCTGTTGCACTGGAAGGGATTCACACACGCAACACATTTCCACCACCTGAGATTGGCTTCTTTCTTTTTTTTCTGTAAACGTGCACACCTCCATTCAACCAACCATCCTGTACCAGAAAGAGAGAGAGAGAGAGAGAGAGAGAGAGAGAGAGAGAGAGAGAGAGAGAGAGAGAGAGAGAGAGAGAGAGAGAGAGAGAGAGAGAGAGAGAGAGAGAGAGAGAGAGAGAATGTTCCCATCTTGCCAGGCCTTGTTGCACACGCGTATTTCCCTCCCGTGTGTCTCCTGTTGCTTCCCTCCCATGACGGAGCCATTTAGCCACATGAGCTAACACTATTTAGCACTCGCAAACTCAAGCGTGCGCCATACATGTAAACAGTGCACTGTTTTCCGTTATAGAGCACATTGCGCTCGTTCATTGGATATCATTGCATAATACATGGAATGGATTATGTAACAGTATTGTCATTGATAAAATCGTATTAGTGTGAACATGTGAATGTTTATATTAACACAGGTTTAGCCATCAATAATACAAATATTTTTTGTTGGTAGGTATATTATAATAATAATTGTAAACATTTCTAATAATGCATGATTATAGGTATCAATATTGTATTGATTTTGCTAAGATATTCCTATCATACTTGAAAATTTAATTTTTAAAAAAGAGCAAATTAATTGTAATTAATAAATTTTAAATACCTGTAGTCCCAAAAGTCTCCCCTAAAATGTGTGGACTTTTTTTTTTGTAAATGTTAACAAAACAGTGAATAAACCCATACATTTAAAATGCTAAACATAAAGCAATATGAATCAAATACTGTATTGTATCTATCATATTGTTATTAAAAAATCGAACTAACTAGCTATATTTAAAAAATATTGCTAGAAATATATATGTATAAACTATATAAATGATTACACAAATATGCATTACAAATATAGAAAATAAAGATTAGAGTAATGGAAACAATATTGCAGAAAGAGTAGAAAATGTGTTATTGAAAGTTAACAAACCAATACCAACACTGTATTTAAAAACTTAATATAAGTTAATCACGAAAACAGAATTACTGTACTCATTTTGGTAGATGCAGGAGCGCATTTCGCTACGAATGTGTCTTGTTTTGTTTATTGAAGGATTGTACATAACTAGAAAAAACTGCTATATTTAACGATTAAAAATGAATAAATTAAAGCGGTATCATATCTCCCACTGCGGAACGAAATGGACTCAGTAAAAAATGAATTTGAGTCATTTAGCGCCGCATGTAACACATTAAAAAAACAAAGCTATGAGCGTATGTATGAGAGGACGGACACACGTGAACGCAGCATCGGATGCGCCGCGACGTGTTCAAGGACACGCGGCTGGCGGCGTACAAAAGGCAGCCACAAAAACCTCCTTTCAGTGGCCAGCACAACAAAAAAGAATGGAAGAAAAGAAGGCGACAGACGAACGCCTTTTTAATCCGGATCACGCCGTGTCGCCGTCTTTTTGACGACTTCATTTAAAACAAAACGGTCTTAAATTGTCCGTTTTGACAACTTTAGTAATATATATATTTTAAAGTGTTCATGCACGCGATGTTTGCGACTGTTTTAATGGATGAAAGGAGAGACAAAATGTCGATTGTATTATTTGCATCAATTCAGTTTCTAAACAGCAGGATTTTTTTTAATTTTTAATTTTTGATCAAATGAAAACTACAACGAGGCCTACTTCTTTTTAAAAGTAGGCTATAACACTGGTGTTAATTGTAGACATAAGAAATATTGTTTTACTTTTTAAGTGAAAAGCAGGTGTTTCATTGCACTAAGCATTTTTTAATTTAAATACATCAAAAGATTATATGAAATATTATTTTAAAGCATAACACTTCTATATTTTTAGACAGACCCTATATAATTTTGAAGTTTTAAAAATCAGATTTTTTTTAAGCCTAATGTCTCAAATGATAAGTCATCTAATGTTTTTTTTAAATATACAGTTTGTGTGTACTTGTAACATATATGGATTTAAAAAAAACGTTTACGCCAATGACATGTAGGCTAGTTAAGATCAACATAACCAGAAATAATAATAATAATAAAAAAAAAGTAGTAGTAATAGGCGGTGTACACCCTTGACTGGTCGCCAACCATTTGCAAGGAACATACAATGACCATTCACAGTTCTGAGTTGCTTTCATCTTCAATGCATGTTTTTGGAATGTGGGAAGAAGCCACTGTCCAAAGAATCTATACACACATCTCATTATTTTTTTTTAAACCTAAAAATTGTTTTAAAGTGCAGCTTTGATCCCTGGGCAAAAATCAACAATTACTCATTTAAATGTCTCAGATATGCATGCAAAATTATATGAACAAGTTAAGTGTAACACGTTTATATTTATTTATTTATTTATTTATTGCAACCCTATATACAAATGAGGTATAAATGTTTTTAAAAAAATAGTTTTTTTAGCCAATCCATGTGTTTCTACACTGCTTGTGGGGTCGCGAGCGAGCTCCTGGAGCCTCTCCCAGCTGACTTCAAGCGAGGGGACTTGCCAGACACTCCAGGGACAAAATTAAACTTTTTTTTTTTTTTTTATGATTATGTATGCGATTTATGTGAACCGGCACTAAATAATACAAAGCACACACACACAAACACTGAATGCTTCTTTTGGAAAACTGATGTATTTGATTATTATTATTCGAGTAAAGAATTACAGTATCTTAGAGTTTTTGTTAGTAGGTATTAAAGTGTAGCGAAACTGGACCCATTAAAGATCTTCCACCTTTCCGAGAAAGTGCATGTAACAGTCCGAAAGGTTTGTCAAACCCCAATATAATATTTATATTTATAAAAAACAACAACAACACTATCCATCCTTTTCGTGTGTCCACTGGACCTCTTCTTGACATGTATGTACATCATCTTCTTTTAGGGGGGGGGGGGCTTGAACACATCACGTTAGCAGCAGCACTGTGGAGCACGATTGGCTGTCTCAGTTCCAAATATTTGAGTGGGTGGGTGGGGGCTGGGTATCCAAGTAAACAATCATAAAAAGTAGCAAGAAACATCTAAATGTCCATGTTGCGTCCTCCTTAAATAATACGTGAAGGTGGAGGAGGGTTGTGGGGGGGGGTCTGTGAACACACGTCAGACCGTCTACAAGAAGATCAGTGTACATTATTTACAGCATTTTTGCATCTTACAGCCAGATGTCATAACTATGGAACACTATAAAGGGGGTGGGGGTGGAGGGGGGGGACACGGAAATAACTTAATGCCAAGGTCAGAGTATCTATCACACGTCGTCTTTAGAAGAAGCACACACGCGCGCACACAAACGCACACACATCTGGTCTAACTGTTATAATGCTTCCACTGCGTCTCAAGCACGGTTATAGCCACTAATAAATAAGCTCCCGGGAACTATAACATGTACATTGTACAAAAAAAATTCCAACAGACTTGTCTTCACAGTTCTGGTTGTGTCTCTGCGTGTCTTAATTAGTGACGATCTCTTTATTGTCCTCCATGAATCGCGTGAACCTGAAGTGGGCGCCGTTCTCCGTGCTGGCCATCCGCTCCAGGCCGGCCAGGGCGGCGTTGGGTTCGGCGCTGTGGAGTTTGTCCAGGCTGCCCGTCAGGCCGCCCACGGGCGAGCTGCCACCGTTGCCCATGCCGGCGCCCGACATGGGCGGAAGGCCGCCGCCCTGGATGACCGAGATCTCGTTGGCCTTCATGGCCAGGCCGCTGGAGAAAGCGGCGGCGTACTGGTTCCAGAAGCTAGCCGGGTCGCCCGCCCGCGACACCGCCGACGGGTCCTTCTGGAAGATCTCCGGGAACTTGACGGGGTTGGCGCCCAGGAAGGCCATGGGGCCGTCCACCGAGAGCCGGCGGCCGCGCCGGGCGGGGGCGCTGTTCCACATGTGGGTGCCCATGTGGACCTGCAAGGAAGAGGAGGGGGGACCAATTAAGTATGGAATTAATGCACACCTGCCTCGTTTGAATAGCCACCCCGAATTGGATGAGCGGTGTGGGGTCTACGCCCCCTTGGCCCCTCCCTTCTGCACACCACTGCGACAAAATAACATTTTGTACATATTAAAAATTTTTAATACATTTGGAAGCTTACACATAAAACAGCTTCCTGTTTATTTTTTATGTTTGACCTGCCACATAATAGGATGTTGAAATTTACTTTTCCTATTATCTAATGGGAAAAATTGAACCAGTAAAAGAAAAAAGAAAAAAAAAAGACCCAGTCATTTTTTATTTTTAGCAAAAATTTATAAAAAAATTAACCTTCTTATGTTGCAGGTCAAATTGGCCAAGTCAAAAAAAAAAATCATCATCTTACATCATGGTTATTTTTTTCAGAAAACACAGACTGATTATATTCTATTTATTAATAATTTCATTTCAGGGGTGGAATTGAATTAAGGCTATAGCTGATTTAAGCAAAGGTGGCCAAGATGGTGACAATATTTATAATAAACTTTATTATGTTGCAGGTGATGCGGTTGAAAAAAAAAAAGCTATTTAAAAAATATGACTTCTGTTTTGTCAAGGGTAAAAAAATAAAAATAAAAATAAAATATTTGTAAAAAATCTAATGAAAATCTGGCCTTAATTTTGTTCTTTTGTCATTAAATAGTAGGCACTCAATAATATTTATAAATGTGTAAATTGTCATTAAATAATATTTTTAAATTTGTAAATTACCCACTCATGCCCATGTGGAGCTACACTTTTTCCTCTGAAATGTTTTCTCTTTAAACATTAAAAGTTATTTGATTCGGTGGCCCTATTTTAAAAAACATTTTAAACCCTTAAAAAATAGAATGAGATTTTTTTTCTTACTATTAATTATTTTTTTAAATGTCATTTTAATTTTCAAACACCCTCCCTGTGAGAGTGATATTTTTTTTTTCTTCACATCTGCATGCCCATGTGGACCTACACGGCGGCGGAGGAGGGTCGATGAGGAATGCAAATGAGAGATGATGCAATGGAAAAAATAATAACAATGATACCGCACATGAAAACCGCTTCACACCCTGAATGCAGTGAGGCAGTTTAGCGGCGTGTGGTGGTAAACATTGTATTTTGGGCTCTGACCCCTAATGCACTGGTCTCACGCGGGACTTGGGGGGGGGGGGGAATGGCACAGTCTGCTTTCATTGTGGGTGTGGCGCCACCAAGTTTCCCAACTAGCTGGCTAACAACGGCTGATATGAATAAAAAGTCATTACGGCAAATTTTGAACATCCAAACCCTCGTTTTATGTTTCTTTTGCTACACCGGAAATGTTGACGGGTCAGTAACCTACTGCAGGTTTAGTTGTCCAAGAATGAATGAATGAATGTTAATTTTTACTGCAATTTGCTTCTTTTCTTAGCCTTTTGTGGAAACAATTGAATATAAAACATATGGGGGGGGGGGGGTGTTTCTCCTAACTCATGTGTCAATATGACCAGATTTAAAGTTTCAAAATCAAGAAATAAATATTTGTTTCAATTAAGAAATAGGATAAAAAGTTTCTTTGTATTTTTTATATATTTTACCACATTATTTTTTACATTTAAAAACAACCCAAATACACGATATATTAAATATATTGTATATATTGCACATTTCTCACATTGTGTGTATGTACCAAAACCACTGGGAAAAGTGAAACGCAAGTGAATGAGACGTGCACTAAATATTGGCTGAATAGTAACCCTGCAGCAGTGTGTTCTGTTGTTTGTTTGTTTTGGAGAATCAAACATGCAGCGGGTCAAATTGACTCTTGAACATTCCGGGAGTAGCAAAGAAACAAACATAATAACGGGGTTAAACATGTAAGTGCTTTAGCTTAACCTCGTCACCACGATTCATTCCTTCATTTTTCACCCCCTATCCTTACAAGTCCTTTTCTAATTGAGGAAGGTAAATTCATGTAATTGATTGTCCATTCTTACGTTTGCTTTTATTGAAAAAGGACATGGCTCAAACTAAGAAGGCGAAAACTCATGTGTGGCCCATAGACTCTTCTGATGGGTATTTGGAAAAAAAGCAAGTCTTCAAAAAGGCCAAAGCCATACGGGACTGTAAATTAAAGTCTCTGCTCCATTTGTATCAGTAGGTGGGTTTCCATCCACCTATTATCATTCGAACTTTCAAGAACTGAAAAAAATAACCCTGAATGAAAACGCTAGAAATCCAAGTGTTTAAATATCCATCCAAGTTTAATTCTTTTTTATATTGATGTGTTAGTTTTACAGTAAATCTCAACTGGGAGTGCCAAACATATTGAAGCAAGCACCTTTGGACTCTTTGGAGAAATGCGCATGTTAGGCGAGTGAAAACAGGCACTTAACAATACTTTCAAAAGTATGTTTTGATAAGTTCAAGTGTGTGTGTTTTTATAATATTGAAAAGAATTTAAGCATGTGGAAGGGGTAAAACTTGATATAAAATGATACACTCTAAAAACAGTTGGGTCAAAAATAACCCAACTTTGGATAAAAAAATGGACCAATCCTCTACTGACCCAACTTTGAGTGAAGAAATGGGTCTTTTAGTGTAAAACAACTCATAAAATATTGGTCAGATCCTTTACTTAGCAAAAAATAAATTAAAAATTGGGTCATTTTGTATGAAACAACCCAGAAAGTTGGGTCAAATTGACTCATAAAGTGGATCGGTCCATTGTTGATCCATAATTGGGTTACTTTTGACCCAACTGTTTTGTGTATGATCTCTCTTTAGCACAGATTTTTACCGGGTGAGTTTGAAAAGTATCCCCGCAATAAACAGTTTAATGGATACTGAAACCAACTTCTCTCTCATCATTTTTTGTGAACATACCTTGAGGTTTCCTTTGGTGGTGAACGCACGGCCACAGATGCTGCAGGCGAAGGGCTTCTCGCCGGTGTGCGTGCGCTCGTGGATCTGCAGGGCGCTGGATGAGGAGAAGCACTTGCCGCAAGTGTTGCAGAAGTGCTGCTTGGGTGTCCGGCGGGGCGGCGCGGCCGACAGCACCGGCGAGGTGGAGGCTGACGACGTGACCATGCCGGCGACCACCCCTGCGGAAACCGCAGCGGAGGACGCGCACGGCTCCTTAGCCTCCGGGTGGAAGCCGTGCAGGAAGCCGTTGACCTCCGGCTTTCCCAACGAGCAGACGGACAGCAGGGAGGGGGTGGGGCTGGAGGACACGCTGGTGTTGGAGGGCTCGAAGAGCTGCGAGGGCAGATCCCGCATCTGATGGGTGAGCATGTGCTGCTTGAGGTTGCCCTTGGTGGAGAATCCCCGGTTGCAGGCCGTGCAAATGAAAGGTCGCTCTTTGGTATGGCTTCGGTAGTGGATGTCCAAGGCACTCTGACACGCAAACGTCTTCCCGCAGATATCGCAAGACGTATTCTTGGCTATGCTGCGCTCACGGAAGGGGAACATCATGCCCAGGGGGTCCTTGGAGGGGTTGACGGACGTCAGGTCCAAGGCTCCGATGTTGGAGGGGTGAGGGTGTAGGAGGGCCGTGTGCTCCATGGAGAACAGCTTCTGGTGCCTTTCTTCCAAGCCGGGGGATTTGCGGGGCTGCGGCGGCAGGGCCGCAGGGGACGGCGCCTGCACGGAGGAGGTAGATTCGGACACAGCTGGACTCCCAGCACTTTGGCTTTCTACGTCCCCGCCGAGAGACGAGGAGTCGTTGGTGAGACAATCGCCATCCAATAAGCCATTCGATACCGCTTTGAGTTCTCGCAGCTCCTCCACGTCCATAACCTGGGAGTGATCTCGACCATCCACGTCGAGAGCGACCGGGGAGTCGCACAGGCTGTCGTGGGAAGCGTCCGCTGACCTCGGCGTGTCCGGCACGCTGCTGTCGGGGCCCTCCTCCATCCCCTCCAGGTTGTCGTCCGAGAAGTTGTCTAGGTCGTCAAAGTTTCTCTCGTCGAACGAACCGGTGTCAGAGACCATGGATTCCGGATAGTTCTCGGGCAAAGGGTTGTTGGGTATCTGTCCGCCCATGTGCATGCGGATGTGCTGCTGGAGCACCACGGCGTTGGTGAATTTCTTCTGACAAATCGGGCACGAGTGCTGCACTCGAAGTGGAGGCATGGCCCTGTGGACGCTGTAGTGGGTCTTCAGGTTCCCCTTAGTGGTGAAGGCTCTGCCACAAATCTTGCACTTGAAGGGTCTCTCCCCTGTGTGAGTGCGATAGTGCATCTTCAGCGCGCTATGACAACTCAGCACCCGGTGGCAGATGACGCACTCGTTGGGGTCTGTCACCTTCCTGTCGATGTTCTCCACAAGCTGCTGCAGTTTGGAGGTCTCTGACCCGTGGAGGGGATCCAGGATACCTCCAAAGGGGAATTTCGCCTTGAACTGGTCCGACATGAGAGGCATGAGCGGGTTGGTCAACATGGGCGGGCTGTTGGACGTGGCGTACTCGGTGGCCGTCTCGGCAGCCGAGCTGACGCTGGTCACAAAGCCTGAGGAATGGCTGCCTTCTTCAGTTTTGCCATTTGAGGTAGGCAGAGTTGCACCTTCGCCCTCTTCAGACGCTCTGCTACTTTTCGCTGAAGGCTCAGAAGCACCTGAGTAATTTGTAGTGGAAGGAACCGGATGGTTAGTTATGGCTATCGAGTGATCTTCCTTTTTGATGAAATGGGGCAGGCTGGGCATGGTGGGCGGCAGCAGCATGCCGACCGAGGAAGTCAGAGTGGGCAAGATGGGCTTGCTGTCCAGCCAGCTGGTGACCGGCTTCTCGGGGGGCATAGACATGCCGTAGGGAATGCCGGTGCTCGTCGGTATGTTGTCCAAATGCTCAGGAACGGGGTACGGGTTCATCTGGATGTGCGGGTACTTTTCTTTATGCCGCTGGAAGTGCACCTTCAAATTGCCGCGGGTGGAGAAGCGGTTGCCGCAGATGTTACACTTGTACGGCCTCTCGCCGGTGTGGGAGCGCAGATGGATCTGCAAGGCACTGTCGCTACCAAACACCTTGCCGCAAAACCTGCACTTATGCTTGAAGAACGCCTCTTCCGAGCTGCTCTTGGTCTCGAATGACGCGACGCTGGGCACCTTGCTTTTTCTCTGCTGCACCAGAGTTGCCAGGGAGTTGAGGTCCTCAACGGTGGTGCCGACACTCGGAAGCGAACTGGAGAACATGGGGTTTCCTGGCGAGGGCTGAGGTAGAAGGGGATTCACTGCTGAGCTTAGCAAGCTACCTATTCCGAACGCCGGGGTGGAGGACTTTGTCAGCGGGGTGTTAGTGACGTGGCATGGCCTCTTCTCAGGGGGTTGGGAGTTGCCGGTCGACGGCCCCAGGGTGCTAATGCTCTGAGATGTCTCACTGCTGCTCGGGTTGGACTGAGGTAGCTGTGCCGCAGCAGCGAGCTGCTTTAGGCTGCTAATGCTGGCCGACTGACTAGCCAGGTTCTGCGCGAGGCCCGCGGCTGCGGCCAGCTGTTGCGAGAGATGGGAGCTCAGGGTGGCCAGCGGGCTGGCAGCGGTGGGCCCCATAGCGCCCGGAGCTGATGTCGGGGGCACCTGCATTTCCGGGGACTGAGAGGCCAGACGCAGTATTTGGTGACGGATCTGCTCTATGAGCTGCAGCTGGTGGATCTGCTGCTGCTGCAGGGCGAGGAGCTGCTCCATCAGGGCGGGCACCGCCACCCGCGGCCCCCCGGAGGTACGAGCCTCCTGGGAGAACTGCGCCACAGCCACTTTGGTGCTCTGCAGGTTTTCGATGATGACGTTGCTGTTGATCATGGAGAAGTTCCCCAGCTCAGCCAGGTTGCCGATCTGAGGAAGAGGGGCAGAAATAGCGGAAGTACCCACGGCAGGCCCGGCAGTGCTCTTGCCACTGAAGCTGCCCGCCGCATTGCTGGGGCTCCCGCTCTCCACATGGCTGCCTTCCTCTTCTTGACCACTGCTCATCCCTGAAACGTCCACATCCATGGATTCGTCTTTTTCCAGCGCGCCAGACTCAGAGAGGTCTCCGCACTCCGTCTGATCAGTGTTATTAGCAATGTCATTCATCTGGTCGTCGGGATTAAGGGGAGGGGACCCGGGTGAGAAGGATCCAGCGGGGGAGGCTGGACTTTCATTCACAATCAGGACTAGCTGATTCTTAGTGCAATTCTTCTGGTGCTCCTCCAGCTCGCAGAGTTCAAAGTACTCGGCACAACATCTGTTGCAGACGTGGGCGTCGGACTCCTTGCAGGGGGGGTCCTTGGAGCAAAGTTCTGTGTCCCCTGAAAAAAAAAGAAAAAAAAAGAGGAGGAAACAGGATTAGAGATCAGAAATGTTTTGCAGCTGAAGAGGCAGCTTTATCTCCTAAAGTTCCATTGTTGCTAATCTTAAGTTAATCAGTTTTACACTTATCCTCTTGATGTATTCACAAAAATAAAAAGATCGAAAAAGCAACAATAACCTACGAGGAATGAAAAAGAGGGCCCGCTTCGGTGCAGTGGCCTCTGAAACAAGATAAGAGGGGATACAAAATCAATGAGAACTACTCACATATCGCTTAAAAGTGATGTTTGAAGATGTACATCAGGCCTAAGCAAAAGTAATCATTTTCTTCACATAATCCATCAAAAATATAGAACAGAGTGAAGCGGGGGCGCGGCTCGGACCCTTTAATGAAATTTCATAGAAAGTCATTGATTTCCTATACAGCTCTTCAAAGTCTGCTTGTCCACTCGGCGCCAATCAAGCATTGGACGGACTTATTAGACTTTCAATTCGCTGTCAACTTTGCTCATTTTCAGCCCGCGGACGCCATCTCGGGCAGGTTATCGGCACGGCTAAACGCGTTTGAGGACGATTGAGGCCGGACAAGGAAAAAAAAAAAAGAAATGGGGAGAATACCAACACACAGGATTGTAATGTTGTTAAATAGTCTGAGGGGGTATAATTGAATTACCTTGACCGGTAAAACATGTCGTTTGAAAAATCACAAGACGTGTGTCACATGAAGGGTGATGGAACCACAGAAAAAAGGATCTTAAATCTATACAAAGTAAGAGTAAGAGTCATTGAAGCTTTTAGATGTGCAATCAATCGTGTTTTTGAAATTTCTCAGACTCATTTCGCATTCTTTGCCCTCTTTTGTCACGATTTCTCTGTTTAACATACAAGTTGCTTTACAAATTGCATTTTTCTATGACTCCCTTTCATTGTGACTGAACCCCCTTCTGCCTCCCGCCCTCCTCCTCCTCCTCCTCCCCATTCTGGAGACTTTCATCAGGGCCAAGAATTCATTTGCAAATGAAACCCTGCAGAAGTGCAGCCCCCCTGCCCCACAGCGAGACAGGATGCCTCCCCATTGTTCACGCAGCATGGGAGCGGCGGGGATGGTCGGCCGGCCGGTTTGCTCGGGACCCGGGACCCCCCGAGCTCATCCCCGGGGCCGGGTCCCACTCCGAAGCTCACTCAAAGGGATTATATCTTCCCTCGGTGTTCTTCCGCGCCGCCAGATCACCACAAAGTTGCCATGACAATAAACCCCCCGGCCCTCACGCCGGCCAACTATGCAAACACACGCCATAACTTTTCACGGCAAATCTCCCCTTTTCGAAAAGAACACACAGAGCTTTGCTTGCGAGTTAATTTTGGGAAGGCCAGCAAAGGAAACCATAAATACAACAAACTGCCAAAAACGTGAGTGACATTTTAAGAAATTTCAGAAAAACAAGCACATGAAGTGTGTGTGTGTAAGAAAACGGTAGGAATAACTGTAATGTGCTTAAATAAATAAATGTGTTTTTCCCTAGACAATACTTAAAATGGGCGTCACTTTTAGAATATTTATTTGACATTTATTTCCAATAAAATGATGTCAAAATTGAATGTAAATGTAAATGTTATTAATAACTCACAAAAAACATGACATTACACGGAATACATTTTTCCTCCAGACCTTTTTAGTTTCTATTTTTGTACAAGTTATTAAAAGTTACAAAAAATAACACATTTATCTATTACATTTTCGTATAAGTAGTTTTACATTTTTTTAAGATTCATGTAAAAGCAGAATAAAAGAAATTGATTCAAATTAAAACCACGTTTTTCATTTAACAAAACAATAAGCCTCGTTTAATTGATACTTTCCGTCAACTGACTCTCATACATGGCAACTTTGCAATACGTTTAAATTAAATAAGATTTGAGCAAAAAAATTAAAAAAGATAACATTTCAAGTTACATTAATAATGTTGTTTTTTTCAGCTATCTTACAAAAGCATGTGGGTTTTAATCTACACTTTGTGTCCAAAGTGTGCTATTTTACTTGAGCAAACAATCAAAGCTTTGTGTCAAACCGTTAAGACAAAAAATAAAAATCAATGCCGGAGCACAGGACATGGTGCAGATGCTAGCATTAGGCTTAATTCCCAAAATAGCACGGATTAAGTTCCAATTAAAATTAAGAATCAAGCCAAAGCTGCTGCGAGGACGATGCGCTGCTTATGAATCATAGTCAAGAAGGCCTCAAAAAAAGAAGAAGGAAAAGAAGCGAAGATTTAAAACAGGCAAAATCCTACATTGTGTTTTTTTAGGGGCGGGTTGGGAGCTCCACATCGCACTCAACACCAGATGGAGGTCCGGCAAAAACCATCACGGTCCAGTCTGGCCACGCAGGAGGACAGTGTCGGAGCTGTGGTCCAGTGTCACGCTTAAGGCAAATGGAGGAAGGGAGGGCTTGGGCTAACACCCCCAACCAAATGACAAACACTTTCTTGTTTGCAGGGGCACAAAAAAAGAGAATGGGGGGGATTGCCCTTGCCAATTCCCCCCCAGGGGGCCACTCTGATAGGGGCTAAATATTGATAAGAGCCTCACTTAAACGCTTAATAGAAGGAGAAAAAGAGTGTCAAGGCCTGGCTTGGGCCGCCTGTGGTTCCGACTTGCCGGGTCAATGGCGACCTGAAGTGGATCTCACTGGGCCCTGAACCCTGGGCACCCTTTACATACACGCACACACACACAGGGGGGACCCTGGGCCCTGAACCCTGTTCGCCCCTCACGTAAGGGGACATTGGCAAAGGTTAAAACAGCACACCATCTCACACGCACACACATCTTGACACACTTTTTTTTTTTTTAGATCGCTTCCCTCATTCTCTTAAACAAAAAAACATTTTTAACAGTAAGTACTTGCAAAGCATTTTTACAGTGACATTATGTTGAGCCAAAGTAACATATTTTGCATGTAACAAAGTCAAAATAGTCTGAAAAAACATAAATTAAACAGTAAGCTTAGTTTTGGAAGAATAGTAGAATGAAAACGATTACAAGATGAATGTGCACTTAATGCAAGTCTAAAAATGTGATATTCCTAATAATTACTTTAAAATCTACATATTTTGCATGTGAAGAGCTTTAATTTCCCTAACAAATGACATTTTAACAATATAAGTTTTGATCGTCTGAACGTTTGAAACGTCTATCTAAAAAGAAAAAAGTCAGTCAACAAACATTGCTTTTACACAACTTTTACACCTCAATTTATCTGCACTTTTATTCAAAGGTATGACAAAATACAACTTTTTAAAAAATACATTAACCGAGTCAGTTACATTAAAAGACGTCAAGGATGGAAGGATTAATTTGACTTGTTTTGTGATTATTTCTTGATGATGTCATAAATTACGGTATTAATATAATATCAGTTTTACTATTTTTGTTGTCTTTAATATAAAAGGCCGGTTTAGTTGAGTCAAGCACAATTTATTTAACGATGTCTGAGCGTGTGTGTGTGCGTGCGTGCGTGACTCACGATGAGTAAGACTTTAATATCAGAAAAGGACGATGAACAAACTGGCTTGTGATGTTCATTAATACGAATGCGAGGAAATACGTTAAGTTTGGACGATTTGATGCCGGCAAAGAAGGATTTAGCACACTTTTTCAATGCGTGTGTGAGTTCGGCGAAGGTGGTCCGAGCCGGTTGAAAGGTTCGTTTTGAAACCAAAATAAAATGATGCATAAAGTTTTTAAACACACACGCGAAGAAGCGCACATTAAAGCAAAAATGTCATCTTAAAAGATAATAATATAGTTAACACAACGGGACAAAAAAAAAATCTATTTAAAAAAATAAAAAGTGGAAATATTGAAGTGAGACGGACCGTGTTGAAGTTTGATGTGGGCACGGTGTTACTCACCATTGTGGCCGGCTCCGGGTAGCTGAGGGTCGGACTGAAAGTGTTGCGGCTTGGCTTGTTTCCTCCGCGACATGCTGGCTGGCACATGGGGCAAACGCCAAGCGAAGAAGATGCGAAGAAGACGAAGAAGGGGGGAAAAAATGAAACCAGGGGCCCCTCAAAATTTCACGCGCATCGAGCCCATCCAACGCGCATGTGCCACGTTATGATTATCAATAATGCCTCGCGATTAATCATACGAGGAGGGAGGGAGGGATGGAGGTGGACGAGGAGGGGCTGGTAAGGGAGGAGGAGGGAGGGGGGATCTTTGAAAGGCGATTGGCACCTCGCCAGCCCCCCTCCTATTCAAATGAAGTCTCTTTAATCAATTAGCTCCTGATTTGCTTTGCTGGAAGGAGGGACGGCGGGGGTCTTCTTCGTCTCCTCGTCTCCCAACCCCGAGGTTCCCAAACTCCGCTTGAGGAAGGAAGGAAGGAAGGAAGGAAGCCCCCCTCCCTCCCTTTTTTGGTCACCTTGGGTCTTGTCCCAAGGGATAAATGTTCCAGAACTTTCTCCTCCTCTCGCTCCTCCAGCAGGTAGTAGTCCGTCCCCCCCTAAAAAATGGCTTCAAAATCACCTTTTAGGTAGGAATAAAGCGGCACCAGGTTCGCGCGTGCCCTCCCGACTGCAAAAATCCACGCGTGGCTCCGTCCACGTCACTTTAATGCAGTCATTTTGGTGCTCGAATGCTCGATTTTCGGGGTGGTGGTTTTTACACGCGAACACGTTGTCATCACACACCGCGTACAGCGAATAAACAAACTTTTCCAGAGGGCCCCGTGCAGCAGCGGGACAGCAAGAAAGCTCCGCCTATCCACTCTCTGATTGGCTGCTGGGATGTTCAGTCACTCCGCTGGACCCCGCCCCTATAACCGCCCCCTTTTTGCCTTTTTTTCTTCTCTGCTGGAACAAACACTTTTGAGCAACAAAACGAACAGCGGCGACAAGTTTTAACTTATTTTCATTACGTTATCATCTTTTATTTCCCACTCTCTTATAGTTTTTTTTTAAGTTGACTACAGTCAGTCACAATAATAGCAATAAAAAATAATAATAACATAAATACATTATTGGGTCCCCTTGCACTCGCGATTTGTTGGCAGGATACGAAGTAAATGTTATAATAAATTGCATTTCTTAGAATAATTTTAAAATGGGGTTGCATGTGCAGCGTGGTTGCATTTAACTTGATTCCCAGTCTCAATTAAAATTATATTAATCAAAATGTTGACCACAAAATGACCACACAAGTCGTGCAAAATAAAGAAATAAAGAAAACAAAAACAAATCAAAACATCATTATGGTTACCAAACCTATGCTTTAAGAGGTATGGAGCGGCTGAAACAAGATAAACTGAGCCCCTCTCTCCTCGTGCTGATGTTGAGAAATGAAGATAATAACATTTCGACGGCTGATGCCATTATTTGGCTCTGAATTTTTAAAGAGCGGCTGCGGGGCCAGGATGGATGTGCTCCCCGGCTTGTCAGCTATCTTTTAGTTTCGACGAGAGTCTTTACTTATTCATGATTTAAGAAGAAAAAAAAAGGAAAAAGAAAAGAAGCGCACGAAAGAACGGGCTTGAAATGTATGGTTTATAAGCTTTATCAAGTTATTAAAACCATATTTATAGACTGACCATTAATTGGTGTGCTTGTGCGATGATGACAACGTTAACATTGCAAAGGAGTGCACGGGGAGTGTTCTGCAATATTGTAATGTCCCAGGCGGGGAAATCAATGTGCAGTTAATTGATGTGAGTGTTGGTGTGAGATTGTAAACAAGGTGATTTGCAGCCTGGTCCAGCCGTGCTGGGGGCGTGTACGTGCGTGTGCGTGAGTCTTTTTTAATGACCGATACACACGAAACGCATCAAATATAACACATATGATTCATATTTGAACGTTTCAAAACCATAGATAGATAGATAGATAGATAGATAGATAGATAGATAGAAACAAATAGCTTAATGGATAGATTGGTGGATAATTGGAAAGCAGCTGAATGAACCTCTATTCTGTATTAAATATAAAATAGCCCACATACAGTGCACCAACATGTGGATAACAATAGTCCAAAAAGGGAAAAAAAGCACCAAAGAGTGCCATACATTGCCATGCACTATGTAACAAATGTATCAACTGCGCAAGACAATCAGAAACATACAACAACACAATAAAAACTAACTGGATATTCATGTTGGGCAATTATTAGTTTGAGAAACCCTGCTTGAGAGAGTCTATTATGAAATATATAACAAGTCTCTTCAGTGCAAAAAACATACCCCCCCCCCCCCCATTTTTTTCTCTTAAGTATGGGACGATCAGGAAGTCCTGACTTCAAATGATACCTGACAAAGTAAGTGGGAATCCCTCAGATTGGACCCTCATCCCACCCGTTCGCCCGTCTTGCTAGTGTCTCTAACTGGAAAGCCTTCTTTTCTTCTCCTGCATGATGTCGCATTCAACACGTGGTGGGCTTTTTCTTTTAATGCACCCCCTTCACCCTCTACCTCCGTCTCAACCATGCCTGCGGAATTACAACGAGCTGGATCAGACCCTCATCTGGGTCAGCTGTGTGTGATAGAGAGAGACAGAGAAAGAGAGAGAGAGAGAGAGAGAGAGAGAGAGAGAGAGAGACTGGCAGCCTATAGGTGGAAGAAAGCGCAGCAGTCCAAATTAAAAACTATTTTTATTTTAAGTCTTAGCTGTGCATTTGTGTTTCAGTATGTGGTATTCATATTGTAAATTTTTCTATTCTTATTGTTTTGTACTGCGTGTTCGAAATAAACTTACTCTATTACCAAATTATTCGTCACTTGACTGTTGAGTGCTTTTGCTTTTTTTTTTTTTTTTTTTTGCAACACGTATCCCTTAAAGTCAGACAAAAAAATTGATCTGTTTGCTAACGACATGTTCAAAGCTGGATTCTAAAGTTGTAAAATTCTAAATTTGAACCAAATCACACCATTAAATTCAGTTTTATATGTCCGTCATTTATGATGTCATACAAGAGCTCAGTTCAGAGCGACTCAAAGGAATAGCTTTACATTGTTCCCCGATACTTAGTCCTTAAGGTTGTGCAAAACTTGTGACTTATGAAGAAGAGCGGGGCATATTTTGTAGAATTTCACTCTGGAAACATCTCAATGATGAATTGGCTTATTGTGTTTTCACAGGCATTTAGAAAATATATATATATAAAAAATGCATTTTGCACTTTCGTTTATTTTTTATTTATCTTGATGTATGCACTGAACTCTTTATTCAATGTATAATGACACTAAACTCTATTCTATTCTACTTTTCTTCATAACTGGACTAGTTACCTGAAATTTAAGAGCTTAAAATGCAATACAGGGAAACCGGTTAGTCGACTCCAATTTGGGGAAGAAATATATCAGTGCAAGGTTTTTCATTTTGGACTCCAAAAACATGCTGTAAATTCTCCATACACATAAATGTGACTATAAATCTATTAGTCCAAGGTGGAATAGACTCCAGCAGTTCCATGATCCTAATGAGGACCAGCACTATAGAAAATGGATGGATAGATGTCCGGGAATAGGATGTGTGACACCAACTTTTATTAAGCCAGGAGTCATATTTTACATGATAAAAATGTCACGGTACACCACCAAACAAAACTATTACCTAAAAATATACACAATGAAATAATAACGATCTCAATTTTCGTATGAATTGACTTACTCAATGTGAAATGTGGAAAAGCATTTCACTGTTCTGCTTGTCACTATTGGTCAATGGCATAGATAGATGAACACATTTTTAGGCTAGTGAAGTGAAATGGGATCAATCCCTACGGAACACCAGATAGTCTCTTAGAGCAGAGATGGCAAACTCATTTTTGTGGCGTATTGTGTTCTAGTTTTGAAATCAGAAACCAGTAAATTGTTTGTTCAACTATTGTTTCAATTTATTTTAAAGTAACAAAAAAATATTACAGGCCACGTAAAATGACGACGCGGCTGGATCTGGCCCCGGGCCTTTATTTGGACACTTGTTTCTTAGAGCACAGTGTTTAAGAATCACTGCATTAATGTAACCAACAAGTGTTTTGTTGTCGTTTTAGTGTCTCATCCACAAAAGGGAAGCATCTCTTTCATGTTAATCCACAATAGCAAAACCCTTTGACCCCCGTGGAATTCCTCCTCCTCACAAATATGAAGCGCGGCACGGGCCTCCGTCCTGATGTCCTGCACCAGGATTAGAAGCTTGATTAAAGGGATTGGCATAAGCCGGTCTCCTGCTCCCAGACATTGAGAAAAATGTGTGACATCATCCAGCCATACTTACCAAATGAACACTTCTTTTTTTTTTTTTTTGTCTAACAGGTGAACATGTGGCTGAAAAATGACTCCCGTTAAAATTCACAACCTGCAGCGGTGCAAGAGAATAGCCTCCATTAATTAAGAGATCAAGCCTCTCTATTGTCCTTGAGCGTCGCCTTCCCCCCTAAGACCACCTCACCCCATTAACCCCCTCTCTCCCCTCCCAACCCCACAAGCCCCCCCATTGTGCCCCCTGACAACTTCCTGCAGCATCACCTGATATCAATGGCATCAATGGCCCCTGTTTGTTGTTACATGATCGCCACAGCCGCCCCAGACACCCCCCCCCCCCGCAAAACCACCCCTCCCCCCCTTTCAGCATGGCTTGTTTGAGGGAAAACAAGTTGAGAGGTGTCGCAGAGGTGTTACAGGTCACAACCACACACAAACCGCTGCACTAGGACACACACACGTAGGCACACACTTGGCATACAAACGAGAAAGTGTCTCGATGTGAGGACTTTATAGAAAGTCTTCCAAAAAGTGTTTTGAAGAGGACAAACTACAGGGAAAAATGTGCTATTTTACCATAGAATGTGGTAAACAATTGTGGAAAGGTCATTTTATTTGTAATCACATAAATAAAAGTCAACCCAAAAATGTTCTTTAACATAGTATGTTGTATATATGCCCCACACATACGATGGCGTAAAAAAAACCTCAGAAATTTACGACAATATATAAACCTTGCAGTAGTGTTTTTTTAATAAAGTGGCAAATTTGCGAGTTTATATATTTGTTTTTTCTCTCGCAATATTGCTACGTATATATATATATATATACATACAATATTTATACATGGCCCTAATATATATATATATATATATATATATATATATATATATATATATATATATATATATATATATAATTCTATATATATATATATATATAAATATATATATTTATATATATATATATATAAAATTCTATATATATATATATATATATATATAAATATAATTCTACTTGTAGTCCTTTGAGATCTTGCAATGTAAAGGGCATTATACCGGTAAATAAAATGTATTATTATGATTATTATTGCATTTGTGGAATATGAAATAAACAGTGAAGTGCAACTGTTTTTTTATCAATCTCCAGTGGCGGCCATTTTGTTACGGTTGACTGAAAATGGGCTCGGGTAACAACCAATCACGGTTCGGCGTCAGAAAACAAAGGTGAGCCATGGTTGCTCGTTAACTGGGCCCTGAGCAACTGTGATGTCATTTTCTGTCAAAGTTGACAGCCCTCATAAAAGTCACAATTAGACCCTCAAACCTCAGAACTGTACGGCAGACATGCTAGCTACTGGTCCTCCGTGCTTCCGCAGTAAACTTTAGAAGCTTAAAAACATGATAGGACCTTGTCCGCACAGCTGTGCCGTGTAGTGGTAACGAGACAGAGGCCTTGGATTTAACTTGAGTGTTGTGTCGACTTGCCGCCTGCTTCCTCCTCCGATCACTAAATTCGTCTATTTTAGGACAAACAGAGCTGCGAAATGCGACGCCATTTGTAATCGCTCTTTACAAACTAGCAACACACACGCACACACGCCGGCACACACACAGCCGGTGTGCAGACGTAGTGTGAGGTCCTCATGTGAGTTCTTCACATCCCAGCGGCCACACATACACGCACACACACGAGCGAGCTTTAACTGTACGTTTGGCAGCGCGAGGGGAGTCTCTGCGTGCGTGTCGGTTTTTGCTAAAGTGTGTTATTTAGGTGACCGTGTCATGTCAAAGTTGGAAGAGGGGGAGATAAAAATGTCAGAAGCGCTATGAAAAAGTCGTGGAGGTGGTTCAAAAAACACTTTTGTAGGTGCAAATAAGACTCGGCCATGTGTTAAAACAGCTCAAAATCCTTCTAATAGCTTTAATATCAGTAGACACAAAAAAAAATAACGCAAATATTTCCGTACTTTATAAACATAAAAGGCAAACAATGTACTACAATGTGTCTCCAGGCATGGGCTGACTTCCAGTTTGATGGTTTACTGTGGATTTAAAAATTCAAAAACAAAATAATGCCACTGAAAACTAGTTAGCCCTAAAGACAACATGAGTAGCCCACAGCTATGTAATATAGCTCACCAATGATGGGACACTGTGACTTACTAAGAAAAATTAAATAAGAATGTTAACAATTATGTATTTATTGAAACTTGACATGGTACACGTTTTTTCTGTACCAAGCATTCTATTTTATTTTGTTAAAAAAAAAAACAACAGATTGGCTTCAATGAAAAAAAAAAGTTTTGATTTACTGAAATATATTTTAAAAAAGGAGCAATTTTAATGGTGTAAAACTGCAAAAAAAATTTTTTACGCTTATCATACTTTCAGAATCTAACATCGGCCCATGCTTATATGTCTCACTGTCATCATTATGATTTTATTGTAGCTATACAACTTTTTTCTCCGATATTAAAAATGTATTGTCATAAGATTACAAGTTTTGTGAAAAAAATACTTTTTCTTATATGGCGCCCTGACTTTTGCCATATTTTTCATTTACTCTGTAGTTACTTTAGTTTTCTAAAAACAATATTATTTCCTTAAAAAAATGCTACAGAACATTTGCGATATACTAACTCCCCCCCCCAAAAGACTTTTTGAAATACAAAAGTTTACAACTACACTAGTTTGCTGAAAAAGTCTTTCAACCCCCCCCCCCCCCCCATATCATACGGTGCAAGAAAGTGGGACTGAATTGGCAACCTAAGCCACACAAGAGGAGTAATATGTGCCGACTAACTCAATACCAAAATTGTATTTTGGATTATGGCAAAAAATATTACTTGTAAAGGAGCAAGCCAACGCTCGAGTCGGATGAACTGAAAACTGCTTGAGGGGCGTAAAGTAGAGGGTGGGGGTGGGGGTGGGGGGTGGAGTGTTGTCAGTCTTTATTTAGCCCACTTGTACAGGTCTTGTCGGCCGAGCGACATTAGACAAGCCAGGTCCCTGATGACTAGCGAAAAGACCACCTGAGGGGGGGAACTCAATAAAGTCACCTCTCAGTCCGCTTTTCCCCTTGGCCTGTCGCGTTTTTTTATCGTCCCTCTTTCCAATTCTGTCGAACCTCAGTCACAAAATCCAAACAGTGCTGCAGCCACAACTTGCGGGAAACAATCACTTAAAGTTTGTAAAGAAATTGCGGAATGTTTGGAACTTTTTTTTTTTTTTAGAAGCAACATTACAAGACAGGTTTTTTTGTTAGTTTTTTAATGACAGTGACAATAAAATTATTTTTATTTAACCTATTAAATAATTTGTAAATTGATTTATTGCAAATAAATAAAATAGCAACATTAAGAATTTTTCATGTACTGTAACTATACACGTTTGTTTTTAAATAATTGTTGATTATAGTTACATTAATTATAAAACAGTAATATTATTGATTATTGATTGAACTTTCATTTCTTACAGAAGCGCGGAACTGCCGAGTTTGTTTTGACTTTGCTATGTCATTCAAACGCACTGCAAAGTCATTCAAACATATTGAAGTTGTTCAAATGTATTGATCTTTTTTTATGAACGGATTGGTAAAATGCAGGCTATATATATATATATATATATAAAATACAATAATATTATCCTATAGTGAAACACAGTGTACTGCCGGTTCAAAAAGGCTTGAAAATATTTGGGTTACACAAACATTATAAATAATATGAAGACTTACACTTATTATATGCTCTTTTTGTCCTGGAACATACATAAACACTATATGCGCATATAATCACATCACTGTCAAATGTTTATACATACATTTTAAAGTGACAGTAAAATGGACTATTTTACACATTTGAACTTTTCTTAAACATCATTTACAAACGACCTGAGCCATCGCTACGTTTGAAAAATGTGGCAAAAAAAGTTTGCCCACTTTTGCTGTATAAGCATATACGAGAAGTTCCATGTTTGCGATTGCGTGCATGTTTAAAGCAAACAGTGCCACCCTCATCTTCTTGCTGGTCCAGACAGCCTGGCATCAGACACGCCAAAGTGCCACTTTTCCTCCATCTTGCGGCTCGCTTTGTCCTTTAAACCTAAACAAATACCGCCGCACCATCTCTGATCCAATCGTTTGGATCTCAGCATCTCCGTGTACGACACAACAGGTAGTCACGCACACACACACACACACACACGGACCCTGCACATACGCATAAACACGGCATTTTTGTGTGTGAAGTTTGCTATTTTTAATGACTTCCTTTCCCATTCAGTTCCCTCCCTACTTTTGTGAAAGAGGCATGCTTATTATAAGCTCGGAGGCTCTTTTTGTCCCAATAGCTGCTTTTCCACTTTCTTCCCTTTGCCGTCTCTTTAATATTCACAGTAAGAGTCCTTGGCACTCACAAGACGGCAGTTTTTTTTGTTTGCCTTCCACCCCTTGTTAACAGCCAAACGTGGGCCCGTCGAGTGTAAACAAGCACGAGAGGGTGGTGGCGGGGACACGCATCTCCCTGCAAACATCTCCGGGGATGTGTCACTTTCACCGGGCGCTGGAGCAGAACCGTTGACGCTGAGGGGGTCGCCAGCGGCTGTGCTTCCCTGCCACCCACCAGCCCACTTTTCCCCCAAAAAAACACACATGCCCCGGTGCTCACATCTGCTCGCCGCACAAACAGGACCGGAGCGCAAGCGTATTGCCTCATCAAAGCTGTGAATGCAAATCGGAAGCAAAAAACAAAGACTGCCGTAAAAAGCGTGTGACGTGTGCTTGTGAAATGAGCGCCATTGAAACAACTGGTTCGCAGAGAAGACATGACAGCACCTAATGGGATGTTTACATAACAAAACATTTGTAAAACTGCTTTGGAAAAGCTATGTCGAAAGTAGGGCTTCGACATTATAGATAGTATTCACATGTGACGTCATGTGAACGTCATTGTGTGCCGTTCACGGGTCTACGGAATGTCGAATGGGAACGGACAATCAAGAGTTCGGAATTGCAAAGATAAATCAAAAGGATTTCCAACCGACAAAGTGTGTTCTGACCATTTTGATTAAGGTAAGATGGTAAAAAATGCTTTTACCGTAATGCGGCCGTGATATATGTGAACCGCTAGCCGTGGCTAGCTCTGGCTAAAAATAGATCTGGCGGTCAAGATGTTCGATTTCGAGCTCTCTCCAAATACCCTCCTTAAGGTTTCTTATTTTCCTTTCCCAGCAGCCCAAAAGTTAAAATTGTTGTTAAAGTGTACAAAAATAAGCGATGAATCAACAATGTTGTTGTTTTTATTGTAACATGCTAGTGCTAGTAGCTAGCCCGGTTAAGAAATTAGCCGACTTGGTTTAAAAATAACCCGAGATTCTTCACCTCCATTTCACAAATGATAAACGCACATAGCAACCAATAAAAGCTGAAAGCACAGAAGACGCAAGAATGTCCGTGTTTTGGGATCGAGCTCTCTTACCTCAGAGCTACGTGTTGTTGCCTTGTAGTCCGGTCCGGGCAGCAAAAAGTATTGGGATAAATCTTCCACACAACTAACGTTAGAGGAAGCTGGAGTGACATTCATCAATATCAAAAGAACATTTGGTGTAAACACAATAGAAACAACAGAAAGTTGACCCACCATGAGGGTCCGACTCGACGTCAGCGAATACTATCTATAAAACTTTTCAAGTGAAACCCGTTTGTCTTTGACGCCTTCCCAGGAGAAACATCATAATGTGCTGAAGCTCTTCTGTCCTGCCAATACAATCCACACAAACATCACTTGGGACGGATTCTCCCGCAGAGATTGTATTTGGCAGATAAGGTGATCCTGTTCCGGAACCTTCAACAAGTCCTTTGTTTGACCAGGTGACTGCGACACTCCTCCAGTGCGAGTCGATATCCGCACAACATCGTCATTAACGTGAAGGCTGCTGGCTCCCAACAGCCTATACTTAAAACACACTGCAAACATTCATAATGGACGTCAGACCACCAGCTGATGTTCGCGGCCCACTGCTATTATCGCAGGTGTGATCTTTACATCTTAATTACCGGTTTAATCGATCTGGGACGCACTTTGACTTCATTTATAACATCCGGGCGAGACTTTAGGACTAGAATGGTAAGTTACGGGCGCAAGAGGGAAACGCCTACCCAAGATAAAAGGTAACAAGCAACAAAAGCAAAGTGTTTACAGTAGAATCCCGTGATTAACACACACCCGTGTATAATACTCCCCTCTCTTAACTCTTTGACTGCCAAAAACGTTAACTCTTTGACTGCCAGACGTTTTCAGAAAAGGGATGCCGTGGGTGCCAGCCGATTTAAGCATTTTTGACTGATCTTTCAAGGTCCACAGAAAATTATGTGTTTGGACTATGGAAACACATATACTAACAAATGAAAGATTGGACTCTCATCTTTCATCAGAAAAAAAAGTTTGTTTCTACCTTATTCCGTTTTTCAGTAATCAACAATAGAAAATGGTTAGTTTCACCTCTGTTTTGAAAAAAAAAACGTCTTTTAACGTCTTTGGCACTCCTCCATAAGATTTTACTAACCGTTATTTAACGTTTTTGGCAGTCAAAGAGTTAAATAACGTTTAGTAAAATCCTAAGGAGGGCTGCCAAAGACGTTAAAAGACGTTCACTATGTTTTTTTTTTTTTTTTTTTTGGAAACGGGTGGAGGAAAGCTGTGCTGAAAGTATCAAGCAGATCTAGTTAGTATAATGACTATTTTTGGGCACTAGATGGCAGCGATGACTCTCTTTGGACAAGATTGTGTAAGGCGTCAGTAGAAGACGTGAGGCGGAGCTAGAGTGTTGAGGGGAGAATGGCCGAGGAAGCGAAAATGGCGACCGGTTGCAAGCAGCTCACACTTGAGCATTTTTTTCAAAGACGAAAAGCATCGAACAATGCTAAAGAGCACATTGATTTCCGCTAGCAACGTAATTCTAAGGCTTCTGAAAGCAGAGAAGTGGATCTTTACATCGATACCACATACATTACGGTAGCTGGCAGATGATCAAAATACGAACCTGTCGGCCCCGACAGGAAAATAGGAATGCGTTTCAAATCCTTGTAACTCTTGAACCGTTTGCGCTAGCATCGTAATGTAGTTCCAACGTCTTATGAAAGCGGAGGAGCGGAGGTTTTGCGTCAATACTACATACATTACGGTAGCTGGCAGGTTGTCATCTGTGGAGGAGGGGAAGTGGAGCGTCATAGAGGAGAGTGACGCAGGAGAGAAAATGAGGCATGTTTTTCAAATCACCTTAACTCCGAAACCAGTAAAGCTAAAATACCACACCTAAATAAGTGGGGTGAAATTCATTCTCCGCATTTGACCCATAAGCGCTAGCAACGTAATTCCAACGGATTCTGAAAGCGGAGCTTTACGTCGAGAGAAAAAAAAATAAAAATCCCCAATGTACACACTGATTTGCAAGAATCCTTTATTATCAGAGTGACTAATATGAATGAATAAAGATTGAAAACGTGCCAATAAAGACTAAATGCTTTTAAATCCAATCTCATCATTTGCAAGTACATACACACTTTACATATCCTCATATTCCGCAAGGTAAAAGCTCGAGCAAATCCCAAACGTGTCACTTTGCTCTCCCCACAGAGTGACGGATGACGGCTAACGACGGACACTTCATCTCGCCGAGCTTCTGCCATGACAGAGACAGATGACATCGGCCGCAGATGAATTACGGCGCGCCCATTTATCACGAAGGGGCCAGTGGGAAAAATACAAATGAACGATTAGCATATTTAGCTTTAATTAAGGCACAATAGATGAGCTTGTAACGGGGGACATGCGTGTTTGAACAGGCTTTTGAATGGAGTCAAAGCGCAAGGTTAGTTGCGAGAATATGAACACTAATTAGGGTTAATTGGCTAATTTCCACTGATTGTGGACGTGCTGCACCGTCAAGGTGAAGAAGAACACCAGAAACGGACGTTTGACAAATGGCCTGCTGATATGAATAGAATGTGAACAGTTCCACAGCAGAAGCTGGAGGATCCGTTTATAGGACCACAATAAGCCGTGCGCTCTACAGAGCTGCGCTTTATGTAAGAGCTTTAATGTTTTGGGGTCTTTCCTCTGAGGTTTTGTTTGTTTTTAAAATGACACACGAAAGACTCCCTACTTTGGATTAGCTGTGCCTAATAATGTGGGTGGCGGCTGTATATTATTGGGGGGAATTGAGCATAACAAGCAGCTGTCAGGAGTTGACGTATTGTCGGGTGACACGAGGACGACGGCGAAGATGAAGAGGCGAACAGTCGGTGGGGAAAAAGGAGGTAAATGAATAAATGAGACAAGAGAAAACAAGGGGGAACGGATGGGTGGGGGGGGGAAGGAGGGGAGGCGGGGGAGTCTAATGGTTGGGGTGGTGTGAGGTAGTGTGGGGGGTTGCTAAGGTTGCAAGCAATTTCTCTTTGTTATCAAGTGAAATGACTCCGTAAATATGACAATAAATCACGGCGGGAATCAATCTGAGAGGAGGCGACTGTGAGCTGCTGATAATGCATCAATCAATATTTAATGTTTGGACTTTAATTAATCCACACGGGCACCCGGCATTCTTTAAGTGACAAAAGGGGGAGGAAGAGGCAGAGGAGGGTGCGTTTGCATAGAATAGCTCTTATATCAAATGGAGACACCAGAGGCGAGCGGGTATCGTTCGATGCGCTCGTGCCGCTTTATCACCTGTGCTTAGTTACAGGCGCTTGGACCCAACACGGCAGAGGCGGAGTTAAGAGCGGGCTCGAAAACATTTGAATGCTAACCTCATGCATGATTTTTTGACACCATGGGCAACTTTTCACACCTGTTGCACAACCATTTACAATTGTAGCTCCAAATATTGAGTATGATTGGACTTGCAGATTAGCATTAGCAACCAGCATTAGCTTCTGATAAACGGCACATACACGATTTAAGTGTGGCCGTTCTGTATCTTCTGCGTCCACTAGTTGACAAATGCAGTTTGTCGGCTTGGTGATGAAGTGCTGCCGCCACGAAGGAAAATACAATCCATGCTATTACTGTCTTTACGGATTTTTGGCTAGCATAGCTGCTGCTTATCTCGCGTACTTGATGCCATCTAAATGCCTTGGTCCTTCGAAGGTGCTACGCTGGGTGATAGCGTGCTGGATGGAAGAGCCCGACAAGTGGGCGGTGCTCCTAGTGTGATTGATGCTGGAGAATGAAGGGTGGCAAACTTCCCAAGATGATGCAGATGGCTGTTAGTGATTTTTAACATAACATTTTTTTTGACAATATATGACAATATAATATTTTCTATGCAGCCCCACTCGTCTAAATATGATATTCTGGTTAATATTGCGTTAGTGAAATATGACTTAAGCAGAAAAATCCAGCCGTTTTTATCCATCTCATGGTGTGGCCATTTTGCCACTTGCTGTCAACTGCAGATGACATCATAGTTGCTCAGGCAACAACCAATCACAGCTCACCTGTTTTCTAAAGCTGAGCTGTGATTGGTTGTTACCTGAGACCTGAGCAACATTGATGTCATCTCCAGTCGACAGCAAGTGGCAAAATGGCCGCCCCCTTGAGATGGATAAAAATGGCTGGATTTTGCTTCATAACTCTCATTCCACAAATGTAATATTAATCAGAATGTCACGTTTAGACGAGTGAGGTCAACATATAATAATATTGTTAAGAAATGTTTAAGGTTGACTTTGACTTTAAAATCTGATCAGCTGGTAACCGTAAGGCAAAATCAGTGACCAAATAAAGACAGAATTATTTGTCGAAAATGTATTCAAATGGCTAATAAAAAAGTAATCAATAGTGACGTGCACATCCTTGTACTTTTCAATTCAAGACATGTTTGAAATGATATTGATCAGAGTTTGTGGTACAATTAGGGTTTCAAGTAAGAATACAGGCAATTGAACAAGTTTCCTACTTTAGTTGAAGGCCTTTCCCTCTCGTGGTGCTTGTGGGAATGCGACTTAACAGGGTGCAACCGCCCACACCACAGCGTCTGATTTGAGGGGGTTTATTATTAGTCGCAGAAATCTCTTATGAAGCTCTTCTGATCACACCGACGCATCCCACAGGTCCTAATTACCCAATTCACTGCACTAAAAGGCTTGTGGGAGACACAAAAAAAAACCATGAAACTCTCCTGACATCCGGAGACCTGTAGAGATAATTAGGACACCGCTGAGAAGGAGGTCCTCAAGTTGAGAAAATAATAAGACTCATCACCTGAGCAAAGCGTCCAGTAGGTCGCCGCCAGCAGGACGGATAAACCGACAAGTTTTTTTGGACAATTATTTGGAGGGTGGCTTACAATGTGGATAAAAGGCTCACTGCCGTGATATTCTTGACCACATGTAGACTCCATTTGATGTGTTGTCCCCCAGATTGAAACTGTCTTTTATCTGCAAAGCCATATGGAGGTCTGTTTCAAAGTCCCCCTCCCTGCGCACCATCCCCAAACGGAGCAATTTGTGGGAATCAGTCTGCGAGATATCAGCGGAAGCCTTTAGTTGACTTAATGACGACTCGGGGTTCAACGATGATGTTAGCGCTGCGGTCATATTCATCTCGAGCGGGGATTCGCAAAAGTGGGGTGAGCCCTGCAGGGGGGGGGGGGGGGGGACGTTAAATGTGTCACGCCCGGGCCGGTGTAATTACTTGCATTCGCAACAAAAGCTATACGGTGAAGGTGGTGCTTAGCTTAAGCGTTCTGGGAAAGACTCTGGTGCTGTTGGACACCCCAAAAAAATCTGCACCGTTGTCATTTGCACATTGCAAATGTATTGCGGAGGAAGGCCGAATGGAACAGTCCTATTTAACTGACGCTTATAACAGTTGTCAAGTCATTTCCTGCAGCCGTGGTTTATGTTTTTGCAATAACCTCCATGAATGATGTAAAGAGATATTATGATACTTCCTCCTGCTTTTATGATCCGACTTTTCTGTCATTTCCACACACACAAAAGCTTGACTAGACGCTGTCTGCTCTGATTTGATGCAAAGAAAAACCAGTAAAATGCACAATTAAATGAGTAATTTTTCAGTGCGCATTTTATTGTTGGCCCAAAATAATAAACCTCTGATTCAGGGACATGATCCCCCCCCCCCATGCAAATATGCACTTTTAATTTAAATTTTACTTTAAAAAAATATATGTGGATTATAATTCCTCAAGGGGAAATTTGCCAAAGAAGAAACTTAACTCAACATATTGGTCACGATCATTAAAAAATAAGTCCCACTGTAACAAGCTTGATTGAAAGTGTTGTAGTTATTCTCTGTGATTGATTAACATTCAACTGACAACATTTACAGGCCAAAAAGTTGTTAAAGGGACTCTGCGGTGTCAAAAATGTGCAAAAAAAGCTTTTCTGACATGTTTAGAGGGTGCGCGTGGGAAAGCGGTGCGCCAACATTTGTCGGGATCTTAAAGGGGGGTGCATTTAGATGATGTAAACGTTTTTTCAGACTTTTTTTTTTTGTGGAGGGTATGAGGGTTGTTAGAGAAAACATTAATCGACATAAAAAACATTGCCCAAAAATAAATATATATATTTTTTAAAACTTCAAGAAGCCTGTTTTCTTTTCTTCTGGCAATGTTTTGCCTTTTTGTTTTTTTACTTCAAGAAGTCCGTTTTATTTCTTTCCTTCTTCTTTTTTTTTTTTTTTTAAATTTTTTTTTTAATTTTTTTTTTATATATATCAGACAGCCGTTTCTGCCAGTGGATTTTTGTTTTTTTCACCCCTCAAAAGTTTTTTTTTTTTTTTTTTTTTTGGACTGACGGAAGCCCGTCATTTCCACCTTTTAGTTTCGGAAACGGGAATCAAAAATTTTGATGAAGATATTGTATAATTCTACAAAGATTTTTCATGCCATCTTCTAACCGTAGCTTTGGCGCGCCATGTGCTAACTTTTTTTGTGTTTGGTTTTTGTTTCTTTTTACTTTTCCGAAATGCCCAGGTTCCGTCTGGGGGAAATGGCAGAAATGGACTCCTGACAAAAAAAACAAAAGAAAACGAAGAAAAAAAAATCCACTGGTGGAAACAAGCTTCTGATGCAAAATAAATAAATTAATAAATTAATTAATAAATTAATAAATAAGTTCCACTGCCGTGAACAGAATTATTATTTTTTATTTTTTTTTATTAACTTGAGGGAAATGAACAGTGACTACTAAAGAACATAATTAGTGAAGAAATGTAAGCATCATCCAAAATGGATCAGCAAACTGGAACCTTTCAGTGTTAAGGAGATCTAAAGCAGCCAACAGGAACCGCTGATGTAGACCACACACGCCATCCTGCTTCCCTTTAAGGTCAGCCATGTCAAGAAGGTTTGTCTCAGGGTCAAAGGTGCATCCTGCAAAGTTGAACTTGGGGCACACATTTTTACGGTGTTTCTATCAGAATTGAGACGTCTTCTTATCCCTAAGATGAACCCGACCGGTCCTTCCGACACTTAACAAGTCAGACTGTTTACCACAGGTGACAGTACACAGTCGGGGGTTAAGTGCTGTCTAGCTGGACAAGAGCCCGACAAACAAGATTTAAAGGCTCGGCTCCCCCCCCCCCGGCTGGCCCGTCCTGCCCCGAGCTGAGAGAGTTTCACTTTGTGCCTCATAAAGAGGACGGGACCAGGGTCAAGTTAAAGCAGTCCGACAGAAACGGAGGACTCATGAGATGATGTCATTCGCTTTATTGGCTTGATGATGAATTCTTCTGTCGATATGCCGGTTAATTACATATAAAGTCTTCATTTTGCTAGCTGTACGTGTGAGTTTCAAACTTGACAGTGTTATCTGGGGTTACCCTCCTAAAATGGCTCCTTGAAATTAAAATGGCACGTAGACGACGTGGGAGTCTTATGTTGCAGGTTCTATATTGATTTCTACGGTCATGATGAACATGCGTACCGGATTTTGGGTCAACTAGACACATTTCCCTCATCATGACATTTGAAATTTGACTTTTACAGCAAAAAATACTTCATGGGCCTTCGCGTTAATCCATCCTGATGCGGTGACGCCAAACATGCTTGACAACATTTAATCCCGCACTTCTTAAGGAAAATGTGTATTTCCTCTAAAATGTCTTCAAGCAGATGGAAATGTGCGAGCGCGGCGGTAGGGGATAAATTTAATCTGACGAAGATTATCATGCTTTGATTGGACCCCAGATTAGGATTGCGGCCGGGCATTTTCAATAATTATTCTCTGCTTGAATTAAACGTATCCTCTTAACACGGAAAAACATACGCTTGCTGGAACATCTGCACCATCGCAGCTTTTAATCTCAAAATATTTATTAAACCACCAAGGAGAGCTCGGCATGCGCGGATTGTGTGATGCTCGCTGTACAAGGTCCAACATGATACATTCGGTGGTTTAAAGCTAAATGACCATTCAAGATCAATTATATTAGGGAACACAGTTTCTGTTGTGTTAGGACTGACAGCTGTTTTTAACTCATTTTAAGATGAGGAATCCAAAATTGATCTCAGTTTTTCTCCATCATGTCAACTTTGAGCTATAGTATTTCCGTTTTCTTAAGAAAATATCAAATAAATGTGTCTGTATGTAAATAAAACACTAAGATGGAATATTTACAAGCTGTGAAAGCAAAAAAAAAAAAAAAATGAAGCAGACTTTACAATGGTATCCCCATGGTTACAAGGCTAAGAGAAACACCAACATTAATCTTCCTATGGTAGCTTTCTATTTGCAGATTTTGTGACCTAATTGGAGCTCCCCACACCTTTCACCATTGTCTCAATTGTGGCTGCACAAACAAATTGCCAAGTAGATGTAGATGAGCCCAGTTGTAATCAGCTCTTCTTACTACAGTCTTACTACAGCTAATCATTGGAGAAAAAACTTGATGTGCTAGGAAAAAAACTGCAAATTTGGAACCAGCCTGACAATTTTAGCATACATCAGCATACATTTTTTTTTAACTCAACAGATCCCGCCCCCCAAAAAATTGTTCCTCAAATGCTAATTTGAAAATAAACTCCAGAGTCCAAACTCTCGCCAATTTTTCCAACCAATGTCAGAAACCTATATTACTCTAGAGGCAACAATTTAATTCACAATGAATAATAATAAAAAAAAAAGGTTTGTTATGAGCAGTTTCAAAAACAACCCTCCCGAATGGTGAACAATTGTGTGTTCAACTGTTTCTGCAGAATAGCATAAAAAAAAAGGCAGAATAATAAAAAAAAATTCCACGTAGATTGAAAGGGGATTCTAATACTACTTCAAAAGCCCCATGTCGACTGTGCTCACCAATGTTGCAGTGGTACCATTCATACAGACCAACATGGAAAAAGTCAGAAGAACAATGTGAGCCTCAGAGGCAGTGTGAAAGGGGCTTCTTATATGACAGCATGACCCGCAAACAAATGTCATTGTCATTTTCATACCCCATATTCCATGTCTAAATTGCAAAACGGTGGCTTCCAGGCATCTCAAAACAGGCTTCTGTAATTTGCATGGTCAACATTGTTCCCCATTCTTTGTTTTGCCATTTATACAAGATAGCAACACGGAAAAACTGAGAAAAAAAGTCTGAACTTTTACAGTCAGCATAAAAGTGGCTTCTGATATTACCGACAGTCAGATGGCAAAAATCATCTTGATCCTCTTTTCCATTTCAGTGCCATTTATAGCAAATAACTAGTCCGAACAAGACTAGATTTTACAGTCAGTGTCAGTGTGGCCGTTTCATTCTATACAGACGCTCCCCTACTTACGAACATTCGAGTTACGAACAACGGTACATACGAACATGTCTGCGCGCATGTCAAAAAATGTTCGGAAAGAGATGCTGTAAGTTCGATTTTGTATTGCGCACCTTTTTTCCGAGTACTGTAGTGCTTCTTTCCGCCGCTAATACCGACGCTTGGCGCTGTGAGAGCTCACCCAGCATTGGAGGCTCAGCAACGTGTCGAGGAGGAGGAGGAAGAAACGCCTGTCGCTCATAGATAAAGCCATCGCACTCTTCGAGCAGCAAGACCCAAATATTGAACGTTGCACAAAGGTTGCAAATCAACTGAATGATGCCATACAGTGCTACCGCATCATTTATGATGAAAAAAGAAGAAAACTGTGCAATCGTCGTTAGATCGCTTCTTTCGGCCAGTTTCTAGTAAATCCTCCAAGGAAGATACTCATCAACCCTCAACTTCTTCCTACATTGAAGTTACGGAGGAGGAAGTAACTTTTGAAGCCCATTCCAGCGACGACGAAGAACCTCTCATGATATAAAATCCTCCTCTTCTTCCTCCTCCATCAAATCCTTAAGCATCGAGTACATCTTCCAAAAGTAAGTTAAACTTCATTTTATTTATCTTATTACGTACATGTACATACCGTGCGTGTCTCTCGCTCTCTCTCTCTAACATACGTAGTACAGTACTGTACGTATTCTCTTTAAACATAAATTATAATACAAAATATAGCACTGAAGCAACTTACGAACAAATTCACCTTACGAACGATCGCTCGGAACGTAACTCGTTCGTAAGTTGGGGAGCGTCTGTATCTCTGTAGGCCAAAAATGTTTAGTCAATTTTGTCTCCAATTGTATTTTGATGTTAAAAAAAAAACAATGTCTACTTTTAAATGCAGTGTGAAAGGGGCTTTTGACACTAAAATTCTGTCATGTTGCCACTTATACGAAAGAGCGAGATTGAAAAATGTGGGAAGATTTTGTCCTTTAGGCTGTAGTGGTTTCAAACATGTCCACTGCTTTCTGTTGACAGCTTGTATGGTCCCACAGATGGGATTGTTACATTATAGCGTCGTTGGGACCATTAGGATGATTTAATTGGCGCTAGAGAAAGGCATCTTTCTGCCGCCAGGCCGGCACACGGACAATAGCCTGGAACTTATCTCCTGTCCCGCCTGCCCCGCGTCAAACGTCCATTGTCTTAAATGTCTGCGGGACAATCCCAGCCAGCGGGGCTAGTTTGCGAAGCGCATTCATCCTCTTCTATTTGGAGGTGCGCTCCTCTTCCTGTCGTGAATTAGCTCCCCCACTTCGACGCAGCCTGCTTAAGCCATCATTGTTCTTCTTTTTTTTTATTTTTTTTTTCTCACTAGCTATTTAAATAAATCTCAGGTGGTGATCCCCCTCCCCGCCCACCGCCCTGTAAGCTTGCATGTAGAAAGAGTTACCTGCCTCCACAATGGCCTCACTTTATCTGACAAGTGTTGACAAAGACAGGAGGTCAGGCTTAATACCTCCTCCTCCCCAAGAACAGATTATATCACCTCTTCTCTCTTATTCTTATCGCTCCGGAAATGATAGCGTGTAATTCTCTTTTATTCTTTCATAAAGGGCAAAAATAAAGCGATTAAAAGGGGACGGCATATGTTTTACAAGTCATTACGCGAAGAGTCCTGCCGTGGGCCTGATTTGCACTAAACCCCTTCACGGGTGTAAATAATGTATTCATTTTTAAAGCGATTCTATCGGGCGATTCACTGGAAAGAAAAAACATCTCCATCTGGTCAAGTGTGAAGTAGGACAGAGCGAGATTAGAGAATGTACCACTGTGTTATCTTATCTCAGCTTAATGTCTGCACAATCAATGCTCCTCCCAACAAGTGGTTCATTAAAACGCAATGTTTTAATTCCAGTGCAAAAAGTGGGTTATGGATTCAGTGTAGTGTCATAACGGAACTCCGGAAAACTGTCAAATTGCCTTCAACTACGCCCAAATGATCATAAATGAAACTTAAATTAGCCAAACAGGAAGTTAAAAGTCCTTAGAGAGTACACTCTGATCTCACGTCACCACTTTTTCGTGGCTACAGAAGAACATTGACACGAAAAGAAGGGAGTGTGAAAGGGGCTTGGATAGTACATTTGAAGGTAGAAAATTGCCTTGTGGGCTTTATTCTGTGAATGGCCAGTTTTTACATACTAGCCCACACAGATAAAGACAGAAAAATGTCAACTTTTAATGATATACCATCAAAGGCCCAAAATTGCTAGGTCGACTTGGAGCCCCATTTCATGCTGGTACCTTGTTTTTTTTTTTTTTGTAGAACAGCAACAACAACAAAAAAGGGGGTGGGGGAACAATCCCGGGAAAAGGTAAATAAAAGTTTTTAGGCATGGCAAGGTGAGGCAACTCATCGAGCTTCATGCAACAAAAAGCACAAACAAAAAAGCATTTATAAACAGATCAACTAATGACATTTGCAGAACAAAGAGAACAAAAATATCTTATTAGAATTGCCAACAGTGTTTTGACAGTGTTTAAGCACATTTGCAACCAAAAGATAAAAAAAAAAAGTAAACTCAAGAAATATAAAATAGCTTTCTGAAATGACTAAAGACCGTAAATGAAGTGAAATTGATTTTAAAATTGCTTAAAAAGGGGGAAAAGCATAGTTTTTAATCTGGATTTAAAAACCTTTATACTTAGGGTTGACACTTCTGATGGCAACTTATTCCAAATGTGTGCAGCATAACAGCTAAAAGCTGCTTCACCATGTTTACTTTGAAACCTGGGCTTCAACTAATTAACCTGATTCTGCAGACCTCATAAGCCCTGCTGGGTTTATATTCATTTAGCATTTCTGGCCCCAAACCATTCAGTGATTTATAGACCAGTAGCACAAATATTAAAATCGAGTGTACAACTGACTGTGAGCCTACTGTAAAGTCTTTATGACTGGAGTAATATTTTCTGATCTCAGTTCTGATCAGAATCCGAGCTGCAGCATTCTGAATCACTTGCAGCTGTTTGATGCTTTTTTTTTTCTTTAGGAGTCCAGTCGGAAGACCGACCGGTTGTATGAAAGAAGTGTTGATGTTATCTCTGCAGGCCGAATATTGCTTAGGTTAGGGTTACTAATCCCACATTTCACGCCTGTGCCAGAAAAAAACGGACACATTACAGGCTGTGTGAAAGGGGTTTCTGACACTATACCTCCGAAGGTGGAAACTGTCCCCCCCACTCTGTGACAGTTAATACAGAACAATGATAGGTGAAAAACCAACAGTGGCCAACAGTGTGAAAGGGGCAACTGACAACATAAAATCCCCAAATTCTGTGTAAGTGCCGTTCATAGAAAACAGACGGTAAAAAGGTGAAAAAGCCGTTTTAATATATATATATACAGACGCTCCCCTACTTACGAACATTCGAGTTACGAACAACGGTACATAAGAACATTTCTGCGCGTACAGTATGTCGAAAAATGTTCGGAAAGAGATGCTGTAAGTTAGATTTTGTATTGCGCGTAGTACTTCTTTCCGCCGCTAATACCGACGATTGGCGCTGTGAGAGCTCATTGGAGGCTGAGCAACGTGGCGAGGAAGCAGGAAATAACTTTTGAAGCCGATTCCAGCGACGACGAAGAATCTCTCATGGTATAAAATCCTCCTCTTCCTCCTCCTCCATCATCTCCTTAAGCATCGAGTACATCTTCCAAAAGTAAGTTCAACTTCATTTTATTTATCTTATTACGTACATGTACATACTGTGTGTGTGTGTCTCGCTCTCTCTCTCTAACATACGTAGTACAGTACTGTACGTATTCTCTCCATTTTATTAAAAGTTTTTTTCAGTACAAACCAATGCAGGTTACTTGTACAAGCCTTAAACATACTTATATAAACCTTCAATATACTTATATAGGCTTTAAACATAAATTATAATACAAAATATAGCACTGAAGCAACTTACGAACAAATTCACCTTACGAACGATCGTCCGGAACGTAACTCGTTCGTAAGGTGGGGAGCGTCTGTATATATTTTTACAGGCAGTGTGAAAGGGGTTCACGCTTGACTTACTGTCAACCTTCATCCACTAATAGCGCCACTTTACTATTTAACCGCACATGCTCTTTCTTCAACATCCCATCATGAATTTACGGGAACATCCAAACAGGTCAACACCCGTGTCTCCCGTTTAGCCGCTCGTCCCACCTCGTCATCAATAATTCATCGGGCTCCCGCTGCCGGCTGTGTTCTCACGCCGCCGGCAGCCGCCTAGAAGGGCCGCAGCGGCATAAAGCTGCTGGCTGCCAATACGGTGTCACGCTCGGAATCGCAATGGCCCGGGCCGTGGCTTCCATCCATCACGCTTGGCCTGTCGGTGTATGCCTCAAATAATATTAGAAGCCGGAGTCGTAAATTTCACTGTGGTCGCGGGGGAATGTCGTGTAATTACGCGTCAGAAACAGGAAGCGTGGCTGAGCATTTCTGCGGAGAAGTGAGTGGACACAATGTATGAAGTGGAGGTTTATGAAAGGAGGAAGGGCCTTGCTGGAACCGGGTGGGAATGCCTCCTCAGCATTCCCACAACAACAATTGCAGACACGCCCTTCTGATAAGAAAACCTGAAGGGCATCAACAAGTGCGAGCTGCGGGTTTTTATTATTATTATTAATCTGCCAGGTCAGGGCAACCTGGAAGCGCAGCCGAAGCAAAAGATGAGGAAGAGTAGAAGAGGCCAAACATGTGGTGTTAAGTGCAAGCAGGCTGCGGCGTGACATGTTTGCAGTCTTGTCCTCTTCAGATGTTTGGCTTGCGCCGATCCACTTCAAACGCTTCGCTGATAACGCTCCACTTTCTCCTTGACTCTTCATTCCTTGTTCACCGAGGCCGCGTCCACACAAACATGGCCATTTATTTTCAAAATCATATTCATTGTAGTCATTGCGTGGCTTTTATTTACATGTGAACTCCATTTGAGTTAAAACGGCTTTCAGTTAGAATGGGCAAAACGGAAAAATATCATTTTTATTGGTGGTACGAATGAATCATCTGATACTTGCCATGAATCCGGAAAACTGTAAGTTGGATTTGTCCCCTCCATTCCATGTGAAGTTGGTGCTGTACACAGAAGTGCAGCATGGGAAAAAGCTGTAAAAATGTAGGCTTTTACAGGCAGTGTAAAAGGGGCTTCTAATACTACACTGAAGCTTGAAAAATTGCTAGGTTGACTTTGACCTCCTAGTTAGCGTTGGTGCCGATTATACAGAACAGTGACACCCAAAAAATGGTGGCCTTTTATTGGCAGTGTAAAAGGGGCTTCATTCCTACCATCAAAGCTGGAAAAACACCATTTGGACTCATTACGAGTCAGTGGCAATTATAGAGAATTGCAAAATGAGGTGCTGTTTATTGACCATTTTGCACCGACGTCACGCGTTCACGTGACTGCCCTATGACGGACGGCGGAAGGAAATGAAAATGTTGAATGGAAGTGGACGTGACCCGGAGCGACTTAGCAACTGCTATTGTACAAACAGAAAAATATGACCATTTTAGAAGATAATCGATTAGATAAAAGACGTTACGCTGTACGAGATTAGATGGTTACAATACAGGCTCAAGTTACAAGTGGCTCTTTTGCCGTCAAGCGTCCCGTAGGGGGCGGTCCCATGAGGGCTGTGATGTCACGTGCAAAAGGTCAATACATAACATAGATACACAAAACAGTTGGCAAATATCAAGAGGTAGGAAGAGAGAGTGTGAAACGGGTTTATGGTACGACCACCTATGCCAGAAAATTGCCAGTTAACTTTCTCCCACCATTCCGGGCGTATTATACGAAGCATCGTCATGGAAAAAAGCTGGAAAATGTCAGCTTCTACAGAAATTATTATTATTTATTAAATTTTTTTTGTTGGAGAGCTCAGTATTGTTCATTCGGTAATTTTACCGATTTGACATGTCATCCTCATTGCTCTCTCTTTTTTTATTTTTTATTTTTATTTTGCATGTGGGTGAGTATGTTTATGTGCGTGCGTGTGTGAGTGTTATTCATTAGTTCACCTAAAACCTATTAAAAAAAATCCCATACCGTTCACCTAAACCGAACACTTCCAGCCGGAGTCGTGAGGCCGTCAGGAGACCCGAGGAAGGACCAAAGAAAGGAAAGGAAAGGAAAGAAATTTTTTAAAAGAGGCTTCAACTACTACACTTGAAGCCAGACAATTACTAGCTTGAATATATGTACTAGCCTACGAGCTGTACATGTCTAATCTGTACGTATACGTATCGTTTATACATTTCGATACTGTAAATGTATAGGATCGTATGCCGAGAAACGTTTCTTGGGAGGAGTAATATGGTGGCCTGGTGGCTTCAAAAGTCTTGGCCTATCGGTTATTCAGATCAGTGGTTAGTCCTCTTCGCTGATTCTTCTTCTACGCTTTCCGTTAACTCCCTGTGGCTGCGCCACTCCAGACTTGGCATATCCATTACAGCTGTTAAACGTCCTCAGCGTCTTCTTTTGGACACACGCATGTCTTGAAACGTTTCTGCGAGTCCAAAATCCTTTTCAGGAACGAAGCTCCGGCTTTGCTTCCGTGTGAACAGGGCCTCGGTTTCTTGTTGTTCTGTCTTGTCCTGTTCGTTAGGTCTTCTGTTTCCACCTGTGCTCGTTAAGCCAGTCCGTTGCGTCTTCAAATCAGCTCCCTCAGCCACCTGCGTCTTGTCTAAATGTTCCTCGTTTGTCTCGTTTCAGTCCTTGTCGGTTCATTGTCCTGGTCTCGTTATGTCGCTGTTTGCGAGTCTATTCCTGGTTTTACTTTGCTACTTTTTATTTGCACTTTTTTTAATCCACATGCCTTGTTTTATTTTGGGAAAATGTATTTTATTTTGGAGTATATCCTGTACTCCCGCCTTTGCATTTGGATCCTCAATCCCACGCTACCCCCCTGACAGGTTTCAAACTTTTCAAACGGGCTGTCTGCCATAGTGCATCACTCCCTTGCTGGATATATTTAGCATGGCAGCGCTCGCGTGCAGGCCAATGATGAGATTTGATCCACCATGCTGGATGATCCTCACCTGATATCCTGCGTCAAGGCAGATGCTTAAGCAGGTTATCTTCTAAGTCCTAAGAGGCAAGGACACCCTGCTTCATGTTGCCCTCTCGCAACGCAGTGAAACGGCGGCTAAGCTGGCATTAAAGTCGAGCAACGCGCCCGTCAGTGACAGCATGCGAGGATTCCGTCATTTCAGGGGACGGGAGTAAAAAAAAAAAAAAAAGGTGAAATCATTGATGAATTCATGAGGGCAAGCTGTAATTAAAGAACTATTACGGCTTTCCTCGCGGAAACGCCGTGTGTAACGTGGATGGCGGGCGAGGCTGGCAAAGAACAAGCGGTGATAATTGACGGGACATCTGCTGAGCTGCAGGTGTCTATTACTTCACCACTTCACAGGCATGACCTCACCAGGTGACAGACGGCTGTTTATAGCAACACAACAGAAATATGGCAGCTAAAGATGCCCTGTACAAAAAAAGTCACATCATTTATCAGCAACTTATTAATTTTTTTTTAAATATATTTTGTTACAAAATAATTTACATTTACTTTATGTGCAATTGTGCATTTCATTGTATAAAGCTTATCGTTGCTGTCCTGTGAAAAACACTTGTGTCCATTTATTTTATTATTATTTTTAATTACCTTTTTGGGATGTCTTGATTCAGTTTCATCCCATAAACATAAAAATGTAAAAAAATGACAAAAATGGACATAAGTGTTTTTCCACAGGAGAGCGACGTTATACTGCAGTTTATTTATTTAAGTGTTTGTTAACAAGGTCAGGTCAGATTTTCTATTCCATTTTATGTTTAGTCACCATTTTCCAGCTATAAAAATATTCTTTGCAATCAATTATGATTCTATATTGTTTTTAAATGATAAAATTGGTGACTTTTTTGGCCATTTAAAAGTCTGTTCATTCGACATAAAAATGTGCCGAGCGTATCGGGCCCTCCCTTGCAAGCCCACCACCAGCCTGTGGCCGCGTAGTGAAATTTGAAGGGACGTATCATTTGTTTGCAGTTTCCTCAGCACTTCTGGGCCTGCTCTGAGCTCTGACTTGCGTTGATTTATGGCCTTTCAAGACACAACCACATCTGAGACAGGAATAATTAGAAGGCTTGAAAATGCTACAGTTTAGGGCCGTTGTAATGAAATTTGTAGGCCCCTAGCTGCATTTTTCTAGGGTGGAGTCCAGGGGAACGAGGGGGCAGATAAGGTGAGCACTTTACGCCAAACTTTTGTTCCCACTTTGTTGTGGATCTGTGGGAATATGACATGCAGGGGTCTTGAATGTAGGAATTGCACAATGTCAGACTTTTTTTTTTAAGTCATCACTAATGTGATACATTGGTCTGATAATCCCTATTTCTTGAGTCTTGAAAAAAAAGAAAAAAAATGTTGGGCTGGGTTTTCCCCCTTCGCAACTTTTGAACCGTGAAAACACTTCTCGACAGCTTTTGCAGTCAATGTTTTTGTCAATGACATACATTGGATGTTCAGAAAATGTAAAGACTTCACTGACACATTCAAATTCACACACATACAGTCTTCAATAAATAAATTTAACAATAAAGCACGAACAAATATAATATCATCTCCACCCATTTTCTGACAATCCTCTTCAAACCTTTACAAGATTATTTCAATCTGAGCAACTTGTCTTTATGTTAAGTAAATGCATCCCCGGTGTAAGGCATCAATTACTGGGCAGCCGAGCGCTGCAAAGCGGCCCGGGCCCGGGGCCGGTGCTCCGGGAGCCGAGAAAAGTGGGCTCGCCTGGCTGCTGTCCGGCTGCCGTGCGCAACACAATACAGGAGGAGTTCCAAAGTCTAACTCAGGGTTCGGCTGGCTTCCAAGGTGGAGGCGGTGGCGGGGGGGAGTGCGGAGCGGGGGAAGTGCTGCAGGGCCTCCCCACCCCCCACAGCTGCTCAGGTTCTCGGTTCTATTTTGTCAAAGTACTTATCGCAAGTGAAATGACTATGTCAGATAGATAAGACGGTAAAGAAAAACAACAGAAAGAATAGCGGCCATTACAGCGGCCAAACAACTATAATCTTGTCTATGCCATCAGACGCACAGCTTTTTCTATTTGCCGTGGATATTGTTATTGTTTTACACAAACACACTTTGATCATCTCGGCAGCTATTTCAACTGCCCATCGCCGATAGCACCTCACTGCTTGTGTGTTGATCTTGGGCCGTTCAACACTCACACAAAAGCACGATGTCCAAACTTTTTGAAAAACTTGAAACATACTCATAGCAATGCAATATAACGTCAATCAAAAATAAAATACATTAAAATTCTTTGCAGGGGCATCGTTATTTTAATTTATAACGTATTAAAATATATATATATTTTTTTAAATATATGCATTTAAACAAAAATGGAGGAGAATAAGGATACATATTGCCTGCCAATGTCACTGTTGTCAAGGTTTAGATTTTTTTTTTTAGCAATGAGACTGAGGTCAGCAAAGTAGAGACTTCAGAGAGACAGTAGGACATAAACAGGGTAAACTAATGGCAGCATTTATTTCATTTCCAACCTGTCATTTCATCAAATTTGACAATTTCTCAGCATTTGTTCTCAAGAGACTGAGGGCAGTAAGATAATACAGAAGAGTGGAGACTGTGGAGTAACATCCCATTGAGATCTCACATGAATAATTTTAAGAAACTCACCATATAGGCTAATAACACTGCAAAAACAACGTTAGCATTTCCGTTTACTTTTGTCATTTCTGGCTGCGGGTTCTCAAATTTTAATTGACACTACAATTTATTTTTGAGGAGACTAAGGGCAGAAAGCAAATAGAACACTAAACCAAAATAGAGACCGTGGAGTACAAGGCAACAGGGTAAGCTTGATAGCGTGTGTTCGTTGTTGTCATTTTTAAGCAATGTATCTTCAAATATTACATTGGCACTTCAATTCTATCCTAGAGGAGATTGTGGGCTGTGAGGAAAAGGAGTGCTACAGCAAAGTAGAGACAGTGGAGTAAGTAAAGGTAAGCTAAGATTAGCTTGTATGTGTAATTTTTTGGATACTTTTTAACCATGTATCCCAAAATGTTACAATAAAAGTACAACTCTATTCAAGAAGAGACTGAGGGCACAGAGAAGACTGAGAGCTGCAGCAATGTGGAGACAGTGGACTAAGTACAGCTAAGCAAACAATTGCACTAGTGCATCCCTATGTGTTCCAGTGATGCTAATCTAATACTTGAGACCAGACTGAGAGCAACGAGAAGACTGAGCGCTGCAGCAAAGGGGAGAATGTGGAGCAAGGCTAAGCTAACAATAGCATATGTATTTGCTTTTGTTCTTCCTAGCTTCTCAACTGTTACAATTCTCAAATTCCGTTCGAAAGGTGACTAAAGTCAGCGAGGAAACACAGCGCTGCAGCCAAGTGGAGACTGTGGAGCATAATGTGCTAACACCTTGACACCCTTTCGATGTCTCTCATGACTCGTTTTAGTAGCAAAGCAGCCAGACTGACGCGAACGTGAGCAAGTCCACTCGGCACAACAGCGCAACACTTGATTGGACATGTGTGGAGAACCCCCCCCCCCCCCCCCAGCCCAAGCCAAACCCCTCCCCCTTATGATTCCCCCCCCCCCCCGCTCACTTTCTAATCAGGCCAGGGGAGGGTTAAGAGGACTGAAGAATCTTACTAGGATGTAATCCCGTCCAAGTGGCACCGGCTCTTTCTTCTCTCTTGTTAAGGGCTCCTTTGTGAGGCTCCACAGCTCGGAGGCCCGGAAGGGAGGAAAGGATGTGCAGTGGATGTGGCATGAGGGGCCTGGGGAGAGGCGAGGGTGAGACGAGGGTGGCGGGGTGAGAATTTACACTGACAAATGCGTGATGTCATTGAACGCAAAGCAGCCTGGCACCACAGTTCAATCAATTAGAATCAAATTACATTCAAAGTAAACTTGTAGCCTTCGTTAATGGGGAATATGAGTGAATATTCATGACATGTGGATGAATATAATACAGTATAACTTTTACATAACCTAATTTCAGGAAATGGGGTATATTTAAGACATTTGGTGCCATATGATGTAACTTGGTTTCCATGGTTACGTTAAAACAACATAAGGGCAGCCATTTTTGACAAGGGACGAAATAGAAACTTGAGTGAGTCCGTGACTTTTGTATCTAACTTGGTGGTTGTTGTTTAAAAAAAAAAAAAATAATACTGTACTGTACATGCTATTATTACTGTTGTTGTATTTTCCCTTTTTTTTTAACAATGCTATTTGCTATGATTATTATTTTTCATTTTAAATGTGCAATTATTTATTTTTTTAAAACATGCAGCTTATTAGTATTATTGTTTTTAAATAAATGTACTTTTCTGTGTGTTTGTACAGAAGCGTATTGCATTCACTTGCAACCCCCCCCACCCCCACCCCTGTTTTTCTGACATTTTTTGGGGGTTGCTTTGTTTTTTTGAGTATTATTTGTTTTTTCTGTTTTTCTGAATATTTTTTTTCAGTTTTACTGAATTTTTTTGGGTCAAAAAAATATTCCGAAAAACAGGCTGAAAAAAAATATTCAGAAAAACAGGAGAAAAAATTATTCAGAAAAACAGGGAAATTTAAAGAAAAAAAAAACAGGAAAAAAATATTCAAAAAAAACGGGAAAAAAATTATTCCGAAAAACAGAGCTGGTGTTCTTTTTTTCGGAGTCATTTTTTATTTTATTTTTTATCTCTGAACTCCAATTGACTTGTTGCAGACTCGCTAATAGCGGAAGCAGACACTTTCCCGCATACCTCCAACGTAACCTTACCTTGTATAATGTTTCAAAATTTATATAAAGAGAATACGTTATCACTTAAGCAGCACTGTTTGGCACTTACTGCATTTACGCACATATTTATTGAACTTTTGCTCCTCGCAGTGAAGCCCAAAATGATGAATGATTTTGAACAAAAGTGCATTTGTTTCTGTTGAATGGTATCATCTGGCAGGAAATGAGTCTCATTGAAAGTGCTAAAACGCCTGCAAATACAAGAGCCTGTGTAAGCGATTTATGACAAAGAATCAATGAAAATATTATTAAATATTATAATTCAACTCTCTAACACAACTACTCAATCTTTCACCATTTCCAGCTACAAAAAAAACAATCACTTCAACTTAAAACTTGGACCTGTGTATGAATAATTTGAGGCATGGCTGTATGTTATAAATGTACACATAATGTGTGTTAGCGTGTAGTGGTTTGGCTGAGAGGAGGTCACGCGTGTCCAAAAGAGTGTAACACAACACTGTCTTATCATGTGGAACATGTTTACAAAGCTTGTGATGAATGTGAATGGATCCAATTAAAATAAACACACTTGGGGCTCCCAAATCCATATACATGTTTTTCCTTTGCACATCTGTCCCTCCTCTAAAAATGAATGACTTATGTATCCATATTGATACATGTGCGCGCGTGTGTATATCTTCTTTATTGGAGCCTGTTTGTATGACAGCGGTGCCGCTGGACCATCTGTGCACAACGGTGTCTGCTCCCCTTGAAGGGAAGCCGCCTGCTTAGACAGTGACGGAATGGGAGGGGGCTAAGGGTTGGGGGCTCGGCAGGAATGCGGGCCCTGTGTATTGTTTGTCAAAATAAACCATGTGGACAAAGATATTTGAGCGGGATTTATATTAAACAGCTGCAAAAGCAGGCTTCTGTGTGTGTGTGTGTGTGTGTGAGGACCACACCATGAGTTTCAATCTGATCATCCTCAACAGCTCCCAAAAGAACTCACTTGCAGCACATTGGGAAGACTGGAGGAGACATATTATTATATATATATATTTTTTTAAATTGTTTAACAGTTCCAAGGTGCTTAATAACATATCTCCTTTTCGTTCTATTTTAAGGGGGTGGTCCTGTCTCATGCAAATGAGCCACTGCTCACCACAATCCCACAAGCTATGAAGAAACAAGCCCAATGTGCTCAAAACCAGGGCTGGACATTAAATCAAATTTATTTATTAGGTTTAAAAAAAAATCGTAATTATTGAAAATGAGATAAATTGTGAAATTGAGGTACATATATATATATATATATATATCTGCGAGAGAGAGTGTGAGAGAGAGCGAGAGAGCAAGAGAGAGAGCGAGAGAGCAAGAGAGAGAGCGAGCGAGCGAGAGAGCAAGAGAGAGAGCGATAGATAGATAGATAGATAGATAGATAGATAGATAGATAGATAGACAGCTAGCTAGCTAGCCATCTAGATAGATAGCCATCTAGATAGATAGATAGATAGATAGATAGATATATAGATAGATAGATTCAATTTTTGGGCCATATCGCTTATTTTATTGACCAAATATGTAAAACCACTGAAGGAATTTGTCACATACTGTCACAATTGCGCTAATTACCAAAACTTTTCCCCATGTGGTTTACCAAAACAATGCAAACAGTTTATTGCCCGTGCCTCGCGGTAGCCCAAACACAATGTTGTCATTGTTGATATCATTATGATAAAACAGAGATGAATCATCACGAAAGAGTCGTTTTTTCATGATACGTTCAGTTATTCCCATGCCGTCGTTCACAGACTACATTGTCTTTCTTGCTCAAGGACACTTCCAGATTACACTTAATCGTTATGAGACGGGCTAATCTAATCCGCAGCCCACCCCGCCACAAGCATATGAAAGGATCCGCACACACACTACATGTGGTTCCCATGCAAACATAGTCTGATAACAACTCCATGTGTGTGTATGTGCATGTGTGTGTCGCGCTTCGCAAAAAGACGGGGGCTTTACAGAAAGGGACTGGATCCCATTTCCCAGGCCGGAGCCGGACCCCGAGGGCACAGTGTGGAAACTGAACTAATTGCAGGATATTGGTGCTCGCTTGATTAGAGGACAACTTGGAATGCTTGGTCTGTGATGTAAGCAGACCAAGGTGAGACTAATGACGGATACTTTTTTTTTTTTCTTTCATGCCCGCAGAGAAGTCTGTTGGAAAGGCCTGCGGGTGCCGCGACGGGCCTGGGAGCTTCCTGTATGTCCACAGAGGATGTTGCTAAGCGCTTGTGGGCTTTGAAATCGGTCGAATGAACGGCATGATTCGTTGGCGTTGCGCACTTCTGCGAATACAATGTATAATACAGTTCATTTTGACGGTTGACAACTGTCATTGCACATCATGTTTTTAGTCATTACAACATCTCCTGGCTCGGACAAAGGGGAAATTCATTTTTTTTTGCACTAGAAGCCGACAAGATTGAAGAGCAACTAATCAATGTACATTTACCTAAAATAGGCAATGAGAGTCAGTAGAATGAAAGTAGCAGTATATGTGGCAACGATATAGATACTATATGTACAGAGGTGAACGGGAACAGCGGCAAAAAGAGAATAATCTAAAGTGATCGCAACAGAAAAAAATATGTGCAAAATATATTTCTTTCTTCATAATACATTTCTCACGAAATACTGTAATTTTGCATAGAAATAACTATTCAAGGATGGCACTTAATTGTTGAACATCAAACCAACATTAAGTGTACATTTTTTGACCAAAAAAAAAACAACTCACTGATTGATTGTTCCCAAAAGATTTTAGGCCAACTCACCATGGAGCATATGGTGGTGTAAAACTCAATGTAAGCGTAACTTTGCCATGTCTGCCATCTAGTGGTGAATGGGGATATTACAACTTAAAACTGCAGTCGACCCGTTTGGCGCTTGGGCCATCACAAATTTGCGGATTTAATTAGGGATGCCACTTTTTTTTTTTTTTTAGACCAATACAGACGCTCCCCACCTTACGAATGAGTTACGTTCCGGACGATCGTTCGTAAGGTGAATTTGTTCGTAAGTTGCTTCAGTGCTATATTTTGTATTATAATTTATGTTTAAAGCCTATATAAGTATATTGAAGGTTTATATAAGTATGTTTAAGGCTTGTACAAGTAACCTGCATTGGTTTGCACTGAAAAAAACTTTTAATAAAATGGAGAGAATACGTACAGTACTGTACTGTACTACGTATGTTAGAGAGAGAGAGCGAGAGACACACACAGTATGTACATGTACGTAATAAGATAAATAAAATGAAGTTTAACTTACTTTTGGAAGATGTACTCGATGCTTAAGGAGATGATGGAGGAGGAGGAAGAGGAGGATTTTATATCATGAGAGATTCTTCGTCGTCGCTGGAATCGGCTTCAAAAGTTATTTCCTGCTTCATGGGGACCGGCGTTTCTTCCTCCTCCTCCTCGCCACGTTGCTCAGCCTCCAATGAGCTCTCACAGCGCCAATCGTCGGTATTAGCGGCGGAAAGAAGCACTACGCGCAATACAAAATCTAACTTACAGCATTTCTTTCCAAACATTTTTCGACATACTGTACGCGCAGACATGTTCGTATGTACCGTTGTTCGCAACTCGAATGTTCGTAAGTAGGGGAGCGTCTGTACCGATAATTGTACGTATGTATGATACATAAAATTTCCCCCAAAAACAATGACAGATAAAAAAATTATTTAAATGACATATATATCCAAACTACCGCAAATTTCCTTAAAATTGAATTGTATAATTAGATTTTTTCAATTTTCTCATAAAAGTCATTTTGAATAGAGCACACAATAAAATGTATTTAAAAAAATCGATGAATAGGATGAAACAAATAATCCAGTGGCTAGGGGAAAAAAAGTCCCAATCAAAATATGTGGTTGTAGAACTTATTTTTAAGGAATACACTGAAGTGCAAATACAGCAACTATGCTTTCCATCCTTTTACTGTGCAGAAGTGAATGCGAACACAATCAACAAGAATAGTCAACAGCAAGTGTATGTTGCTAAAACTACTGTGTATAGGTATCAATATAACAACATATGAACATAATACTACATATACTGTACTAAGCATTTGCTACTGTATATACGGATGCAAATGCAGCACAAAACTAGCCATGAATCAATATAATAACATCAATCAGTATACTTTACTCTTAAATATATTTGTGTCCACATGCAACAGGTGGTAGTTATTAAACTTGTCTTATTTGTTTCCAGAAAAGTTGCGTCGGGTTTAAGAAGCCTGCAGATTCCCATCATTAGTGGCCCTCCTTTGTCCGCACTTGTTTGTTTGATGTGACTTTTCAAGCGACAGACACCATTGAGTGGTGGGAGTGTTGTTCTGCCGCTCGCCATTCACGCCCGCTGTAGAGCGCCGCGCAGTCAAACACACAACAAGCCCAAAACCCCCCCCCCACCCCGGCTCATTGTTGACCACTGGAACTAATCACCCTGATGGCACCTCCAATAAATCCCATCCCCCTCCATACCCAAGCTCGCCGACAGTGATTGAAGTGTACCTATGTGTGACCGCGGACAATACAAATTGGCCAAAGGCAAATAGAATGGGGTTGCTCTGAGGCAATATTTAGCTTGGCCAGATGGCCGCTTGCATGCAGCAGGCTGCTTGGCCCTCCACATCTGCTCCTTGCGATGTGCCAGCAACTGCACCACACTCGCACTTTTACTTGTCGGGCCACTTTCTTGCCTGCTTTGTCCCGTTTCCCCCCCCCCCCCCCCACCACACCCAAGACTTTAGCTTGACCACAGTGAGATACAGTATACACTTGTAATTGTAAAAGACAAAATGCAACACAGTTGTGAAGCGGTTTTCAGAAAAAGAGTTTACGCAATGAAATATCAGTTGAGCTATCCATAGGAAAGGAAAAGGTTCAAAGCGTTTTTCATTTTGTAAATGACATTGTTAAGAAAAATGCAACACAGATGTGAAGCCGTTCTCATAATCAGTGGTATACTATGACCAAATATCAGTCAAAGGAGTAACAGGAAAGAAATATCTATAATATTTGTTCAGTTTGTACAGTAATTGCACACTTTTTATAGTAAATGCAACACATATGTGAAGCCATTCTCATAATCAGTGGTATACTATGACCAAATATCAGTCAAAGGAGCAACAGGAAAAAAAAAAAAAATCTATAATATATATATTTGTTCAGTCTGTGCAGTAAATGCGCAAGTTTTTTTTCTTCAAAAAATGTAAGCATGTAATGAATTAGTGATTTATGACCAAATAGTCAGATGATTCACAGGAAAGTAAAATTAAATATTTTTGTTGTTGTTGTTTTTCACAGAAAATGCAACACAGATGTGAAGTTCTCTAAACAGTGGTATATGACCAAAAATTAGTCAAATGATTTACAGGCAAGCAAAAGCTATAAGATTTGATCGGTTTGTACAGTAATTGCACACTTTTTACAGTAAATGCAACACAGATGTGAAGTCGTTTTCATGAAACTATGGTATTCCGCGTAACACAAGTTTAGTGACAGTAAAGAAATATAATCAAGCATTTTTCAGTTTATACTGTGGACTAAATGTTTAAGTTTAAAATTAAAAAATGCAACACAGAGGTGCAGCAGTTCTTCAAAACAGTTCATTCGCTCATTAACATCAGTCGAATGATTCACAGGAAACCAAAACCTCCCAAAAAATTTCAGTTTCGTACAGTATATATATTTTCAAAGTAAAATGTAACACAGATGTGAAGCAGTCCTCAAAAACAGGTCTTATTCAACTAAAAACTAGTTACAAGAGTCACAGGAAAGTAAAAACATTGAAGAATTTTTCAGTTCATAGCTTAACTATACAAGTTTGCAAAGAAATATAGAACACCAAAAGTGAAGCAATTCTCAGAAACAGTCCTCCAAAAATAGGTTTATGTTGACAGTCCAAGGTCAATTTGACAACAGTTGCTGTGTGGATCATCACAAGTTGGAAATTATATCGGTTTGAAAATAGAACACAGGCACACTTGTTGCATGCATTTTCATTCCAACCACACCGACGCAATAGAAGGCCACGCTTTAGAATGCATTTTTAATTGGTTTATGAATTGTGCCAAATATGCCTTTGGTGGAATTCCCCCACTCAGGAGTCACCTTTGCTAATCTGTTTCAGGCCTAAATGGACTGTTTGCAGTCAAAATTGAGTGAGGACAGCCAGTGTGCGTGCATACCTCTGTTGTGTACATATACAGTACGTGTGTGCGTGTGAGTGTGCGTTTTGCTCTGGCTCATCGTGTGAATACGGTGCGGGCCAATTGGATTAGCAGATTACCACAAGATTTGCCCTATGACCCTTGGAAGACACCCGAGCACACCCGCGAATTCGGCCGACAGACGCCGGACCAGTTTGCACTGCACGACTTTGTCGTGCTTGGAAGGTCAAAGATAAACAGGACGTTATAATTTGAGCGGGATTACAAGTATGCGTAGAGATTAGGCCATTTGGACAACAACAATAATCAGCATTAAAGACATGCTTCCTTAAAAGGCAAATCTAGCGGATTTGAGTGTGTGGACTCGGGTTGGGCATCGTTTAAAGCCTGGTTCCGATTCTGGTTCCTCATTTTGGTTCTAGTTCCAATTGATTCTCGATTCTTTTAGATGGCAGTGTCAAAAACATTTGCATGGTTTAAATTTAGGAGTGTTAAATTCCGGTTTAAATGAAAAAGATAACCAGATATTTTGGGATGAAATTGACTGAACTTTTACAAAATTGAATTCATTTTTGTGAAATTTACTATGAATTTCAGTATTAATATCAAACCTATCAATTTACGAAATTAATGTTATTAATTAACTTTCACAAGAGTGCTTTATTTTTTAAACCTTAAATCAATTCACACATGATTAGTTTTGACAAGATGCTCCCACTGATGGGCTAACATAATCCGGTGTCGCCAACAGATAAACAATTTACTAATTGATTAAATTAGATTAGTGGCAAGTACAATATGAATTTAAAACCTTTTCTTGTTGAAACAAATGATCATCATCCGTGAATAATGTGACGCCATCTGAACAAGACGTCTCCATCACATGACGACATTGAGGGACATTTATTTATTTAAACTTTATTCAATAATTTCAATTTACAATCAAAAATCAGGTACAGCTTTCAAACATAAACATCAAACAAAACAAACAAAAAACGCTAGGGGGTAACTAAAAATACATGTCAAATAAAATTATTAAATTAATATTATATACATATTTAATTATTAAATATTTTACATTCAGCTTTTTTCCCCCTTACAATATCTAATCTATCCATTTCTTTCAACAAAACCAAAAATAATATTCCTCCAAAAATAAAACAAAATCTTTGTCAATATACTATTGAGGGGCAATTATCTGATTTACGCTAAAGTGTATACTTGTCAAGCTCCTCCCTCCTTGATGGACTTTCTGGTGAGAGGTGCTAGCGTGTAAACAGAGAAGGGAACCCCATGGACTGGGTAAGTGGCAATTAGAGAAATGAGATGAGCCCTAAGTGTCACATTAGTCTCAAAAGTGGTGCGAAATGACATAGAAAGTGTTCTGGACATTCAGAGATGCTCCAATTCCCCAAACAACTTTTTCCGAATGTTTTTGACTCATTCATTCCCAGGGACGTATTTTTATGTATTTTGTGTTTTTTTCCACGTGGACATGTAATGGAGGTTATGAAAATGGTGACACTGAGAGAGTTCACCGATACAGTCAATTTCTACTACATGTAATGTACACAGGCCATGTTGATGCTAATCTGTGAGCCAGCTCGCATGTCCGCCTTTGCGGGTAGTTGCTTCATAAACAAGCCAAAAAAGACACGACCCCGCTGCTGCCAAAAATCCTTTGAACCAAATTACTTCCTCCCACACGCTAGCGCTTTAATGGCGTGCGGGAGGACATAAAACAGGTTGGATAATTTGTAGTGGGGAAATCATATTTCCATTGAAAACATGACCAATGATTTATAATATGGAGGGTTGTCAGGAATGCAGCAATTATTATTTTTCCCCTCTCCCGATCCGAGGATCGGGTTGCGCCTAATCGAGGCGGTGCTGAAAGCACTAATTAGGTTTTGTAATGGAGTGACACGGGCAACGAAAAGAAAAGGTGCCACAATAAATAAGTTCTCAGCATGTAACTCAAAGCCGGCAATTTGAGACGACGTTTATGTATTAGGTTGTGGGAATGAGAACAAAAATTCAGTCATTGCATCATGTAAAATAAATCATACAAAAAGTTCCCAAGAATGTTTTTGATATATTTTGAGTTGTTTTTTCCTCCCACTCTCTCATCTCTTGGTTTATTTCAAGGTGTTGTTGATTTTTTTTAAAATTGCTTTTTGGTCCCAAAAAATGTTGTTGCCGTGTTTTTTTGTTCTTTCTCGTCTTCTTGTCTACCTTTGGCTCCCCAATCATGTGCAAACTGAGTTGTTGCTCTGTTTTCTACTTTATCCCCATGTCAGCCAAACTGTGGACCATGCGCAGAAGGGTGCCCTTCTAGCGACCCACCCTTCCAATTTATTTATTTATCTATTTATTTATTTTTAGCATGTGCTTCTTTGTGAAAGTCTGTCTGTGGCTTTATAATACTAAGTGAGTTTTATTTATTCATTTATTACCAATATCATTTGAAATATCCAAATAATTAAAAGCACTGCATCTGCCCCAAAAGAGGCTGGCCCACCGGGCATCTGCCCAGTATGAAAGATGGCTAGTCCAGCCTTGTTGGCCATCAATTATTTGTGGATTTTTGCTGTTACGATAAAACTACTTTTAAGAAATTAATAAAGTTCTAAGCTTTTGAGTTAGTGTGTGGATAAGAGAGGGGAGGGGCTGGCAGCATGAGCTGCGCGACGGGTTCAAAAGCACCTAAAAAAAAGCACCTAAAAGCAAATTCTCTTAGGTTACAATGGAGATATTTCTGAAGGAAACAGAGTTGCCGTGTAAAGACAGATTGTTCATACTTGTCCAAACACGGCATAAATCACGCAGGCAAATGTTGTTTTTCTTTTCTCGGTGCCTTGACATAAAAGCTATAAAATTATATAAACAGAGACTGTTACCTTTTTCTGTCTGCCGTGCGCAAACAAAAGACGTCTGACGGGTGACCTACCCGCTTTGGAATTTTCCACATCTCCTTTTTTATGAAGAGAATTGTATTTGTCAATCAGAGGGCAGGTCATGTGACCACACGGGCCCGTGGCGATCTGGCACGTCAAGTCGTGCATACATTCACAAATTGGCCTTTTGGATGCTTTTTAAGATGCATCCAGGTGCTCTCAGCAGGTTTGACCGCCACCGCTGACAAACAACACACAACCTGCTCCCCCATTGACGCTGATGGCTTATGTCACTCATGCGCCGGTACTGTCCTCTGCTTCTGGACAGCAAAACAGGCCAGGATACCTGATGGCTGCCAGCTTGAACGCTTGCTGCCAAGAACCAGCAAAGACACATCGTAACAGCAATGGAGATGACAAGTTAGACTCCAAAGTTGGGAGTACAGCTACATTCACTTCTCAGTTTTGTTTGTTTGTTTGTAATACTAATATCGTAACATTAGTGGGGGTTTTATCCAACCATTTTTATTCGAAGTTTCAAGAAATGCGAAAATAAAACTGAATGGAAACGCTAGAAAATCAAAAAAGGGCCCAAAATTAGCAAAAGAGTTTTTACGCTTGGAAGGGGTGGATTTTGAAGCGCATCGAAAAAAGGAAAATGAGAATTTTGGCTAGGCTTCCATCCAATTGTTTTGAAGTTTTTAAGCAAATTTACTGAAAATGCACAAAACGGACGTGCGACTGATCCGGTCAAAACGTGCGACGTGTATCCGGTCTTGCCAGCGCTTATTTGCAAAACCTGTTTCCATAGCCAAAATTCAAATTTTTTTCCCCCCAATAGTCGATACGCTTCAAAATCCACCACTTCTAAGCGTAAAAACTTTTGGGCAAATTTTGGGCCCTTTTTCAAATTTCTAGCGTTTCCATTCAGTTTTATTTTCGCATTTCTTGCAAATTCAAACAAAAATGGGTGGATAGAAACCCAACTAAAGTTAGCATTAAGATAGACTTCCATCCAACCATAATGTTTGTCTGGAAAAAAAGATCATACAAACAGCCATTAATTTCATGCAATTTTACTACGGGAAAATGCTATATTAGAATATATACGTCTTTCTTTAAAATGATCTGTCTCTGAATTTTATGTATCAGAAGCACTGTAAGTACCGGTAGCCTACTATTTCGCATCTGCAACTACAGTACTCAAGTGTGGCAATGGTATCGAGCTGAAAAAAAAATGGTATTGAACATCTCTACCTAAAACATTACCTGTACAGTTAATAAAGGTTTTACTTCTACTTTGCAATGGTAAAATGTCCCAAAACTTTTGTCCAGAGCGTTTTTGTTATCTGTGCTGCTCAGTGACATTTTTGGCAACAAAGAAGCAACCAGCACAAAGTGTAGCGTGACATGCCACCCTACTGTACTCTGTACCCATGCCATCAAAATCTTCATATACACAAAATGGTGCTGTCGTAAATTGACACACACGCACAAATACGTTCTCACACACACACACGGCCAACTTGGCTGCATTTGGACGGGTGCAGTGGAGTCATTGAGTAGTTTACAAAAGCTCAGTGAGGCAGACATGAGGTCACTGTGCATTAGGAGGTAAAAAGCATCCGAGCGGGACAGAATACTTATTAACCCGCACAGGGGAGTGTTGCTATTGTGTCTCCATCAACTACCAATGGAGGGGGAAGGCCTTTATTCAAGTTTAAAATTCAACAAAAAGCACGACGATGGAGAATGCGGTGAAATGGATTAGGCAGCGCACAACATGATGGGAGCGATCACACACAATGACACAAATATTTACTTTTGAGAGATGTTGGCTACTGAGGATTTTGAGAAAGAAAACAACTTTTGCGGAGAACCATGATGTTTTGCTATTTGTATGAACTGTTTTAAGAAATGCATTTGCTGTTTTGCAAATGTCAATTCTGATCTGACAAATGTACCAAAACGAGTAAGAAAAAAAATGAAGTCATTTGGTGCTGCTGTTTTGGTTAGCAACTGAGTTGAAGCGGGCTCAGCAGTAAATGTAGAAGGTAAAATATGTAATCCAACCAGCGTGTGAACACACATGCTCATTCAGGCTGGCTTGCTGAGTCAGAGTGTGAGGTTGCTGGTGTATGAAATGAGGGGAGTACCTTTCATTTCCTCCCCAGCGTGGTTCTCTTGGAGTGCAACGCGCGCACGCACGTATCGGGGATGCTTCGCCGCTTCACGCCTGTGAGTCAGAGATGAGAGAGAACACAGGAAGGCAGTCAAATACATGTATCATCATACATATGCAGTATAGAAAGAGTGTAGTCACTGGAGCCGGAAGTCATTAACAGGTTCCACTTGCTGGTTATTGTATACCTTTGTTTAACCAGATAAAAAAAAAATAAAACACTTAACGAGTGGGCAAACATTAGCCACAAGTGGATGTGGATGTTGCCATTGGAACAGTTTTATCGGAAATGTACAACATCTCACCAAGAAAAAAATGACCCCCCGCCTCTAAATGAATTTGTTTCCAATTTTTGTTAATCAATTTATATAACTATATGCACATTAGTACAAGTATCTGTTTTTTTCCCCTGTTAAGCAGGCTACAGTAAGTTAATCACACATAATGCTCAGTGAAGATTGATGGTTAGTTGTTATATACTGTTTAATATTATTAATTTGTATTTCTATCCAATTAGTTGTATATGTATATATCATTTATGTATTTCTTTTTTTATTCATTTATAATTTTTGGGTTTCAGTGTTTGGCATTTTAACGGTTTATATTTATAATATAACTTGCTAGCTAGCTAGCTAGATAGATAGAATCTTTAACGGTTTATATTTATAATATAACTTGCTAGCTAGCTAGCTAGATAGATTCTTTGACCTTTTATAGCATTAGGAAATACATATCTTATTGGATTATTACAAGTATATGTTTATGACAACCCCATAGATACCAGTATACAATGTGTACAAAAGTATACAATGTGACGATTTCCCCACTTGTGTCTAAATAGTATAGTATATAGCAGGGTCAGATTCCCGCAGTTCCTCTAAACTCCACAAGCGAGTGGCTCATAGGCTCATAAGCTAGCTGTGTTGGACAAGTATGTAGGTAAACAGGCAAACAAAACAACGGCATTTTTGGCACACAAAGCGCTGCCATGCTTTGCGCTCGCTGCCCATCGCTGTCAGGCCAACGGGCCTTTGTGACGACCTGCTAGGTCGGAATGGTTAGCGGAAGGATGACGCCGAGATAGGACGGATGGACAGACGGACGAGCGAACACAGCCTTCGGTGTTGTCCGATGCCGTCACTCACCCTCAACTTCCCCACCTGGTCACTTTTCTGTCACCTCCATCGCCATCACCTTGTCGACCGCCATCCGTGCCATCCTGTCACCTATCCCCTTAGCCAGCCAGACTGTCAGCCGTACTGTCATGCGACCCCCTCAGAACGCACCCAGCCTTGACCTTTGCCTCTGCAGAGGCCCAGGAGGGAGGGTTGCGGTGTCCAGACATGCCTATCAGCGAGGATCACAGGGCCAGAGACGTAAATACTATAAGGGGTCTTAGATTTATGATGCTGCGTAATATTGTGGTTAAAGAAACCCACCCAAGGTTGTTACTGACACGGGGGGGAGGACGTCTACTAATGTTTTAAGCACAAACACACTCATGCACACAAGCTGCCGTATACATACATACAAACATATGTATGCGTATCATTAAGCTAGCAACAGACTTCCATTCTTTTGTGTGTTCTTTTAGGTCATAATCCCCAAAAATTGGTTTTGCCCACACCAAATATACTTCTATACCAAGGTTATTAAAATTAACTAAAACTAACGAAATATTAATACGAAAACTGAATAAACATATTTGTTTATTATTCGAGTGCTTTTTAAAAAACGGGCGCTAAATGAAACTACATTTTACATTTATAAAGCTAACAAAAACTAACTATTATTATAGCGGACATTTCTAACATTCTAACGTTAGCTCCTTATCCATTATGCTAAAGTTAAGCTACTGACATGAGATGCTAGCTTCTACTACTCGCTACTAGCCATGATGCTACTTTGGTAGTGTTTATATGTCACTGAGACCATTCAGCAAGCTTATTGTAGCGTCAATATTTCTTTCTTTATTTTTTTTTACTAATTAATCATTCCCAACAGACCAGTTTTGGGGAGGCGGCCTGGTCTCATGCTGTCAGCCCAACGTCATCAACTGAGAGATTTGCTATTGTGTGTACGCCTTTGTGTTCCCATTGGCAAACAAGACAGAGCTGTTGTGAACCCCAAATGTGAATTTTATCGACCCAAGCTCCCATAAATCGCTGGCAAGCTAGCTAGTTCAGTTGAGTGGGGTTCCGGGGCAGTGGACTCCTCTGGAAAATCATCTAATCAAACTCATGGGAAGTTTGACATATCAATAAACCTAGCATGCATGTTTTCCGAACATGGGAATTGAGAAGACACAAACACAACATAGCAAGGCTGACGATGAGTGGATTAAAGTTTCTCTATTACTCGTCTCGAAAAAGCCTGTTCTATACATTACATCGGAACATGTTGAACACATCCCCACGCAACATTACCCATAATCCTCTGGACAAATACGCGCATGTGATACCATAACAACGCTGTACCGTCACTTCAGCGTGGGATGCTTGCGTAGCAACAGAAGCATAATTACACATTGGCTGACTAAGTTCCGAAGGCCCACTAAGCAAGCCCTTCTTCCTCCCGCCCTCCTCCTCTTCTTCACAAGCTCCCACACTGATATTTAACAAAACATTAATCTTCTTGCCAGTGGCTCCAAAGAATGGGCGCTGATCGAGCTTGAGCGCCGAGGCCCGGCTAATAGTCATTCCATTGTCGCGGCCTTTTATTTACGCCTTGGCTCGAGCCGGCAGATGAGGTAAGTCTCCTTTTTTTTCTTTTTTCATGTTATTATTCACAAGTGGTGATACATAAAGCCAGATTACACAAATGTCTCTCTGTTTCAGGCACCTCGCACCCCCCACCCCTTTGCTTAATGTCCACCACCTTCCTCCCTGTCCCCTCCAGTGGCTTTCAATAGCACATTTTCCCCTCTCACCCTCCCCCTTTTTTCTAAATCACCCTGAGCATTTGCATGTGAATCGCTTGTATATCTTCTTTTATATGATGCACCCACAACAGTGGCAAAAAAAAGAAGAAGAGAGGACCCCCGTCCAACCCTGACCCCCACTCCCTTCCAACACAGACACATACATACATGGACACACTAAAAAAAAGACGAAGAAGAAAAAACAAGATGTTACTCAGCGGCTCCCCTCCCTGCATTGGGAACAGAGCAGGTTTTATGATATGGAGACAAGTCCTTTGTGCTCTCCCCAGAGACGAGGCCTCTGTCTGCCCATGTTACTGGGGCGATAATCCTGCTGGAATTTCTCCTAAGCACTTTTTACTGACATTTTCAATTACCACCATGCCAGCCTGCGCTAAATGCCATTTAAGAGGGGCCCCCACGTCATCTGCATGCTGAATCATATTTGGGAATCAGACGGATTGCCGTTGGCCGACCCCCTACCTTTGGCTGGTCTCATATGATTGCTGGGAAGTGGTGGGGAAACTTTTCATTGCTTAGAGAACAACGACAAAATAATTCCCATCCCCTCTTGTGCCATTATCAAAAGTACAAGATAAAATAAAACGTTTTTTTCTGAAATTGCGCTTTGTGGCATCAAAGCTCTTAATCTGTTCATCAAGTTTGTGCGCTATCATGTTACAACATATCAACAAGAGTAGAAGAAAATGACAAATGCTGAAACTTAGTAACAACAATTTTTGTGAAGTCACACTTTTTGTGATTTCCTCCTATTGGTGATCTCTCAAAAAAGCATAAAAACAATTAAATAAATAAATAAATAAATAAATAAATATATATATATATATATATATATATATAAGAAAAAAACAACGTTTTGTGCACAGAACCAAGTCTAATGCAAAGCAAGGCCTATCTGTGAGCATGGGTAGTGGTTTTTTTTGTGGTATTTTGCTTGACAAGCACAGACAGAATCGGACGTTTTGCCCCCTTGTGGCATAGAACACAGCTGACTCCCGGCCAATCGAAGCGGCTCCACTCATTTCCTTCAAAATGAGGGCGGCGGAAGTGCACGTTTGACATTGTGGAAGCAGAAATCGACTGGATGGTGTCATGGGCATGAGATTGGCGTCCACAAAGAGTGTATAATCAGGGTAAACTGTATGATTTCCAACTAGGGATGATGTAGTCACTCGTGTAATGATTCAGAGGGATTATCGCACGGAGTTGTCATATTTATGAAAGAAATACGATGAAATCCACCAGGCATCTCCATGGAGCACCAAATCTTTCTGATCAAATCCACCAAAATCACGTTTCAGCACCTGTGCCACAAGTTAGACCTGTTTTTGCAAGTCTAAAATCTAGTCTACTTTGTCACCAAATTGCCAGATGCAAAGCGGTCCGAAGCACAATAGACTAGAATTGCCTTGGCACGAAAAGTACGTTTCACCCGTGTTTACGCTAAGGCCGGTCTAACCAAATTGGGAAAAATTTAAATAAAAAAAAAACATTTTTATCACGTTTCATGTCTTTATATGGTTCAATGATGTCGTCTACAGCTGCCAAAGACAGTTCAGGAAAGCAAGACTTCAACAGAAATGTCACAACGTCACAACAAGAAAGATCAGCCAACAGAGACACTTTTTATAGCTCTAAACAGCGCAACATTTTTTTTCGCATTACCGCCTCAGGTCAGAGACGCACTTACACATGATTCAAACATGCCTTGTAATTTACAACATCCACATGGCCTAAACAGATCATCCGGAGATCGAGACTCGCAATACCAAACAGACAGGCTGACCTCGATGGTGGAGCTTGTTTTTGGCCTTCTACGAAAAAGCACCCGTTTACCACGTCGCAATAACTCAGACGTGGATCGCCATTTGCCCCCGCGTTCTCCCTTTCAGTGGCGCCACTTCAAAGCGTACCGGCAGATTTATAGCCCTTCGAAGACCAACGTTATAGATCATAAGACGTCACTTTAATGGAAGCGTTTGGTTTAAAACAACCCAACTGCTGCGATCCTCAAACTGTCGGCACACTCGCCGAGTTGCGTAATGGTCTTGCTGAACTCAGAAGGCGCCAATTAAGCAGGTCAAACACACACTGCAGTTGGGCACACTCTGATAAACATGTTTGATACCCCCCCTACAACCCCCCTTGCCGTCATTGATGATCCAAGAACAGCTGTTTACATGTTGTTTTTTCTCTCTCTCTCTGCCGCCAACCTGACATCATCCATTGGAGCGCCCCTTCCTTCCTGTCTCGCTTTCGGATGAGCTTTGTTATGACAGGTTTAATTGAGGGTTGTCAAGGCATAACATTTTTGTAAATATCACACGCGCCAACAGAGCGTCGACGAGAGGAAATGGCGCGTAACACACACACACATAACACACGCACACGCGCATTTACACAGCGAGTGTTGCTGGTCCCGCACGAGCGACAATGTGTGCTATTGTATGCGAACAGATCGCCAAGAGGTATTTCGATACTTAAGAGTCCGCGTTAAAATACATAGATATGTTGACTTACAGTAAGAATGCCCCAATTTACACATTTTTCAACTTATGAGCGACAGATCGATGCACTTTTAGCCAGGGCTGGACTGGCCATTTGGCATTCAGGGTAGATGCCCGGTGGGCCACCTCTTTATGGGGCAGATGCAGTGCTTTTTAATTGTTATTTTCCTACATTTTACTCCAAGAGACTTGCCCACAATTTAGAGGCACCAGTCTGTTCAACTATTTCGAATATAGATAGCAAACTGAAACATCATCATTAAACATCAGTGGCAGAATGTTAGGCTGGAGCGGGCCAAGAGTCAGGCTGGGGCGGGCCAGGTCAAAATGCTAGGGCTGATTTTTTTTTTGTGCCAGTCCAGCCCTGCTTTTAGCCATTTATTGAAGGAGACAAGCAGCCAAAAATGAAAACACTCCACAAGGAGCATGAAGGTAACAGCCACATTGAACTAACCCATGCACTGTAAATGGCCAACCAGATCCTGATGTCATCCACCTAGCCTCATCCTTTAAAGCCAATGCACACTACTTTATACTTTGTGACTTTCATCTCATAATTTGTTCACATTTGCTTTGATTATGTTTTAATATTCATACTGTACATTTTTCTTGAAAAAAAAAAGTTTTGTGTGGACTGGAATGGACTGCATTTCAGTTAATTAGCAATAAATACCACTAAACTAAAAATCAATTAACTTAAGTCATGCACATGTTGATCAGATGATAGATAAGGCTGGCAACATTGTTAGCTAATGCTAATCTGTGACAATGCTGCCTGCTGTTTAGCTTTTGCCTTTGACTTGATAGTGCTTGCGTGAAATTTTCCTGCTATGCTGGTTCCCTCCTACATTCCAAAAACATGATTGTCTAACCACATGAACAATTTCTGCATTTGTGATTAACTTAAAAGTGTTTTTCATTCCAAAATAAGGCCATTTCGAAGTGAGCACATACGTGTCGACGGTCTACCCATTGCTACATTTTGCAAAAACATCCTTATTAGCGCTCGAGCAATTTCTTTGTTTAAGTGATGACGTGCTATGACTCAGCTGGTTACCCCCTTTAATCTCTCCACCCCCCAAAGATGAGTCACTCCTCCGAGTGTCGCTTCCTGGAACCCGCTCAGCTTCAACACAATGGAGTCCTCATGCAAAAAAACAAACAAAAAAAACGGACATGCGTGTAAACCTGCAGCGAGGCTCTCGCTAATGACTCAGAGGGTTACTTTACCAAGACGGCACATGAATGGCTCGCAAAGGAGCTGAAGTGTGCAACGCCAACCAGGTGCTCTTTGAAGCCTGTCACACGGATGAAAATAACACAATAAGACATTCACGCCTGATGAATGCACACACACAGGAGATGAGCTCAGCTTGTCGCCGCACGCGCACAACATTTATTTAAATTGAATACTGAAAATTATATCACAAATAATAAAATAAATGCCTGTGTGGTTTGCTTTCAGAGGTGGCAAATCCAGGTCTAGAACGTAGAAACCCTGCCACAGTTTGACTTTAGCCCCAGGTGCTAGTTAGCAAGCTCCATTGGTGCTCGTTTAGCTGCTAGGGAGCTAGCTAGCTAGCTAGCATCGGGGGCTAAAGCCAAACTGTGGCATTTAGCCCCTGGTGCTAGCTAGCTAGCTAGCTCCAATGGTGCTTGTTTACCTGATAGGGAGCTATGAAGCTAGCTGGCTAGCATCAGGGTCTAAAGCCAAACTGTGACAGGGTTTTTACTTTCTGGACCTGGATTTGCCACCTCTGTTTGCTTTTGCGTAATCTCGCGCAAAATATTCAGGAGATACCACAACAAACTTACACAAAATTTCAAACAAGCGCCCTTGATGACATCATTCAAAACAAATAAAAAACAAAGAACAAATCAACAAATCCTGATAAACTCCAATTAAGTGAGCAGGCAAAGGGGAACTCTGCTTGTCTGGATTTTTAATGACAGATATTTTAACACATCTGTAATAACCTGGGATAATTAAAGTGGAGCTTTATTAATTGAAGGTTACATTTTGTGCTTTCTTGACTAAACTTAAAACATGAATTGTACAAAATTCTACTAAACACAAGATCAAGGCTACAGACAAACACACACCCCTCTGTCTAATCACTAAATGTTGAATATCCATAACACAGTGGAGAGTAAACACAGACATCCTTATTTACTGTAGGAAGTCACTTTATAACAATGGAGTCGATGAGATGAATTCATTCCAGAGGCTCTTTAATGAGATTCCGGGGTGGCGATATAACTCCGCACCTCCGCCCCGGTAAGAGACGATGAAATATGAAAATTGACAGTGCCGCCAGGCTGCCTTTTACGAGGGGCCCCCTTAAACTGGACGTCTGTGTCCTCCATAAATCATGGGACGCGGTGCTCATCACTGAGGAGGAGGGATTTACGAGGCTGGAGTGTGCATATGACCCAAATGCGCAGCCACCTTCTTCATCATCATCTGCATCTCGCTGTCATCAAGATCACGCAGAAGCTTCATAGACTCGCTCGCAGTGTGTTGGCTTGACTAGAGTGTAAACAAGGAGGCCCGTGCCACGCTTGTGTTTTTTGCTTGTGCCTTCAATATTTAGTGAATTACAACAGATCACTGCATTTCGGTATGACTGAATTAGAGAGGTTCGGAAAGTGGGTGTTTTACAATATAAAATTTAGGAGAATAATAACTAGGGGTGTCAAATTAGTGCGTTCATTTTGAGTTAATTTAAAGTTCCTTTAATGCCACAAATTTTTTTTAACTCGCGATTAATGACCACCCCTTACTTGCAAAGCCAGCAGACACATGCACGTCAAAATTTAGCAGTAATAAGTTTGATTATAATGCATATATTTGTGGAGACTGGGGTCGAGTTGTATTTTACAATTTTAAAAATGTTAAAAAGTTACTTCATGTTAAAGATTAGATAGCTCTTAATATGAAAAGAAAAATTCTGTCACCAACGTCTTAAAATGCAATTATGCCATCTAGTGGCAGAAAAATGACATCAACACAAATCAACATCACACTCGTTTATTACCGTACAGTACATCTTTTTAACTGTAACTCAATTTTATGAATTACTTTATCAATGACTAAAAGATGCAGCCATATTTCTATTAGTTAATTTTTTTCCCCACTTTTACGTTAACAAGAGTATTTGTATTTCTTATAGTGGACGCCAGGATAGTAAGTCTGTAGGCCTAACGCGTTGTAAACTTACCAAGCTTATATTTTAACATGAACATCATGCAAATCAACTTGCGATTGTGATTGGTTAGCTAGGATCCAATGATGAACCAGAAGTGTTGACATCATCCAAATGATGTGCTTTTATTGGTTTACACACACAAATGTGTCATGTCCACTGCAATTATCTATGGGTCCGACGGGGTTAAATAATAACAGAAAGTCAACCTCTACTTTGCATAAATTCACCTATTGGTGGGGGTTTGGAACGCATCACCAGCAAAAAGTAGGTTAACACTTTACGTAACTACGTATCACACCCCATGTAGCGAGTTATGTATTAAGTTGCGTACCCCATAATAACTTGTTGTAAGGCTCCCAAAACAGCTGGGGTAGAAGAATGTGGCTTTTAACCAAAGCACCACAGGTTTGATTCCCCTGATTCAAACTGTCCTTCGAATAGTTTGGTTGAGCATTACAAATGTGAGCAGCCTGCACTCCTCAGCGTGTTTGGCTTTGCTGTTTGTTTGCATATTTTTAGTGCACAGAGAATGTGTGCCATTGACGCACACGCATGCACACACACAGGGAGTCAGTCAGGTGGTCAAGGGAAGTGCTGAGGGCAGCGAGCCAAGCGGGGCCAGACAACAGCTATGACAACAGGGGAGGCTGAGGATGAACACTGTACTATGCCGCAGCGCTTGCTGCTGTTCAAGCTGCAGGTCATGTTGCCTTCGGGTTTGCAGCGAGGGCAATGCGACCTGGATGTGAAGCACAAGCACACATCCAAACCTTGGACTTCTCAAGCACAACTCGACAGGAAACAAAGAGCAGCAGGAGAGATTCAAGCTATGTGCCAGACAACCCGGAAGCGGGAATTTCAGATTTGGGATGTGGTGCGAAGGAAGGACGACATAACTCGATGATGCTGTCAAGTAAATAATAATAGTGATTAAAGCTGTAAGCTGCGATGAACGAGTCCTCGCATCTTTTGTTTTTTTGTTACAGCAAATGCTGGAATTGATCATCAAATTTTGACACCATGCTCCACCCACATTAGCTGGCGTAGGACAAAAAGATCAACAATTTAGTGTTGGCCATCTTCCGATTAGGGCCAATTTTGAGTTTGTCAAAATACAAGACTTGGAAAAAAGGGTGACCGGCTTTCTCTTTCATTTCAAACATTGGTCCTTGAGACTTTTTGATTTTCATACATCTATTTTCCAAAGACAAAGTCTGCATGTGACACTCAACTTCTTTAGTCGACCATGGTGGGGCCTGTTCTAATGTCTAATCTTTATGTAGAGCAAAATTATCTTTTTTTTCCCAGGTCTTCAGAGATTTCTTTGACGTGAGGTGCCATGTTGAACTTCCAGTGATCAGTAAGAGAGTGAAATCTGTAATACCAAATTTAACACACTTGCTCCCCAGTCACATCCGAAAGGCCGAGACCTTGTAACACGAGTCACATGACTTTAGAGAGTGAAAATGACTAACTGTGCTCAATTTCGGAATTTTCACTTAGGGGTGTACTCGAACTTTTGTTACCAGGGGTTTAGCTATTAATGACTGTATTTTTTATTTATTTTATATGGGGAAAATACATTGATATAAATAAGCTTTACAGAGAATACTTTTCATTGTGTCAAGCTGCTTTAAACCAAAATGGCTGACATCATGTTTGCTAGCATGAGTCCTTGTCACATTTGCCTGTGCCCTTGAATAAAAGACCACCAAATATTATTAAAATATTCGCCCACCAAATATTGTGTTAATCCTTGAAAGTGCCGTTGCGGGATGATACGTTCTAACTTTCCAGGGGGCGCTACTGAGTGAGTTCCGAAGGCATACGCGCATTAGTGTTACTAGGTAAACTGTTACTGTGTTACATTCATGCAAACTTGGAAATTACATTTTTGAGACCTGCAACAGAACTTTGAAGTTTTTACTACATGTACCTCTATATCACCAATACAAAAAAAAGCTGTGTATTAATGTCAAACACCAACAGTGAAAATTATACTATCTATATCTATGTACTTTTTTATTATTTAACTAGTCTTCTCAGTTCATAAACACGATCATTCATTCACACATAGACAATGAAAGGTAGTTCGTGGGTCCATCTCAACTCTGTTGCTAACCAAAACAGCAGCACAAATTGAGGCAACAGTCGTTCTAATTATTGTTTGAACTCCACTTGTATGAGACATGAATTGTGATACATGCCATTGTTTATTATTTAAATAAATGTTGACGAATAAAGGCCTCTCCCATCTGCAGTTGAGCAAAATGACACTAGCTTTTGCAATGGTGGCAAGCAGTAGCATTCGGGCCTGGCTTCCTTTGGCAACGTCTCGGCCTTGCTCAGCTTGAGCTCGTGTCCCCGTCGCTCGCGAGACTGACGTCCATACAAATCATAACAGAGGCGAGCGGCCGGAGTTCAGCGGGCCCCCGCCGACCCACCCCGAGCTCCCCGCCCTGCGCCCGCATAGACAGACAGACAGAAAGACTGGGACAAATTGGGACAATCGAACCCCCTCCACCACCAACCTTCCATTACCACCCACTCTTCCTCTCCGTCGCAGCAGCCTCTGCTCAGGGGGCTAATTCCACCTTCAGATCAGCATTTGTACTTATTATGCTGACATAATTAATCCCCTGTTGTGATCAGTGGGGGCATGAGTGGGGGCCTCTTCGCCTCATTGGACCACATGCCCCGCCTCACCGTCACCAAACCACCACCTCCCCTCTCTCTGCCCAACTTGTCTGGTGGCAGAGGTCTATCTCGTCATAATCTGCAGTGTAGCTGTCTGAGTTATTGTTTGAGCCGGCGGCCCACCAGCGCTTTCATGGTGACATACTTAGCAAGTGGGACAAATGTTTACAGACTTTTTTGTTGTACGTTATATAATGTATATTAAATTATTTTTCAATAATTCATATTTCTTAATATATAACAGTTATTAATTGTGCATTATATTTCAAGTTATATATTATATATTTAAAGTTATTTTGCCATTTTTTTGTATGTGAAAAAATTCATAATCGGTTTAATGAATTAATACATTTCACACTTTTTTATATGACTTTTTGTGCTCACTGTTCTCCATTTTTAGAAGCATTGTACATTTCACCTAGATCTGTGAAATTTGTAAGGCATTCGGAACAATCTAAGAACTCTCATAAAGTCTTTTGGAGTCATATCCTCAACCGAAAAAGAAGTATTCCATTTTGACTTTCTTTTGGAATTGAGCGCCATTTTTGGCCTGTTATAGAGGTCGTATTTTAACAAACTCCTCCTCGAGAATGTATCCAATTGTCTTTAAACTTTGGGTGTTTCATATCAAATTGAAAAAGTTTAAGATGAAAATTTATTGAAAGCTTTTCATTTTTGATGCACACTGTTGCTGTGGCGACGCACCATTAGCAAAAAAAACATGACGGTGTTTTTGGTGTGGGCGAACTCATGAAACTTTGAATGCACTTCAGGCCTGGATAAAGCATTTTAGAGGGTTATTAAGCAGTTTCTAAAAAAATGGCTCAGTAATGCCCCCTATCATTGCTTAACAAAAAACCCTGGTTGAAAGTTTCACCTAGATCTACGAAATCTTCTTTTCAAATCTTTTGGAGCCATATGCCAAACCTAACAGGAAGTCCAACTTTTGGATTTAATTTAGGCATTTGGCACCATTTTGACGCTTTTATAGAAGTCATATTATAACAAACTCATCCTAGAGGATTTATCTGATCATCTTCAAATGTTGTATGTTTCATCTGAAAGTTTTTAAGATTATTTCGTCGCACACTGTTGCTGTGGCGAAGCACTGATGGCAAAGGTAAATATACGCAAATGCACATGAAACTTAGCACACACATAAGGCCGGCAAATATATTTATATTTTATAGGGTTATTATCATATGTGCCAGTATGATAACGCGCAAGTACCCCGATGTGGCCCTTTATAGCTCCTCGCAGCTCTACGTCTTTCGTGTGATTGAATAACATTTTAACTGCTCATCACCTGTAGCTCTTTGAGTGAATAACATGATTTCAGTTGTTGACCATTTTTATTTTTGAGTGCGGGTTTGATATGAGTCAAGGTTAAGAGAAGCAGATATGAAAAACAGAACAATGAGGGAGGACGGTATTTAAATTGTTGGGGCGGGTGGGGGCGTCATCAAAAAAACACCAGCTGGATTAATAAATCCACATCTTAAAGTGTCGGCCGGATTACAAGCGGGGTTGTCTCTGTTGAGAAACATATGTTGGCAAGGCTGAGCAAACATTGTGGGAATAATAACACGCACAGATGATCGGTGCCGGGTGGACGAACACAAGGGTGCTTCCGAGAAATCAAAGAGACTGATGCTTGGTTGAACTTTGATGCGTCAGTGTGTGTGTGTGCGTGCATGAGAGAGGTCAAAGCTCGGTGGAAAAACACAGTTTGTGCAAATATATAATTCAGGGAAATTGCCCACATATTCAATATCATCATGCAAGCTCGGTCAATAAAGAACAGGTTGCGATGAAAAGGCAAAAACAAAAAGGTAAATGTTTGCGAAATTGATCTCCTGTCAGATGACGAACTTTAGACTTGTTTGCATTTAGGTCACTGAAAAATGAATTTTTTTTGAGTTGCAGCAGGTGTTTTGTTGCTTTGTTTGATGTTTTCTCATCTAAGACATTTTAAATAATATATTCACATAAAGCAGTATGATAAGTAATGCTAAGCTTTAGAGATGGGCAATACCACAGATGTCCTTACCGATGCGATACAGCTGGCTGATCAGTTTAGTGTGCGCCAAAGTTGGCAAAGGACGTGAAACATGAGTCCTGGATAGTCCACCACTATTATGGACCACTAACGTTGGCGACTACCTTATTACAAGCCAGTGTACAATCAATGTGATATTGAAGCCGTGTGAATGTTAAGCTACTACTGACTGGTAACATATTGATATTGATGCCTTAAAGTTCCTCACTGACCTCCTCTGGCCTTCATCCTGATGGATGGAAAAAAAAACATTCCCAGCCTCAAGGTTGCTTCTCAGCGTTATTATGGATGCTATTTCCCGTACCGCTTTGTGAACATTTGTGTGATCAGACACTACAAACCCTTATTTCACCATCCGGAACATTTGGCATCGCACCTGCTACAGCGATGGGAAGCTGCATGTTATTTTACCCTCAAAAGAAGAGCGTGTACAGTCAACAGCTGCATGTACCACTGCAGGAATTTGTAGCAAAAACACAAATTTTTAGCAGTGTGAAATCAGTTTATGTGATTCGATGAGTAATAAAGCTACCACAATATGGTATACCCTAAATTCATCAGACGAACCCCCCCCCCCCCCGCCCATCCACACTCACTTTTGCTTTCCTCCCCTCATATTTACATAAAAGTTCAGCTGCATATTAAAAGGCGCTAAAATATTCACACTGTCAAAGGTGGTCAAAGGCTTCTGCGTTCACACAGGAGCTGACAAAGAGGCGGCACCCAGCGCTAAGCCAAAAGACCACTGTTGAAATAAATCAGCGCATACAAAAGACACAGGGAGATAATGGGGCGGGGAAAAGCTGGGCCCGGTCCAGAAAAAAGGGAGAAAAACTCACATAGCGAGCGAGCAGCTGGCTGGGAACAAAGTCTGCGCATAGATTAATATTTAGTTTGCGGCACAATTTGTCCGGGACATACAGTATCACAGGAGGGAAAACATCATAACTCCCACAGGGCTTCAACCTTGCTGTGAATCAAAATCAAACAAATAACATGAAGAGGGGGGGTGGAAAAAACAAAACACACACACAAAAAGTTGGCAGATGGTTCCGAATGGAGGCTTGTAAGATGGGAACAGAGTAACCCAGAAACATCCGCTGATGGGATGTGGACGCTTTGCGCCAGGCTGTGGCAACAATAATTGTGTGCAGATTCATTCAAGAGTGGGCAGATTCATCCAAATATGGATCAAATCCAGATTATAGTGAGAAAAAAGAAGCGAAGGTTCATGTAGGTCACTAACAGGTGAGTAAAATGTAGCTTAGGTTTTGTTTGCTTACCCAACAAGTGAGTAAAACCTTAAGGCTATTTACATTCTCGAACAGCTAACTCTAATTTACCAGTCCAACAAATGAGTAAACCTTGATAAGTTTAGATTCTCAACAAATATGAGTAAATCGTGCCTAAGTGTTGTTGATGTCCCCAACAAGTTAGTTAAATAGCTATGGTATATTTGTGTTCCTAGCAAATGAGTAAAATATAGCTTCAAGCTAGCACGCTTACATACCAATCAAGTGAATCAACTGTAGCTAATAAACACAGCAAAGGTTATTTTATGCCCTCCAACTAACACAAATTTACCTGTACAACAAATAAGGAAACCTTGATAACTTTATATTCTCAAAAAGTATGAGTAAATTGTGGCTAAGTTTTGTTAATGTCCCCAACAAGTAAGTTAAATAGCTAGTAGGGTGACCATTTTCTTACGTCCTGTTCGGGCGTCCGGTGTTTTTTATAAATTCATGAAAATGTCCGGTTGGCATTGTGTGACTAATAGGAGGTACACTGTGTAAATGCGACTGGTATCACAATTTCCATGTCGGGCAAGTGTCCTCTTTTTTGGAAATGGGAATATAGTCACCCTAGCTAAGGTATATTTGTGTTCCTAGCAAATGAGTAACACATAGCTTCAAGCTAGCACGCTTACATACCAATCAAGTGAATCAACTGTAGCTAATAAACACAGCAAAGGTTATTTTATGCCCTCCAGACGCAGACCAATGCAGATTCATTTACGTTTCCTACAAAACAGTGAAGCGGAGCAAAGGTTTTTTTCAGTTAATTTTCCTGTGTAAAATATTCCAACTTTAATAATGCTTTTCTTTAACTGTGCTATATGCATCCCCTGGTTGGAGTTGAGTTGACTTTTTATGGAGCACTACTTTACATGTTTGCGTTTGAAGTGAGTGCTGCCTGCCCTCCTGTCATTTCCTGCTTCGGGTGAGAGCGCTCAGCGACCGCTCACGACCTAGGTAATTAAACACAGCGTGGAACGTCCCACAGAGTGGCCCACTCGGCTGATCTTACACCGACATAACACTTCATTGGTGGGCGCTAAGGTTCACCGAACGGAACGTTTACCCTACAGGGGATGGGGGTGTACATCTTATAGCCTTGGGAGGTTTATTTAAAATTTGGATTAGGACAAATGTAGTCAACATTTTTTCATAGTGTATTTTTGCAATTTTTTTTTAGAGGGCGCTAATAGGCAGAGCACACTTACTGTAATTGCACAAGGAATATTAAACTAAATTCCAATGCGCACACGTCTGTTCCTGGTTATGATTAAACCAGAGTCGAGTGGGCCTCCATGGCACATTAATTTCATAGCTCTATGAATTTACTGCCTATTTTTTACAGGCAGACGTTTCAAACAGAGGTCAAAGTCAAGGGCGCAAGGTCCGGCCGAGACACAGCTGGAAACCTGGCATTTGTTGACACTTTACAGGCCTCTTTTTGAAGCTCATACAGGGGTGAGTTAGAAAGTGGCAAAGTTTGGATTTGGGGGGTAAAGTGAGGTTGGGTGGGTATAGGTAGGTTGTGTAGGGAGGGAGGGAGGGAAGGTGGAATGGAGAGAGGAAGGGAGTGGAAGGGGTGTTATCAAGGGTTAGGAGAGATTGCGGGGGAGAGGGACGCAGGAAGGACACTAACTAGGTACTGCAGATTGGGAGGCAAGTGGGAGGGTAGGTTGGTATTTAGGTAAGTCGCCATTACATCTCGTTATCAAAGTCAAGGTAGAGTGTTTTTGTTGTTTTAACAGTTGTTAGTATTTTGCTGCCTATGGCAATTTGGCATGAGTCTACTCATACAACACTGGCATGGAAGCAGTTCAGAAGATTAAAAGATAGATTCTGCCATACCATTTAAAATAAGAATGACTTGACCCTTAATTCCCGCATATCCCCAGCAGTCAATCAAGATAATATAGTCCAAGCCAATCCGATTCCATCCGTGGCTCATATGTATCACATTTACATGCTGTAAAGGCACATCCTCTCATCACATACATGCAAATGAGGCCATAGCGTGTCAAAGGTTTTAAGAGCGCATTGTGCGAGTGTCAGCCAGAAGGCGCCGTGTGTAACCGTTTCTGTCGTGGGCTGACAATTTGATAGTTTTTCACACTTTACCCGTGCCAAGGCTTTTTCTCCAATTCACCCCCTTTTCCACTTCTCCACCATTTCCGCCAAACTTAAAGCCGAGCAGAAAATATGGAGCGTCTAATCCTCGGGCCTCATGTAGCATGGGCCTAGCTGTGTATTAACAAACAGCTGAGTGTTCAGAACGAGTTGAGGGAGGACACTGTTTACTCGCCATGTTGATGTAGGAGGGTGAATAAAACAAATTAAGTTTGTGTTGTGGATTAAAGTTTCTTTTGCCTGTTTTTCACCCATGGACAGCGCCGAGGTTTGTGTCGATCACACCTCTAAGTATGAATGTAGTCTTCACGACTGAAACTGACCATAGAAATTCAGTGCTATTTATTGTTTGAGCAATTTTCTATCTTCTTTCAGCTTGTGACTTCGGTGACAAAAAAGTAGACTAGATTTTAGACTCGTAAAAAGCACGTCTAAGTTTATGGCACAGGTATTGTAATATTTTGGTGGATTTGATCGAGGTGGACAGAATTGGCGCTCCGTAGACGTGCGTGCTGGATTACATTGTATTTCATTCATAATATGACAACTCCGTCGGACAATCGCTCTGGATCATTGTAGAAATCATTTTGTTGAAAAAATTATCAATAGTTTTGAAAGCGAAAATATTTTGGGGACTTTGATTCCTGATTCTACTGTCCACTTTGCCTCCATCTAAACAACCAAGTTGTGGTGCATAATCAGCCATTGATAAGCAGCCAGTATTGCCACCATTACATAGAATACATCCGGCAGTTGTCCCCCACAGGCGTTTAAATACTTTGACCCGCTTTTGCTCCCGTGCAACGCGGCTAATGCAGATTATAAAGGTGCCAGTGCCGCACAGCTGATCCCACAATGAAGTAGTCTCAGCTCCGGCGTCTGGTGTGACGTTTCAAATACTTCACTATTACCTTTCACACACTCACAGATTCACCTTGGTCTGAAGTCAGGAAATGTTCAAGCTATGTATTCTGTGTCAGTTGCTTTCCCACAGTACAGTGACATAGAAAAGTGCGAGAGGGGCTGGAGTCTCACTGTCTGTGACTTTACCAAAAAAAAAATCACACATTCAGATTGAAGTTAGTGGTATGGAAAATGATTTCTTGGTGACTGACACAATTCTTGGTTAAAGATTGTCTTTGTGGCTCTTAGTATTTATAAAGGGGCAGGACAGTCTCCAAAGTGAGGGGGATTTATCGCAGCTACGTCTGTATTGAATACATTTGCTCTAAACTAATTGACCGCTATGGCGAGGGACGTTGAATTAGGCAAATGGGGTCCAGGATGTGAAGTTGGACTTGATTTATTGCTTTGAATGCAACTCAAATCAATGGCTCAGTTGCATTTCCCAGCTGAAATCATTGCCATGCCTAAGAAAAGAGAGATTAAGCGGCCCTAATGAGTTCCAGCGCTTGAATGTGTCGGCTCGCCATTCAGGGGCGAAATCATATTTAATGGCTGACACTCAGTTCATGGCAGGTCCTTCTTTTACTCAGTGTCGGGTCACCTTCGTCACCAGGAAGGCCCATTCACAGATTGAAGCGGGGTGGGGGGGTATGCTGAAGATATGGTGCTACGTTCACGAAAAAGAGACGTGTGAGAAATTAAAACGGTAGCAAAAAGCGTCTGATTTGCACCCGGGCGGATGACCTCACTGTGCCAAACCAGGAGACATCGGCCGCTTTTGTTTCTATAAGAAGAGCTTTTAATTTCATTTCAGGCCCGACGCGGCAGTTGCCTCGGCTAAAAAATGTTGCGCGACGCTAATAAATTAGGATACTCTTTGGCTTTGTTTGTCCAGACGAGTCCGCTGTTATTTTTGCGCATTCATTTGCAAATCCACTCCTTACAATGAATTCCAAGAGGCCGATAAAGAAAGTGGAGGACGGCCATAATTTGGCTTTGGCTTGACAAGAAAGCTGCTTTCCCAGAATTTTTTCAACCACCTCTGTCAGAAACAAGGATTCTTAGCCACCTGAAGGACTTCTTCACGCTTGCTTCTAAAGATGGACTATGTCAAAACATATTCATTTCCATACGCCAATCAATGCAACGGCTGTAATTTGAGCCCCCCCTGTCGATGGTAATACACCCCGATGAGGTTAAAAGGCATTAGGGCCAGTGGGTATGAGATTAACAGTCATTGGCTGACAAATGGAAAAAGAGGGGCCATCCCATCTTATTCCAGTTTAATAAGTGCGCGATCCATCCCATTGATTATTCAAGCACTAATATGCCGCAGCCAAAATCAATAGGTAGCGTAGCGCTCATTTCAAAATGAATCCAATTACTGTTAAAGCCGAAGAAGAAAATAATCAGTGAGGAAAGAGGGTCTTGTTTTAATTTGTTCGAATGCTGACCACCTCATCGCTCGTTAGACATAGCATAACATGACATAGCAGAGAAGTCTAACATTGCATAACATTATTAACGTAGCAGAGCGAAGCATGACATAGTATAGTATAGTATAGCATAGCATAACATTCTTATTAATACAATAAGTGGCGATCAGTAACTAAACACTCTTTACTGCAAAATATTGTACATCTAAAGCCATGTGACATAGCGTAGCCTAGCAGCCTAGCATAGCATAGCATAACACTACTTTTCAACATTATTCTATAAATTGTGATGGCCAACTCATTTGTTAGTGAGGGAGAAAGAAGAAGCATAGCATAGAGTTAGCAAGGCAAAATGAGTGACAAATTCACTACTTCTTGCATGACAGCATAGCATCGCATGTTACGTCACGTTTGTACATCAAATTGCATTTTTACGATAAGTGGTGACGACTTTGTGTCCTTTGTGTTATTTCGCAGCATACTTCTTCATGACATAACATACATAAGGTAGGGTGACCATATTCCTATTTCCAAAAAAGAGGTCACTTGCCCCGCCCTTGAAATTGTGGTTCCAATTGCAGTTACACAGTGTACTTCAACCGGACATTTTTATGAATTTATAAAACCCCCGGACGCCCCAAACAGAGTTCATTTGGTCAGGTACATGTATAGAAAGAATGCATAGAATGCATAGAAAGACTGGTAGAAAAAAAAAAAAAAAAAAAAAACATTTATTAAATTTTTTTTAATTGATTTGTTGGATTTTTATTTTTTATTTTTTTAAATGAGAGCAATGATGATGTCAAATCGAATGAAGAATACTGAGCTCTATAAGGAAAAAAAAAAAAAAAAAAAGAAAGACTGGTAGCAACCTGTATCACTTGTTGAACATAGGATAGCAGAGCGTTCATAGCAAAACATTACATTATTATATGAGTGGGGATGGACTTATCACTAATTTGTTCTAAATTCCTGAATTTCTGTCACATATAAGAACATGTCTTTACATACAGTATATATAGCACATCATTGCATCAACTATCTTTCCATACGGTTTCAGAATACTGGAGCATTGCTAAACCATGTCTCATTGACATTTTAAGACGTCCCTTGTCCGCAACAATTCATTCAGGCTTTCTATGAATTGTGCTTAATTGGATGGATTTTTATGGATCCGTTCATGGGCTCGTTCTCAATTGGACACAGCAAGTAAAAAAAAACAAATCCCACACATTCCTCTGTAGAATTGTATTCAATCCTCACTTAAGTCTCTCTAATCACCTGGTGAACCAATACGACTGGTTGCTTTTTTTTCCCCAATCATCTCTACGTAGTTAGACAGTGGGCGAGAGAGAGAGAGAGAGAGAGAGAGAGAGAGAGAGAGAGAGAGAGAGAGAGAGAGAGAGAGAGAGAGAGAGAGAGAGAGAGAGAGAGAGAGAGATCATCACTGGGTAATAAAGCATCCATATGGTGTAAATGTTGAGCTGCTGCAAATCCCTTCAAGCTTAGCTGCACGGAACCCTGGCAGAGAAGGTCAGGAAGAAATACGTCTGACCTGAGCATATGCTTCATTTCGGGATATTTTGGAAGTGGCCTTGATACATGCTATCGCCAATGTTAACACCAGAAAGCAACAAACAAACGTAAAGTTTTTGGTCCGGTTTGGGAAAATGCCAGAAGCTCTGGGATTCCTGCAACAAGTGGATGGCAATGAGATGATGTCACGTTCACATTTTAGGCTGCAGGAGCTGGCAGAGGGTGTGAGTTGACTGTTCAAGTGATCACAAATGAACTTGGCATGAAACGGCAACAATGTCTGGGACAATTTCTGAAGATTTTTGGCATGTGTCATGTCTGTGTAAAGCTGGTGCCGAAACTGCTGAACGATGACAGGAATCACAGTTCGAATAAATGTATGTGTAGATGCTAATAAATCTGCTGTCACAATGGCACAATACTTAGGACTGAACACACTTATGCACCCACACACACTGAGAAGTACCCCCCCAACACAAAAGGTCCTCTGTGCTGACAAGTCAACTGGAAGGCGGCTTAAACTTTGAACCCAGAGGTCAACTCATTAACACCAACGATTGCCTGGGCCGTCATGCAAACTCAACAACTTGTGAATGATATGCACAACAGTGTCACTCTCTTACACAGGATTTAATTGACTGAGCGTGTGTGTTCTTAAAACGCAACCATGTAGGCTCATTGCATGATTTATAAATGCCATGTATACGTTTGGAAACAGCAGCCTTAGCACGGCGTGGACACGTTTTTAGGACTTCTGCCTCACAGTTATGAAAATCGAAAAGACTTAGGGATATCACGACTGCAGTAGTTTATCCGTTTTCCCTAATTTTCACGTGAAACCGGTCCATGCTCAAAAAAGTTTGCGGACTGATGCTCTAAAGAACTGCGCCAAATTAGCTGATCAAGCAGTCCTATTCTCCAAGTTTTTATACCCATCCATTGAGAAACAACCTCTTTTGAGAAACAGACCAAAAATGATGTCGTGTACCGCTGTCCATTGGTGTGAATGTGATGATGAATGGTTTGTTTGGATATTGTATGTAAAATTATTATTATTATTATTTTTTAAAGTACTGTAAAGCAATAAAAGTTGTAAGAGCTACTTTAAGTCAAATTTTTGGTTTCTTGCCACCAAGTCATGACTAGTTTATTCTACAGTGTTTTAGAGTGAGATACTGTACCAGCCTGCACACAACAGCCATATTGTTTGAGTTGCTTTTAAGTGCACACAGATACAGTAGTGTGCCAAAAGTTTTTTGTACCATCTAAATGACCGGAGGTGGAGTCGGGCAGGTGCAGTAGCAGCCATTGTTTACCTTTGACGGGATTATTTGTACCTCTCAAACGCGCAGGTATCATCAGAGGGCGAGGAGGGTGCATGTTGACAATGGCAGGATTTCTCCCTGCATGCAGGTTGTGTAATTTTAGCTGCTCTGTAATTAGGGGCTGAACCTTTAGGACTTGGGGGATGCATGTCTGCCAAAGTGGAAGGACTTCCTACCGGAGGGAGTGGGGAGTCAGCTATCTCAGGTTTGCTCCCTAATAGCCATGTTTTAAGTTGAACAGTTTTTGTTGCACAATTTGCAAGCTTGAATTCGTACATTCATTAGGATACAGGTTGAAACATTTTATTCTGTGAACCAGTATGTGAACCTCTGTTTTAGGGTGAGGTTAACTCTTTGACTGCCAAAAACGTTAAATAACGTTTAGTAAAATCCTAGGGAGGAGTGCCAAAGACGTTTGTTTCAAAACAGAGGTGAAACTAACCATTTTCTATTGTTGATTACTGAAAAACGGAATAAGGTAGAAACAAACTTTTTTTCTGATGAAAGATGAGAGTCCAATCTTTCATTTGGTAGTATGTGTGTTTCCATAGTCCAAACACAACATTTTCTGTGGACCTTGAAAGATCAGTCAAAATGCTTAAATGGGCTGGCACCCACGGCATCCCTTTTCTGAAAACGTCTGGCAGTCAAAGAGTTAACAGGTTAGTTATGTAGATACAGGTTGCAAAGTGTTTTGTCCATTAGATGCCCTTCGTTTGCCACTGATAAATTAACTCATTCACTGCCAGTGACGGCTATAGACGTAAAAAATTCATTTGGACTATTTCTATTAGTTTCATTTTTTTCCCCACTTTTGTTAACAAGAGTATGAAAACCTAGAATTTTTTTTATTGTACATTTAGAACAGATATAAATTTTTTCATTAATCGGGAGTTAATTAGTGAAGTCATGTGATTAATTACAATTAAAAAAAAGTTCGCCCGATGCTTCCCCCCCAAAAAAAAGATTATTAAAAGTTAAGTCAGAAGATTATTATTTTTTTATTTGTAATTAATCGCATGACTTCAATAGTTAACTCACGTTTAATCATACATTTTATATCTGTTCTAAATGTACAATATTTTTTTTTTATAGGTTTTCACAAAAGTGGAAAAAAAATAAAACTAACTAGAAGTAGTTCCAATGAATTTTTGACGTCTATAGCCATCAATGGCAGTGAATGAGTTAAGGAACTACAGTGTCAGTAAGTAAAGTACAGACCTCCTCTATAGTAGACCATTTGTCAGCTCGGCTAGTTCCTGCCCTACCATTTAGCTGAACTTTGTTGTGTAATCTGTATATTGATGTCCAGCAAGGCAATGCTGACAGTGGGCTGACCTGTGACCGGAAAGATTAGAGCATGTTCCTGGAAGTCCTGCTCCTTCTCCCTCCTAGACTGGGCATTAAAGTGTGAGCGGGAGCACGCAAGTAAAGCTTAGCGTTTGACATGTCAGGACCTTTTTTTTTTTCCCAATGACATCACTACTCCTTGATGTTGACTTCGTCATCAGGGATGGAGCTGGGGCAGAAGTTGAACCGAGGTTGAAAAGCATAAGAGGATAGAACCTTAGTGTACGACTATGTATAGTTTGAACTTTAGTTGTGACAGACACTCTACTACACATTGATCGGTTGCCAGCCAGTCGCAGGGCACCTACGATTCAGACTCACGTTCCATCCATGGTTACTGAGCCAGAGTTGAATAATAGAAGTTATTCTGTGGACTGGGGCAATCCATTTACATTGGTTTGTCACATCCCGCATCTGTCTGTTCATTTATTTAGTTTCATAATCAGCTTCTGTTTGATAGCTATCAACAATGACATCCTTCTTCTATAACACAGGGTTGCAAGCCTGCTGGAGCCTATTCAAGCTGACTTGCAACGAGAGGCAAGGTACACCTAGGACTGTTCACCAGTCAATAGCAGAGCATTAAAAGATACAATTTGCTCCCAATGATCACACTCAAAGGTCTCCATTTGTTTTTACTTCACAGAACTATCTGTCTATTCATATAGCCATAGAATGTCAACATCAGTTTGAAAAGGAAAAAAAATACCAAGGTCTGTTGATCACTTCATTTTATCAAAGCTAAAATCATGCATGAAAGTCTCCATTTGTTTGCCACCTATAATCAACAAAATCTGTCTGATGGCTGTCTACAGTGATGGTTATCATTCAATTAATTGAAGCTAATAAATTTACCTAAGGCCACAGGTCTAAAATCTGTCCATTCCTCCACACAGCTGTATCCCCTTTTAAAAATCGGTCCAAGGAAAGATTATTAATGTTGTTAAAGTTGGAAAAAAAAATATTTTGCACCCTACATCACTGTCTGTCCATGCGCACATATATTTTCCATGTATCTACAAACACAAGTATTCAGTCACAATCACACGATTACAGACTAAAATCTTATTCTGTCAACCAGCGTGACGACATATGTTCATCACATCAGGCAACACAGATGAAAACTGGTTGGCCATAGTAAAACATGGTGAATATAACTTAACCTGGAAGTGCTTAATAGGGCATAACGCAACTAAGAGGGGGTCAGTAGTGGGACGGGAGAGAGAGAGAGAGAGAATTCTTGACAGAAAACTAATATTCGTCAACATTTAGACTCTGCAGTTAGGTCTGGTGTGAGGGTCCCCATCATTTGGCATCTATGATAAACCACAGGCTGGAACACAGTACACAGTGATAAACTGTAAGGAAACTTAGCAGGGCTTTGCCAAAATCCTATGAAGCACTACGTTTCAGGCAAACAGAACTGCCGTAAAAAATGTGCCAACCTAGCTTCATTTCAGTCATAGTCACATAGCTGAAAGCTTATTAAAAAAATTCGGGTTCAGACTTCAGACATTGTTGAGCCTGTCATTCCCATGGATCACGTACATGACTTTCCAATGTGAGACTTACAATTGAGGGTGACGTCTGAAAGGGACTGAAATGACGAATGAGCGGCATTAACTTCTCTGATGGCGAGATACAACGAAAAACCATACGTCCTGACGAATGTTTCTATCGCCATTGAGAGAACACGGGCAGACGGATTGCGCGTCTCGTTGCACGGAGCTTACATAGATCCTCGCCGTGTGCGTCTGAGCCTGCCGAGGAATGACGGAAAGCTCAGTGGGGATGTCTGCCCCCCCGCCCCCCAACACCTCACTTTGTGATTAATGCAAGGTTGCCTGAGTTTAACCATCCATTCTCTGGACCGCTTCTCCTCACCAGAGTCGCGGGTTTGCTGGAGTCTCAGCTAACTTTGGGCGAAAAGCAGGGTACACCTATAGCTGGTTGCCAGACAATCACAGTCCGTTTAACTCTACTTCTGCTCCACATACATGTGACATACGTATGAACACGATGTAAAAAGCTCATGGCTCAGATTTATCCCCCCGTTAAAAATTAAGTGAGCTATTAAAGTTGCAGGCGCATAGATGCCGAATGATCGATAACGTCACTCGTTCTAAGGCCGCCATTAGTGACTAACACTTTTGTGTTTACAATGTCTCTTCCTGTATAATTTTAACATGGCTAATGAAAACGTGCAATAAATGGCAAAGCCTACCATTGATTGGTTAAAACTCAGAGGAGGGAGAAAAAGTTCCTAGCAGTGTCAAGCACTTTTCTTGGGAAAGGTGATAGGCTGGCGATAAAGTGTTACAAATAAAGACTAATGTAACACTTTGCAATGATTACTTGATGCATGTGTTGTCTGGCTTCTTTTGAACTTAGTCTCTTAAACCAGTGCTTCTCAAACTGGGGTCGATAGATCCCCCCGGATTTGCAAGATCAAGCCTGAGTGTCTGCAAAATAATTTGCTACAAATGATTGTCATATGATTTCAAAACGTGCATACCAACATATAAGGACTTTCGTGCTAATAAAAAAAAAAGACTCTGACGGATTCCGACTGCCTCCATTTATATGAACATCTGTCAAAAATCTGTCAAAGACGTCTGTCCACCGGTGCGATTTGTTTGTGTCATAATAAAAGCGACTGTTCATAAAAGTGGCACCATTCACGCTCACTTTCTCCGCCGCCTCTCCAACTGTGAATGTGGACCGCATGAAAATGAACTATTAATCTGTTCTCCCAAAGGAATTCCGCTTGCCACACAGAAGCTTGACAGCCGCAATTGGACGCCGCCTGTCTGGTCAACAAACAATTACACTGGGCTTCACTGCCTTTCTAAAGCCACTGTTTTCCTTTTCCCCCCTCGCTCGCTCTCCAACCAGGGCCCTGATCATGTGAAAAAATGTCAAAAGCTTTTCTTCAGATGTCAGCCGGAGAGAGTTAGAATTTCCAAACATGTTAATCTGTGCCAGCATTGAAAAAGAAGCATTCTGGAAAAAAAGTTCTTGTGCTTTGAGAAGTGTGTCTTTGAGTGCACCCTACCATATGGTCTCCAGCAGCCTACAATGCTAGATTAGCAAACAAACTCATACAAACTATATTTATGCAACAGATTAGCATCAGCGGGTATATTTTTTCTTTTAAATATACATTAATATTGTCGGCACACTCTGCACAATCTAATGAAAGCCAATGCAAGAGCCTTTACAAAGATGGACTTAAAAGGCACTTGGTAGAACACAGACCTCCGCCAAGGAGGACTGTGGTCTGAATGTAAATACAAAAGATTTCTGGCAAAGAGCAGTTAGAAACAAATCTTTTATTCACATGGTCAAGTGAAGTTTTAAGGAGGCTTTGAAGAAAATCACCAGAAACTACCTGGAAAATAAAGTACCCCAAAACAAGGTCGCTATGAAATAATGTCCCAATGCAGTATTTATTACCAAAAATAGGAGATGTCAAGTCTGGAGGCGGTTTATCAAAATAAGGCAAGTCTGAAAGGGAAATACGCTAAACTGAAGCTGTCAACAGTTTTTCTTATATTGGATCACAGGTCAGAGGAGGGTAAAAAGGTAGGCCACCCCCGAACACCAAACACTCCCCCCCGCCACTTCCCGCTCCCACCTCTGCGGCCTCTCATCATCCTAATCACCATTGGCGCTCTTTTCCTGTCATCACGCTCACATTCCCTGTCACGGCGCCGCCTGACGGACGAGGTGGCGTTTGATAATGGCATCAGGAAGCGGCAAGTATTGCCTTGTCATTAAATAGCATCAGCGCTGACTTATTACAGTGAGGGGAGTGCGGAGTGGGTGGGGGGTATGGGGTACAAGACCCCGGGCAGACGGACGGCTTCATCGCCGCCCATAAATGGCCGCCAGATAATGAAGCGGCACTGTGAAAAACTGTTTCTGCTCACCTTCATCCATCACACGTGGGAGAACTTCACTGACAAACTGTACTTCTGTTCTCATTGAAAAGTCACTATGAGGAATAGTTATTGTTATATATATGGAAATACACATCACATGCTCAGACTCAACCCCGGGATGGATTGGCCAATCACAACACAGAACAACGGTCAAAAGCATCAATGATGATCATATAGCTATATTGTATGGCTTAATTGGTAGTAATTAATCAGTTTTTATTTTTATATACTTTTATAAGACTTTGACTGCCAAAAACGTTAAATAACGTTTAGTAAAATCCTATGGAGGAGTGCCAAAGACGTTAAAAGACGTTTTTTTTTTAAAACAGAGATGAAACTAACCATTTTCTATTGTTGATTACTGAAAAACGGAATACGGTAGAAACAAAACTTTTTTTTCTGATCAAAGATGAGAGTCCAATCTTTCATCTGGTAGTATGTGTGTTTCCATAGTCCAAACACATAATTTTCTGTGAACCTTGAAAGATCAGTCAAAAATGCTTAAATCGGCTGGCACCCACGCCATCCCTTTTCTGAAAACGTCTGGCAGTCAAAGAGTTAAGTTAACTTTAACAATTGCATGACAGTTGAGAATGTCAAATGTTACTGAAAAATTTGTCCTTACTGTTAATGAAGTCTCTATGATGGTGACAGTTTAACCCAGGAACAAATTATTTCCTATGGGGAAAATCTGATTTAAAATCCGAACGAAATGGAGGTCAATGATAGTATTTTGTGTTCCGAGTCCGCCTACCCACATGCAAACAAGTGAATAATGAGTGTTTGTGTTATCTCAGTTTTTTTGTGTGTTTTTTTTTTTTTGTAACGAATGTGGGACAAAAGGTGAGGCGGTGAAAGCAAAAGCAAAGCAGAGCAAGAGCCCTGCGAGGCCGGATAAGCGGCGCACAAAAGGAAGAATGAGAATATGTGCGCTGTTAAATTGAATTATGGAATGGATGCGAGTGGTCGTCCCCTCCTCTTACAGATGGCTGACAATCCCGCTGCCTGTATAATTGTATGGCTAATAAGGAGTAAAGCCAATTAGGTATTTAAGTGCGCTATAATCACTGGGGATTGCACAGATGAAGAAAGGAGGTAGAAAATCAGGCCAAAGGACAAATGAATACCCCCCCCCCCCCCCACTGCACTTCTTATTCCCCCCATATTGGAAACACACAAACGAAATGTATGTATACGACTAAGAACTCCTCTTTTGATGCATTCATTCATGGATTGTCCTCCGTTGCTGTGCGAGGGGCAGCATAGCAACCGCACAACGCAACAGCTGTACAGAAAATAATTCAATAATACAGACAGATTTTTGCCTCCTAGCTTAATGGCTACTGCAATACAGGATGTGAATTGAAAGTATGTATGAATGTATGTATAAGACTAAGAACTATGAATGTATGTATAAGACTAAGAACTCCTCTTTTGATGCATTCATTCATGGATTGTCCTCCGTTGCTGTGCGAGGGGCAGCATAGCAACCGCACAACGCAACAGCTGTACAGAAAATAATTCAATAATACAGACAGATTTTTGCCTCCTAGCTTAATGGCTACTGCAATACAGGATGTGAATTGAAAGTATGTATGAATGTATGTATAAGACTAAGAACTATGAATGTATGTATAAGACTAAGAACTCCTCTTTTGATGCATTCATTCATGGATTGTCCTCCGTTGCTGTGCGAGGGGTAGCATAGCAACCGCACAACGCAACAGCTGTACAGAAAATAATTCAATAATACAGACAGATTTTTGCCTCCTAGCTTAATGGCTACTGCAATACAGGATGTGAATTGAAAGTGTTGAAAGTTATTCATAAATTTACATATTTAAAAAATCGTCAAATTAAAACTGTTCTAATCAAAATGGCTGATTTCCTGTTTGAATTCAGATATGGATCCGAGAGACTTTTTCATGTTATGCGTCATGATATGACATGTCCACTTAATTTTGCGTTGATCAGTGAAATGGGTGTTAAGGCCGATTTTTTTTTATACCATTCCAGGGGGCGCTACTGAGTGCATTTTCAACAAGCCAGGATACACTTGCCAAAACTGGTTTTTGGGCATGTTGAGGCCGCCAAAAGTTGGTTCATGTATCAGAAGACTAATAAACTTTATGACATTGGATCTATGCATGTATAATTTAATCAGGTTCCTCTCAGGGTCCCAAAGTGAGACCAGTTCTTGTTTTAGATCCTCACTAAGGTGAAGTCTCACAAGATCTGCAGTGGGTCACCGTATGTTGCCCACCGACTGCTTGAAGGACTCCCGTTTTCACACACACTACTTTACTACATATTGAGGACAAGCATGTGTGTTGCACACTTGGGCTTAATACCAAATGCTTTTCAATTCTCGCAGTAAAAGTGTTTCCATATACTGTAAAACGCCAAAACGGGATCCATCTTTTAACGAGCACAATTTGGAATACCTGCAATAATCCCCGCAGCTGTGACTTTTGTATACTTGTGCGCCAAAAGTGTGAAGAACGCACAGATTCTGGAAGATGTAGGCAGCTTATTTAAAAAAAATGGCAAAATGAAATGCCGCGTTAATTGTTGGATCGGGATATATCTGTGTAGCAACCATGTCATTAAATAAAATAAATAAAAAAATCTCCAGACAAGCTGTCTGTCACAACACTTGTTTGCCAGATTACATTCCTCTCCGCCGGGCCTATAAAACTTCCTTAAACACTCCAACTGTGCTGAAATATGCTCACTTTTAGGGGTAAAAAAAAAAATTGCTATCAAGGCAGACGGACAAGCCAATGGGCTGGCGAAGAGTTGAAAAAAGAGGAAGAAAGAGTTGGTCAAAGGAAGAGGAGGATGATGAGGAGGAAGGGGGCGGCGTCATGAAAGGAAAAGGTCATGAGTGGCAGCCTCGGTCACCTCACAAAGGGCCTTGACATCATCAGGTATTGAAGGGAGCGCAAAGGAGTTCTTTTTAAGGAGCAGGGGCCATAATTACGTTTGCACTAAAACATGCCTAAGTGGGAGGGGGTGGGGGTTGAATTAATACACCCTGCCTGCCTTGAGAAGAAAGAATTTAGCTGAATGTGAGTCCCACAAATACATTTTGACTCAATTTCTTTGACAATCGAAGAAAACACTTATCAATCACTTGATAGATTCTATATTTTATATATGTAGTAGGAGTTCAAGAGCCCTAGGTGGTACCCGATTAATGAAAACAATAATAATAAAAAATTAATAAACAAAATATTTGGACTCCCACAACCTTGCGCGGATTCTATTACTATTTACTATCCGTGGATAATGTTTCAATTGTTTAGGTTTCCAAAAATATATATAAGTTAATAATAATAATAAAATTAATAAGAATAATTATTACTTTTTATTAATTTTCCCAATGCATTTCAGTGGGGGTAAATGCATTGCATCCATATTTTCATTAATTGCGGGCCGGCACATATTTTGCCCATATTCAAAATGGTATTTTTGTCATACTCCTGGTTAGGAAGTTCATGGCCCAATGTGGCCCCCCCAGCACCGCTGATGAAAAATTATGGCCCCCTCCATCATTTAAGTTGCACATCCCTGCAATATATTTCCCCCCAATTCTATGGCTGTCATTTGAAAAAAAGAATAATAATTTAGGCTGCAAGCAATGACAGGGTCCTCACACTTAATGTGAAAATCATCACCAAATTTCGATGATATGCCCCTCCCACATTAATTGACCTAAACAAACAAAAAAAAAACGTTGCAATTTAGTCCTTCCGTGTTGCTCAGTGAAACTGGTGTTTAGGACTGAGTTTGTTTAACATCATGGTGCCCTACTGACTGAGTTTTGCAGCTATATACACACACAGTACATTCTCACCAGGATACAAATGCTTGCAAAGAATTTGTGTGTTCTCATTCTCAAGTATGATGAGGGCACCAAATTGTACAGAAAAAATCCAGGATCCATATCTTTATCCAGAACTATGTAAAAATTCTACCAAGTTTTGGGATGAAATTACTGGTAGTTGTAACTACCTCTCTCTCTTGCACACATTACACACACACTGTGCTTTGGGTAGGCATGCTGCGTTGGAAAGCAAGCATTATCAAAGTGAATCTACTCGGGAACACTTCTTCAACCAAAACAAAAAAAGCCAAGCGACAAGTGGAGTGAATCACTCTTTAGTTCTGCCTGTCAGAACCTCGTCCATTAACAACCGCTCCCGTCCACGGCTCGGGACATCCACGACAATGCTCCCACTGTTGGCTGCGCCACTTGTAGCGCGGCGGAGATAAACCGCCGCGAGATTACTGACTGAGAGGTTAAGCCGTGTTCTTACAGGCGAGGCGATATAAATCACACGCTTGTAGCGGGTTTGGTGATAGGAGGGTGACAAATTCACCAGTCGTATGATATTTGCGGCCTTCCGGGATGCTCCTCGACAGGCCGCAGCAGTCGCATCGGGTCGTCATTATCCCTGACAGGAACCCGCCGCGGTCGCGGAGCGCTCAGCCGGCAAATCCAATTAGCGTTCCCACGATGACAGCGCTTCGCCGGCGGGCCCCGCGCGTGAACGCACGCTGTAATATGATGTTATTATACACAAAAGATTCAATTTGTTTCCTGTGGGAGGCCTGTGTCAAGAACCGTACAGTGACACGCTAATTCCGAGATGACAGCCTATTCACTCGAATAAACGGGTGATTGTCATTTATAAACCCAGGTCACTGACTGTCGTGGAACTACTTATAATGGCCCCGATTGCATCGAGTAGTACCAAATTGCCAATCCGTTTTGGTATTGCGCCGTTGAAGCCTTTTTCTGGCACGGGTAGAACTAGGAAGAGTAAAAAAAATATTTAACTCACACTAGTATAACTCAAGTTTCTCTTCTGTGTTTTGATACGTCATATTTCAGCAGTGATACATTCTAATTAATTACTAACTCTCAGAAAAAGGCAAGGCAGCTTCAAAAAATTCTGTATTAAACGTAGGGTTTTTTGTTTTTACGCCTCAGTGTGAATGGTCCACTTTTTTCCACAAAGGAATGCAGTCTGAACCTTTTTACAAATGCGTCCAGCAGTTTGTTCAGCCTTCACACTTAAAACTACTCACGTCCCCTCCGACAAGCTAACATGTTCCCACTGCGAGCTAAACATTAGCTCAAGATCCACCCATGATTCCCCAATCGGACTGATGGATCGGCTATTTCCTGGCCTGGAGCCCGTGATCTATTTTATAGATGTTCTGCTGACATGGCCCGCCATCGACGGCTTCCTTGTTTTTATTTCTCCAAGGAGCGAGAACACCTGTCCGCTTTAATCCCCGCAGCCGTTCCCTCCCTGCAAGAATGCCGAACGGGGCTGCCGCGTGACATTGATGGAAACAAGACGGTATAGATTGACGTTTGGCAACTAAACACTCGCAGAGTGAGGCTTTTTTTTTTTTTTTTTTTTTTTTACCAACTGCTGCCATGTGACTCACACATCATAAACAAGGAGCACAGGGTGAATGGAATCATATTTTCATGAGTCATGCCACTTATGAATGGGGGTCATAGTGATGACACATGGAATTTTCCCAGAAGCTGAACTGGTCATCAACCAATAAACTGGAATACAGTAATATAGTGGCACCTTAAATGCTTCTGAGCAGTTGTTTTTTCTTCTATATGAACAACGGACTTCTATTTAGCTTATCTGTGATTGGTGTTGTGCATTTGAGTCCATCTGTTTGACGTGAAGGATCACCAAATAAAGATGTAGACTGCTATCTTGTTTGCTTGGCTGGACACCAAGCAACATTTAGAAGAAAAAAAAGTGAACTTTGTGTCTTTAATTTACATTGTAGTGCATTTAGGTTGATCTAATTGTGCTGTTTGACAAGAAGGAACACAGAGTAAAAATAAGCAGTGTTGCATTAGCTTCTGGCGCTAGCAAGTGTCATAACAGTTGGACAGCATTCCACTTCCTCTCTTTGATTTATTTTCATTGGTAGTACTAACCCTGAACAAATTTGAATATTATGTGATTTGAGTAGACCTGTATGTTGTGTTTGACACGCAGTTGTACTGGCTGTGTTTAAAGTCTTCTTGCATTAGCGAGTGTTTCAGTATGTCCCGCTTTTGAGTCTGACTGACACTTTGATTTGATTATTTTGTCAGCACTGTCATTTGTTTATAACTATTGTAGACTGCTACATTACCTTCTTAAGATAGAAGTTACAAGTGTTGCTTCAATTAAGCAATGTTTAGCAACATTATATTCTGTTTGGTTTTTATTTCACTACCACTGTATCGATAGTGCTTTAAGCTAAATTTTGCGCAGTTGTTCAATGACAAGGAGGAAGTAAAGTTGTAGACTGCATCATGCTATCCGCCAACACTTTAGCTGCCAAAAATCTCTGGCATTTTCAACACTTCATAGTACTCCACAACTGGTAAAAACAACATAGCCATTTGAGGACAGACTAGTTATATCTATCTGTGGGAGAAAAAAAAAAACTTGAACAAATTGGACTTAGAAGGTTGCAATGAAATCCGATGCCAGCGATGCTTGTCCTTATTGATCAAAAGGTGGAGTGTTTTGTGCATGCTATGTTTGAACATTTGATGTTATTGGTTGATTTCATCTCTTTTCATTAACAGCACCACATGACTCATTAATCACACACACAGTGTTGTTATTATTCTCTCTCTGGTATGACATCATTTCAGGAAGTGACCACCCCCCTCTTACGGCCCACCTCTCTCCCATTCAGAGAATGAATTCCCAGAGGTCAACCTTATTTGTCCCGGCGGGGCCTTGGGCAGCTATGAAACTATCTGCCAGCAAGGTTAAACTATAATACGCTACCTGGAATAAACAAGTCTTACAAGTCTAATTGAAGAGGAGCCAACCGGACTTGGTAAGGCCTCCATCTTTTTTTTTTTCTACTTAATGCAAATAATGAGTCAAGTTTGCTTAGCAATGAACGGATCAGTTCTTCATGGAAAACAATTTGGCCTTGAATGCACAATGTTTGTACCCATGGACTTTTATGAAAGGTCCCTTTTACAATTTTGCATGACCCCCCCCCCACACACACACCTCCCCTTCGCCTCGACAATCCACCCCCACCACCTAAGTGAGATAAGGAGTGTAATCAATATCTCAAAACACACACGCACAAAGCTGGAGATAGTGTGCCATTACAGTGGCCAAGTGAACATTTTCACATCATCAACAAAAATGTCCCGGCTGCTATCTGTGTTAAAGTTCACGTCTTCCATGGAAATGTCAGCTGTGTAACATGACTCAACCTATAAACCATGACTAACCTTTTTTTGCCAGCTTTGCCAGTGAGTGTATGCTGGTAAAAATGTAATTTCAGTATTTTAGAGGTCCCAAACATCTGTCCCACCACACACTTAACTCACCCAATAGCAGACCAGAACTGGAAAATTGGGGCAAAAAAAATCTATATATTATAGGAAGTCAGACATATTTTAATGACTTGAAAACTGTTGAATTATTTAATTCTAGGGTTTGTACTATGGCGAACTTCTACTCGGGAATTCGCCTGTAGTCTAAAATTTGCCTTGATTTTCAAGTGAACCAGCAATGCAAGGTTGTAGATAACCACAATATATTCTACCAGACATCTTTTAGTTTTACCTCCTGTATTTCAATAAAAGTAGATGAAAGCACAATGAGTGAGCTTGTTCTACTTTGTGGGAAATATGGAAAATGACAGTAGTCAGTAGTCACTGAGAACTTACAACACTGCTAAAGCCATAAATGAGTCAGACACGGAACTAAAGATATATCTTACTGAGCCATGCTGTAAAGAAACACAATATGGGCATACTGTACAATTCTATGATTTTTCAAATGACACTTTGAGACACTTTGCATTGCAATGTACCAAAGTACAGATGAATGGAGAGTTTTCCAAGATACTCAATTGGACAAGTACATTTCAACCTACTTTACATGTACACGACTTCAAAAGAGATTATTATGCAGCTGTGAGCTAGTTTGTCCAACACACAGCCTACTCACTCTCTCTACTGGTCACTTCTGTCCTCAAATCTACTTATAGATTTCCATTGCTGTGTGGCCTGAGATGGGTCAGGAGGTCAGGCCCTAGCATGGCATTGTGGGAGTGATTGTTCTCCAAAGGCCTTGGGTGTGGAATCCATCATCATTAATGCACCAGCCTGCTCTTGTTAACTGGCCGGCCAAACATGATGGAGAACGTACGTGGAAGGCCTTCTTGAATTGGGGATCAAATCCTTCATTTGGTCTCATAATTGGCCTAAATGGGATGAAGCCAGAGGGGTCTCGAGGTCAGCAGATCGCCAATTGGGGCCTGACGTGTGTTTGCTGATATTTTTTTAGTGAAAAGCATTCATTAATTAAGCATTGACCATCTGTCTAGTATGCTTTATGTGTTTAAAATTTGGTAGCAATTGGACAAAATCTAACAGAGAACTTTCAAGAATCTCTGGAAATGCTCAAAATGACCCTAAAATGGCCACTTCAAAACCAGCATGGCAGACTTCTTGACTCGTTTTAGTCATGACTTCCTGTGTTTTTTTTTGTGGGACTACTCATGACAGACTTGTCTACCGAGTTTCATGTTGCCAAGTTCAATATGCTTCAAGGGTTGGATTTTTAAAAAGGAAAAAAAAAGGGACAAGTAGGAGAGGAGGAGAGTTTTGTCCATGGAAAATGCCCCAAAATGGCAAATTATAGGGCCTCAGAATAAAAAAAATAAAAATAAAATACTTCAATCGGACCCTAAAGAAAGGCTATGAAATGAAATGGGTCATTTGTAAAAGAAAGACCACCTGCCATCCAACAAGGTCTAGATAGACCACCAGTACGACTGCCCAACAGCTGCGCATCTTCACATTTGACGACGTCAATTTAACTTATGCGTCTGTCGACATGTTTACTTAAAGACTGTGAACCTGCCAGAGATATTGTGACCCGCCACTAATATTAGCGTTCCTCTATCAACCCGGCCAATTAAAAGTGTCCACATGATATAGATGAGAGGAGCCAGCTGCTAAGGTTCCACCAAAAACCATGGTCCTAAAGCAAACAATCTCCCCATGCCACACTGTTTGATCCTTGTTGCAGTTTAACCTTTGAACCCAAATGGGAAGCTAGCTAATGAATTCCATATTTCCCAATGGCGGACAGCAGGATTGGCTGTTAGTGACCATCAATCAAGGGCGACAGAGCGGCATGGTCACAGGTTGAACCAAAGAACACACCCCTGTTTGACCCACCACACACATACACGTACATACATTGCTCATTGCCTGAAGGCGTAGACACAAAACTAAGTATAAACACCAAACTATGTATGATTTGCAGATGGGAAAAGGAGACATAAATACGGGAAAGTGTGATTAAAGCTTTGAACCTCTGAACTGTGTTGCTGACCACTCGCTAACTGTGTTGACCCCATTATTTTGTATGTGGAAGAAAATGTTTTGCAATCCAAACTGTGCCCCTGAACTACTTATGTTTGACCTTAGGGGTTCCACTGATTTTATGACGGTGTTCATCAGTCTGCCTTACATTAGCCAACTTTGCTTTTCATCTCTCCTTTCTACACAAAGTTTCCCATGAATTTCACTTCCTCTGTTGTAATTCAGGCACGAACTTCAGATTGCGCCTTTGATGAACACAAAGTTAACAACGAAAGAGGAAATAAGTCGGTGAAAGGTGACTAGTGGGTTCGTTGAGGTGGGAATGGCAGGTGTGTGCTTTCCCTCTGCAGTGGCACATGCCGAAAAAAAAAAAAAATTTCCGAAACTATTGCGGAAGATAAGGACCGTGTGAAAATCGATAGGGGAGCTCAGTTGCGACGCGCTGACTAAGTCTTGGAGGAGAGAGATGGAGCGGGGAAGGAGGCTTTTAAAGGACGCCCACAGGAGATAAACCAGCGTTCACATGGGAACAGCAGTCGCCCCTTTTCCTAAAGTCACCAAATCTTTTTGAGTTGAGTACTTTGAACAGTGGGAAAAAATAAAGAGGGGACCGGGGACGAGCGGCGTAATCTCCCCTCCTAAACCCTCGCCTATTTATCACGGAGGTAATGATAAGAATCTGATTTGGGGGGGAGAAAAAAGGTGAACCCTGAGATGGGTCACAGCCTCGCGCAGGGCGGTAACACGATCTGCGGCAGAGTGCTGATAACCCGGGACAATACAAGAGGGGGACGCCTGGCAGATAAATAAAACAAACAGGGCTATAAAAGTGGGAGGAGGGCGGTGGCTCGGGGGGTCCACACGTGGTGCCGGCAACATCAGTACTAAGAATAGGAGCACAATGATGGCTGGAGGAGGCGTAGGACTCAGAGGATGCTGGGGTGGAGATAAAGTCAAAGGGGATGATGACATTTTTGGAAGAGGCCTGCAAACAGTGGAACGAAATGACTGACACATTCAATGTCAGAGAACCTGTTCATCTATCACAGTATACAGTACAAGGTCTCCCATAAGGAATAAATGGAAATAAAATGTTCAGATTTCGATGACGATACAATAACAAATCGATATATCGCAGAGCCTTAGTCAGGCCGAACTTGACTAATGACAGAATGACGTTTACATGCAGTGAATATTCCCTTCGCTACACTAATATTGCTAATATTTGGGTTTTGAAAGACCCCTGGGTTACTCCTTTTCTATCTCAAATATTTGGTCATCTAAACGCGCATCGGGATACGTCTATTGAACGGGATATTGGTTTGTGTTCTGTACGGGCTCTATTCACAAAGGAACTTGGTCTTTTGAGTACTTGTATGTGCGGTAGCTATCTTACGTTGCCACTCGCTAAGCGAGCCCAACTTGAACACGTTGTTTTCTTTCTCTACGGTGAACATGCCACACAGATATTGTTAGATATTATTCACATTTAAATTCTTTATTTTCATATATTAACCATTGTTATACATTATTAACATCTTAATTCTTTATATTAACCATGTTGAAAGGTTTTATAGACGTGTAAAGCAAGTAGTGTTGAATTCAGTATAATTTGACCTTAAGCTGGGACATATTATTTGGTCTCTCTGTGGGAAAACACATTTGGTCCTTGAGAACAGAATCTGTTTCGAACACGCACCCCTGACTCTGTTTTCGCCATCGCTCATGGAAAAGTACCAAGAGAGTATGTTTTGTCTACAAATGAAAGAGAGGCGGTCGGTTTTAACTATAAGAAGCCATTTTACACGCGGAAGAGACACATTCGGCGCTCTGAATTCCACCTGTTAAGTGATGAATTGGAGACTGTCACGATGTCCAGAGATCTCTGTTAGATTGAAATCATTTTTGCAAAGGTGTTTTTTCTTACATTAAATCTGTCTTCAAGTTTTGGAACACGCAAAGAGGACAAATAATTTTATTCCTCTTTCAATATACACACACACATATATGTGTGCGTACTTTGTATGTAAATATGTGCCTCTGGTGCATTACACACTGGAAATACTCAAGAAGAGGTAAACAAAAATAGCGAAACATAATGACTTAGGAAAGAACCACACTTTTGGAGCAAGTAAGAAATATAGGGATATGTAGACCGGAGAAATTCTGTCCACATTTAAACGGGTTATCCTAACTATTTCAGAAACCGGAATTTTGACCTGATTATTGCTTGCATGTAAAAGTAGTCAGTGATGGAGGCATAAGGCAAAACATACACCTTACATATCATTTATTGTGTGTACTTTCTTAAGCAAAGTACGCATCTAAAGTCATAAGAATGTTCAAATGCTATTTATACAGTTAGCGGTTTTATGGTGGCAACAGTTTACCCCTTGAATTTCCATTACCTTCCGTTGCACCTTAAACTGAATTCTCATGAGAATGCATTGATACAACTTTGATGTTCCAGACGGCCCCCGAGGCTGCTGGTGGGCGTCTTAAGCCAACGTACTCGGACTACGTGAGGTCACTCGTTGACCGTCTGGGGCCCTCCGAGGAACAACAGCTCGAACCACTGGGAATCTTTGCTCTCTCGCCAGTGAGGTCATGTTTTCCCAAAAACATGTTCTCATGTTGCCGGGCACACACTATCAACATGCTTTGTGAAAATACGGCCAGGCAGACACAAGAGCATCCTGCGCCATCGGGAGCGCTAACAATGGACGAAAAACAAGCCGCTGATACTGTACGAGCTGGTCCCTCGGGGAGATAAAAAAGCTGACCCCCATGTGTGGCTTGTGTTCGCCTCCCACGTACAAGTGGATTAATGGCCGGAGCTGCTGTTCTGAGATGACTGATGACTTCAGAGCTTTGAAAGCTACCCCCCACCAACCTCTTGCTGTCACCTTGCTGTCTCCGGCGGGGTCACTGGACGGCGTCACCTCACTCTTACAGGAGATAAAGGTGACAAGATGATGTGTCGCAGGCCCCGCTGTCAATCGATGGATCATTAAAAGACAAAAGTACCTGCTGAGAATCACATTCCTTTACCGAAAAGGAGTTTTATTTATTTACTTTTTTCCTAATTTAATGGAACAACATGTACTGTTTTGGGCAGGAAGCATACCATTATATTGTTTCCTGCTCTGAACATACAGACACACCTGCCAGAATAATTTGTGGGAGCCAATGTCTCTAAAACACTATAATGTTCAGCTATGATTGACACCAGAAGAGAACTATTCAAATAACAATACAATTATTATTGTGGTTGCAGTTCACTCAGCAGCATGAAAAGGAGCTCTTCCTAATATTTTGACCCTCACTCATGCCGACTGTGATGACTCCGCTTGTTGGAGTCATCAAAACACATAATTATGACGCCAACCCGACATGCCTGCTCATGACTGTAAATATTTGTATGATGGTTTGGATGTGAATCATGCCAATCAGTCTGACAGATTTTTTGTTGGATGATTATATGAGACAGATGTTCTACTGAGCTTGTTGTACTGTTTATTTTGACTTATAGTGGACATTAGCTATGGACAACAGGGTGAACAAAATACAGACGAGAGCGGTTCATGTTGACCGGTTGTGAGGTTGTTCCTCAACCCTTGAGTGACTTTTATTCATTTATTCAATTATTTATTTTACTCTCTTCCTGTCATGATCTGAGCTGTCAGGCTGCGCTCAGTTGTTGTTTGTAGTTGTGTTGCAGCCAGTTGACCACAAGGGGCGCCAACGCGACTCACACAGCTGTTCATTCATGTAATCAGTCGCTGTTTTTAAGAGGCATTCCAACCAGTTACCGGTTGTCGGACGATTCACTTGCCACTTGCCAATTCCCAAGCCTAGTTTCGACTGTTTCTCGACCTCAATTCTCGTCTCGCTTTGTAGTACGATCTTGCCTTGCCGTTTTTTTAGTACAGTGATCTTTGTATTCTGCCTCTTGCCTTTTTGTGTAAGCACTTTAATTTGATCTCCTTGCTCTTTTGGTGCAAGCCTTTTAGTTAGAGTTACTTCTACGTTGTTGCGTGCGCTTTTTGTTGCCGTTTTTCCTCCTTGCCTTGCAAGCGATTTCTGTTTGGATTTTTTGTGTCTTGTGTGTAAATAAATATTGTAAACTTCTCTGCTGTCTGCGTTTTTGGGATCCACACTCGTATCATAAAACTTTCAAGTGTAAATATTACTCTAAAATTGAGTCTTTTTGGTCCCACTCTAAATAGAGTCAAATTTACTCTACAGAATTTACCGTGTACTTATTATCAAGGGTTTTCATGTTTTTATTGGGCAGTATCACGTGTTATAAAGCAATATGTCAGGACCGACGGAAGGTCCGTCAGAAATTTTCAATCTCTGATGGAATAAGTGCCGATGTACGCCATTTTCGGCCATCACCTGAACCGTCACTGACCCAAAAAACAAACTCAAGGAGCAGTTGGAGGAGAAGCAAGAGGAGGAGCTGTAATAGTATAATGTATAATATTGCTGGCGAATGACAAATGTTTATTGACGCACCCACCACTGCTTATATGACAATAAATGTTTGTAAAAAGAGATGTGAGATGTGACATGTTTTATTCCACCCTCTACATCCTGCAAAGAGTTTTATTGCATTCTCATATTGAAGGAGGGTGTTAAGATTTTTTTTACGCTTGTACGACAGTAGTTGACAACATTGAAACAAATCTATTGAAGAAAGCCCATCTTTCATACGGCATACATTCTCTGGAAAATTCAGCTTTTTATTAGGACAAAGTTCCCAGGGGCTGGCGAGGCAATAAAAAGTCAAGTAGATAAAAGAGAAGCAGGCGAGGATTAGGAAAGGGATGAAAGCTTTAAAGTTTTCCATATTATCTTGTGAAAAAACGTGTTCTCTGCTCGTTCCCATTACAGTTTTACCTTCATTACGCTGAAGGACACAAAGAACGTGCAAGCAAAGGGATCCTTTCCACGTTTTCAGCGTTGCGTTTGTGGTGAGAAAAAGGCAGTAAATTAGGGACGTTGCCGTGTGACTCACCCACACTCCCTCTCCTCCGTCCTCAAAAGCTTTACCCTCCTCCTTCCCTTTTGTGCGTGCCTAAGAAGAAACTCTCCGCAAGTCGTGCAGACTCATAAAAGCAGCGGCGCAGAGACGTCGACATATCTGAAGCTCGCAAAGATAAACACACTCAGGTATTCATTGCACATTTTATAGGCTGTCCAAAAAAAACAAAAACATTCTGTCCTCTTCAGACTTTTTTTTTTTTTTTTTTTTTAAACGTCAACTGCAGTGCTGCAGATCAATTAATGCAATAAAAAGTTTATTCTCATGCAGGGAGGCCTAAACTGTGGTGTGCCGCCCCTTGGGGTGGGCATCTACTGAAGCTATCAGTCAGTCAGTCAGTCAGTCTGCCTGCCTGCCTATCGTCACATTCTCTTTTTTTTTTTTTTTTTTTTTTTAAAGCATATCGAAGTGTACCAAGACCATACGACGCTCTGACAAAGCCATGTCAACCTAAAGGCTTCCCTGTTCACTACACCTTTTTAGTTTAAAATAATTAACTTTAACCTCCAGGATCCCTCACCGTACACAGGTAGTTTCAAACAACATGATGCTGTATTCTTTATTATGAATAGACTTGTAGCTGAAAATCAATAATGAATTGTTGACTTCTTATCTCGTAAATGTATTCTAAGTTTATTCTAGTAAAAAAAAAATATACTACTACTACTAATAATAATAATAATAATAGGCTTCACTGTTACAATACTTTTGGATGGGAGTGTGTGGCTGAAAAAAGTTAGAGAAAACTGCTCTAATGTAGAAATACAAGCAATAAATGTAGTCAGACACCCAGTCAGTTTTATTTTTTAAGAACCATCTGTGAATGTGCGCTCTCTCCGGGCTTTGTGCGCCACAGATGCTTCTTTTGTACCTCACTCCAAATCTTAATAAGCTGTTAAAATATTTGCCGAGACGGCTTTTCTTCATGTCTCTCCCTCTCTTTTTTATTAGTGTTATTATTATTTATACCTTTTCACGGGCAAAAAAATGGAGATGTCCACTAAATGTGATTGATTGGGCTTAAAAAAAAAGGCCATTATTGCCATTAAGCGCCACATGTCAGCTGCCGCTTTTGTGGCGGCTGTATTTCTAAGCTAACCAGTGATCCATGAGCGCAGGCGGGAGGAGGAGTGGGGTGGAGGAAGAATGTAACACCCTGAAAGAAAATGCCCATCTCTCTCTCTCTCGCTCTCTCTCTCTATGGATCTGTCACATGATTAAAAATACAGCTGCAGACACGAGCGTATAAGAGGCAAAGCCAGTCAAAGAAAGAAACGGGGGAAGAAAGGGGAAAAATAGGGGTGAGAAAGGCTGAATTATAGAAATCACTTCTTTCAGGCCATGGAGAAGGGGAATAAAAGGCATCTTGGGGGCCGCTGTATACAAACTTACTAGTGTGCACGTGTGAGTGGGGCACAAACCTGGCGGAATGTGAACGAGTCTTTATTAGCTACCACTTGCAGCTAATGTTAGCGGTCAACCAATCTATCTATGGGCTTAGTTTTAAAGAGTAAAGAGTAAAACACTTTAGCTAACGTTAGCGGTCAACCAATCTATCTATGGGCTTAGTTTTAAAGAGTAAACAGTAAAACACTTTAGCTAACGTTAGCGGTCAACCAATCTATCTATGGGCTTAGTTTTAAAGAGTAAACAGTAAAACACTTTAGCATAAATTTGTAATTCAAGGTTTTGTACTCTTTCTGATGCCGCCCAAAACACTCTTTGGGTTAAACCCCTTGTGATGTTGACGTCAGAGGTTCCGGATCCCCTTTGGGAATGGTTAACAGTTGATCAGCCAGTAATGGCTAGCTGCTAATTATACAGCGAGTCCTCGAGTTACGTCCGAGTTACGTTCCTACACTGGCGATGTAAGTTGGATTTCACCGTTAAAGTGGATATTAACATCAAAACACTTTGTACAGTAATTATAAAAAACATATTAGAGCCAGAGAGAGACAGAGAGTCTGCTACCATTAGCCACCAGCACTAGCCACAGTTTAATTGGCTAGAGGTTTTATTTACATTTAAACCAGCGAAGACCGGCCATAGATACAGTGGACTGCTAGTGTTAGCTGCCAGCGCTTCCCGCAGCTGAACTGGATAGCTATATTTACATTTCAAACTACTAAAATAAAGAAAGCTAACACTATAGTCTTTTGCACGCCTTTTGTTTAAAACCAACACACACTACCTTATCTTTGATAACAAGTGTGGAGCAGCTATAAAAAACAGCCTATGGAAAATGCTGGGAGCTAATAATAGTTACCCCAGCTAAAGATTGAGTTGACTGCTAAATTAGATGTTAGCACAAGCGACTGGGTAACTGGGATGCTACACTACACAGTCAACTGTTAGCTGCCTGCTACTAGCGCTGGCAGCTAACGTTAGAAGTCAATTGCATCTATCACTGGGCTGTAGTTGAAAACACTCAACGATGACATGTACAGCAAGTAGTCAGTAAAACCGCGGAAAGTGCCGATGGCTAACGTTAGTGATAGAACACCTCTAGCGCTTGGCTTCAGTTAGTGCATTTAAAGTTTGATATAGGCTAAATTAATAATGGTTTTGACTAAATTTGTGTGTATTTCTTTTGCTTGATGTCCAAATTGAACAATAACAGGTGGCGTTTGAAGACATTTAACATTTTCAATTTATATTTTTACTGTTTATGAATTTACTTAATTTACTTAACATATATTGGAATATAACTGTGTATTGTAATGAATATAACTGTGATGATGTTGTTGTGAAGTATATTGGAACTTTTTCACTCCCTGACAGCTGGTGAGATAGGAATGTGATGGGAGTAAAGTTCTCATGTAGATAACACTGTTGGGCTGAGGGAGTCTAGGTCTCATCGCATTACCTGTCTAATCATATATTTCCGGCTTGGACGGGGAACTGGAGTAAACATGTCAGTAAATCACTTGTCTGTCTATTATAATTACTAACCCTTTGTCCAGCCTCAGAGGAGGAGTATGCTTTTTTTCATCTATAAAGCGACTGTGTGTTTTCATATTGACACACTCGAGGCTTAACATCAAATTTCGAATGTAAGCATTTTCTCTTGTGTCTTTTAGAAGCTTCTAAAATAAACTCTTTGCAAAGAAGGCTTTTTCATCAGATCTCTTATCCAATTATTTGGAACACGCAAAGATTACACTTAATATAGTGATCAACTAATACCTTCACGTTCCAATTTTGCTGTAACAACTGAAATATGCCACATGAAGTCATAAAATACGAAAAAATTTAATCAAAGTAAAGATGATTTAGAGTCACGCTGACACATCTGTTAGGGTACAAAAACTACATTTCATCTGCAAAAGCTGTGCTCCTTGTCAAAATTAAAGTCGTAAAACCATCACGGAAGCGGCAATAAAAACTAGAGAGTCCTTGTCGCAATTTGCATATTAATCCAATGTTACACCCGCCTCATTAAAACTTTTACTGGACACAATCAAATTGAAAAACAGGAAATTGTGTCCTCTGCCAAGTGAGATGCACATCAAGTGTCACACAACAAATCAGTGGTGGATGTATGGCCAAACTGAGTCCGAAAATGAGCAAATAGAAAATTAAAAGGCTCACTGAGTAACTTTTGACCTCTAATACTGTATACATTTTAGCTATGTGCCTTTTTTTAATTAGGAACATTACATAATGCAACAACACTTCCGTGATGCTATATTTTAAAATAATGTTTTCCATTTTAAGAAAATAAAGTCAACAACAAGCCATTTTTTATATATTAAATTTCTAGAGACTTTGAGACGCTCATTCCAAAGCAGAAGATTTGGAAAAAAAACATGCCCCACAAAAAAAATACCTGCTATGTGTTTTGATGCAGCCATCCTTTGAGGCTTGGTGAGGAAGTCGTGGTCCACAGTAAGGTTTCATTTCATGCACAATGCTGACAGTTCCGGTCGTGTCATCTGTAAAATAATTTACATCAGCATTTATTGTCAAGAACGCGTTTATGTGCATTGCACAAAATTCGACCTCTGCATTTAAAGCCATCACGATGGCGAACAGTGGCAACGAATGTTAAAATCAATAAAGGATGGCTCTTTTTTAAATATATATATTAATTTTGTATTTATATGTTGACAAGAGATAATAAATGCGCCTTCTTCTTCCCCCCTCAGATTTGCTCAGGAATCAATAAACTATCACACTGATAAGCGGAATCGATAATTGCGTTAAGTATCTATAAAATCGTATTAATTTGCATCCTTTGTGCTCTGAATGGGCCATTGTCTGTCATTGGATGAATAATGGATGACCTGAAAATTCATTGGAGGTGTCCCCAGTTCAGCGTCTATTGAATGAATGTAGTTGTTTGTAATAATTCAGTAGAGGAGTAGAAGTAAGTAGTGATTCCATGAGGGTCTTTGCTGCTTAAATGCTCGGGCCCTAACTAGAATTTTTTTTGGGTGGCCTTAAGGGGACATGTTAATGAAAATTAAACTTCGAATTGCTTGCATATAAATACCTAGATGGGTCTGTGAATGGCATGCTCAGACATCAAATGTGATATTAAATACAATTTAAAGCTTTGCTGAGGTACCAATAATAACTTTGAGAAAAGAGTGATATTGACTATGAGGTCACAGACCATGTCCCGTGAGTCAAAACCCACTTGGAGGGTTAACGTGGCGGGCGACCACGTTCAATTACAGCTGCTTAGAACAAACGTGAAAACACATCCATCATTTCAAGAAATACGAAGGGTCCTTGCTACTTCCCGGTTTGTAAATCCACCTAAAAAAAGATAACAAAAAGCTGCCCTTGTGGAAAGTGTCTGATATCGGCCAGAGGCAAGATACACACACAAGGTCATTCTTCTGCCGTGTTATTCCAAACATGACAAAGTAGGTCAAATAATAGCGCAAACTCATATCCTGCAGATTTGTCAGCATAGTTTTGTGCTTGTCTTTAAAAACATCCCAGAATTATTGCTGAAGGATGGATATAAGGAAAGATGTGCTTGGAATTGCTGGAGTAAAATATATTTTTCCCCCTCTGCAAATATTTTGGTGTCACAACTCTTATGTAAATACATGATAGACCCCTGATCTATTTGTTTAGAATTTTTCAGTTTTGTAGGCTACATGATCTGTAGCAAACTACAGAATGTCACTCTACTTTTATTCTCTCTTCAGGAGCCTTGGGTTTGAGTTAATAAACTGCATTTACTTTTATGAGCGAGAAGAAGGCCGAGAACTACGTAGTGTCACAAATCGGTTTAAATTTGGCAGTGATGACGTTTCTTTTATTTTGGACAGCCACAATGGAACACGATAATGACGGAAAGACCTTCCTTGGCTCTCCCACACCCAACTTCTCTTTGTACTTTTATGTGGCTTGATGTGCTGAGCTTTTTTCCAGGTTCATACTGTGCCCCCTTTTTTTGTTTTTTTTCGCTCCCCCTTCCTTATGCTTTTTATTTTTATTTTTCCATCGCCCCGCCAGGGTTCCCGTTTTGTTGTCCCGTTTTCATGTTTCCTGGTCAAGTTCTGACTGGGGGAATTCAATGAAATAATCAGATTCAATGGTGGTGTTCATTCGGTGTGGGAAACATTCTATAAGAACCAATAAAAAGGGCTGTGTCGCCCCTTATTTATATTAGAGACTAGGGGTGTTACCCTAAAGGAAAGGCCTCTCAAACAGCTGGCGTGCCACACTAATCTGATAAAAACATCCTCATATCCATAATTGTAATTGACAGGAATGCAAAACGGAGAGGGTCTTCATTCATCTGGACCACCATTATGACACCGGGTGGGTTTTAACATGCCCACCTGGCAGGCGACAGGGCTGTTTGCTTAGCGACATCAGCTTTCTCAGTGGGGCTCCTGCGTTACATTCAGGTCCGTCTCACACGCACACACACAGTGGTATCTAGAGTGTGTAATAGGAGCCAAAATAAAGAGCCACTTAAGGTTTGGCCCCAGCATGCACAAAGGCTTCCTCAGTGTGGCGTATAATAGGGCCTGACCGTGTTACCCCCTCTTTAACCCGCCCCGTTTTCACCCTACATCTGTGTTATGAATGTACAAGTGTTATTTCAACACGTAAACATGCATTTGTAGGCTCTCAAGCACATTCCGAAGCAACAGGTGGCGCTATAACCCCGAAATATACGGTCGTGTAGCCAACATACCCGAAAACATACCAAAAGATGCACCACTGACTGACTGAGGTTTTCCATTATTTTCTACAGGGATTTTTTTGTTGTTGAATTTATTGATTTTTAAAGGGACAATGCACATTAATCAACATTTTGCAATGCAAATAAACCTGAGTTAGCTAAATTAAGCAAATTTTCATCTGCAGTCCCTTTTTAATCTGAACATCAGACCCTGTTAGGAAATCTGGGCGTACTGTAGTTTACTTTAGAAGTTCCAGTGTGAAAAGATCAAAAAAATTCAACAAAAGTTTTGATCAGAGTTTGTATGTTGTTTAGACATAGCCTAGGCTTCCCTTATTATTACCATCTTTCCGTTCCGCTCGACAGATAAACCCGTGGTAATGCTTTGACCGTTGACATATTTTGCTTGTATTACACGTTTTCTTGTGTTATCCGCCACAAAAGCACAAGCGACCACATTAAAATGTATCTCTAGCTCGCCGCAAGTGTTCGCCATTGTCTCGCAAAGCTGTTAAGACCTGCTCTTTATTGTTTGTCATCTTTCCCGCCTGGACCTCAATCACTCGAATGCCCAATCGAGAGCGCTGTTTGGTGTTTGATTGGCGACGGGGGGGGGGGGGAGCGCGCGACGGGAACCTGTGGATGCTCGGAGATACGGCTTCCCAGTGTCTGGAGGACAATTAGCCGCCTATCAGAGAGCCACCAGGCCATCCTCCCTGATTTGCTATCAGTGTAACGAGGGGGGATGTTCGATTCTCTGAGCAAACTGCCCGAGCGCAGCCTCCTCGGCATGAACAAATAGAAGGTTAAAGAGAGTAATACCTCAACACGAACACCCCTTTGTCTTTGAGTGGGAGGTGAAGGGGGGTGCACTTTGCATTCAATCCGGTCTCCAGTGACTCTCCAGTAGTCACAAAAATACATTCATTTGTGGGGACAGTTACAATGGCTGTATAGTTGGGATGGCCGCAATAAATTGATTAATTGAAAGATATTTCTCAATTGTTGATTAATCACGTCGACTCGTGTGACTTTAACGAAATATTTGTTTGTGAAATTTGGGGCAAATACCAAAATGTAAGGGTTATGAATAATAATAATTATTATTCAAAACATATTTTAATGGTTGGATGTTCTTTTCTTGAATTTATTTATTTATTTCAGAATAAAATCAAAAAATGTCTCATTCCTGTCTGAAGTGGTAAATGCTGGGAGCTCACTGAAATTGAAAGAGTCCGAAATAAAGCAGAATGCTGGCTGATCTCTGACTCAAAAGGTGATGGTGGGACATTATTTAAACCTTTTCTAGTTAAACTTTTATTAATAGTTATAGTTCATTACTTTAATTAGATATAAAATAGACTTGACACTCCAGCACAGCATTTGTGGCGTTTGCCTTTGTTGCTAACATAAACAAAAGGACCGCTAGATGGCGCGGAAGAGGTCCGTCGCAATTGGACAGAATTTCCATGTTTATTGGATTTTTATTTTCACGCCGACAAAAGGGAGCCATCTGCTTCCAGCAGTTTCCCATTGAGCAGTTTTCCCATGAAAGATCCTCTCTAACACCCAAATCAAGCTGAAGATGTCCGGCTAGTAAAGCTGCAATGTAAGTTAAAATGTTACTTTATGTTAATGTTTACTTTTATGATAAATGATTCTGAAGTGACCAAAGATAATGTTTTATTGTGTTACTTACTTACTTAAAATAAACAGTAGCTAACTGCAAGTCAGTCGCACCTTTGTCACTCATCAAAGTTAAGTTTTGTTGTGTTTATCTGTTAATATTACCAGCATTGATTTAAAATGTGACTTTAAGGATTAACACATTTATTGAAAAACATGAACTTGGGTTAAAACATTGTGTATACAGCCATCAAATAGTTAATAAATTACATTCAATTCATTTAAATATTGTATTATAACAAAATTAAACTAAATGTTGGTATCTCCTTCAAGCTCTGGACAAGCAGGGACTTGTCCATCTGGCTCCTTCTCCTCACTGGGCTTCTGTTGTCTGATGCATTCAAATCACATGTATGCAGAGGTCCACTGTATATCATTTCGAAAAAATATTTTTATGTTTAACATTCAAATATATTTCTCAAATTATGCATATCATGATGAAGATAATTAGACCTAACGAGTCTTCTCAAGTGTTTGACTCAACTGCCTCACATCACTGCCAAACTCTTCTTCATATGAAGGTGCGAGCCCTGTTCAAAGATGACTACGCTCACCACACCCTCGGCGACCGACCGGGATCATATTTCGGAGGGGTTATCAAGCGGCTCATTGCACGGAGGCCTGGTCACAGCAGGAAGCAGCTGAACAAAGTTACTATTAGCAGCGCTGCTCTCACTCTGCTCTAATTGGCTTTGACTGCATTTGTTTAAATCCAACAGTGGGATGACGAGGAGGAGGAGGAGGGGAGGTGTCGCAGGGAAACCCAAGTGTGTCAGTTTGTCCAGACACTGTGGCACTGTGGAGAGGTGCAGGGGGTCACATAAGAGGCCCAGTCAGGCACTGACTGGAACAAGCCCCCCCCGCCCCACTTTCCTCTCCTATACGCACCTCTGGTGGTCCCAGCTCATTTCCTCAAGTCAGCGGGGAGCACTGACGCGGCGTGCACGGCGGCAGTGCGTGGACACCCACATTGGGCTGTAGCATGCACACTTGTAATCCATGACCCAACACCTTGACACCCTCCATTTTCTTAACCCTCTACACACACACACACAAAATATCTCTCTCTCTCTCCCTCCCTCTCCCGCTCTTTCTCTCTCTCTCTCTTGCTCTTTCTTGCTCTCTCTCTCTCACACACACACACACGCACGCACGTGTAGACACACAGACACACACACACTATCTCTCCCTTTCTTGATGACATAATGCCGCTGTCCAATAAAATTTTATTCCAATGTACATCAATTCTGGATTTTTTAAAATTTTTCTTTTAAAGGATATCAGCCAGTAATGTGACCTAGTGGTTAAAATGACTGCCGTAAATTCTGAGCTTCAGGGTTCAAATCAGATGAAGTCATAATCCTGACAGAACTGTCATGAGTGGGAATCAAATCATAATTTCATGTGAAAAAAACACAATATTTATGAGAATAAACTCATAAATTTATAGTAATAATATAAAATTCTATAATCATAATTTTATGGTCATAAAGTAGTAATTTTACAAGAATGAAGTTGCAATTTTACAAGAATAGTAATTTTGAGAATAAAGTCAATATTTTGACAAGAATAAAGTTGTAATTCTCATAGCCTTAAGTGAGCAAGTGAGGCCTGACGTTTGGGGTATAATGTCATAATTTTAAAGTTGTACTTTTACAAGAGTAGTTGTAACATTTTCTGAAATAAAAGCCATAATTTTGTATGAATGAAGTAGTAATTTGATGAGAATACAGTTGTAATTTTATAAAAAGAAAGTCATAATATTATAAAAAAGTTATATTTTATTGCAATAAAAATTTATTGACAAACCGTATATAATTTTTGGGATATTATTCTTTATTATTATTATTATTACTACTATTTATTAAATTCATAATATTTTTTATTTTATAATTTGTTTATTAATGAAAAAATGTAATTAATACTGTAACATCAGGTGCAAAATCATGAAAAAGTCGCAATGTTAGGCTTTTCAAAATCGTCACGTCATCATCAGTATGAGTAGAAGGAAATGCAATGCATTCAAATATTTGTCTATTCGGACCAAAATCTTTTATTGGGTTTGTTGAACCGTGAAACAATTTGCTTTTCTTTGTCCTCCCCACCTCTTGAGCACACTGTTGCTCCAAAGGTCTTCCTTCCTTGTGAACATTACAGCGGCAGTTTCCAAAAGCCACCCCGTGGAAGCGCCAGTAAACTTGGCAACAGCGTGGAGATGCAAAGCCGTCCGCGCTGGCTCCAGGCGCCGAATTAGGCCGGCCTGTTTCTAGTTAGACAGTCATTAAAGAGATCTTACAGCCACAGCAAATGGTTTCCTGTCCTGAGTGCTTAACTCCTGTAGTAGGAAATGTCCTGGCCCGTAAAGGCTGAAGCCCGCTTCCTGAACAGTTTTTTGCTTTAAAAAAAAAAAAAAAAAGTGACCGCAGAGGGCAGGCGGCATGCTCGGGCCAGTTTGAGCAAGGTCCAATCCAATTGGGGGGACCCCGCTTGACCCTGACGTGGCACTGCCCGTTTAAACAGGTGGTGTCCATTTTTGGCGGCGCGATACGGGAATGAGAGGCTTATTCAGCCGACTAGGAGAAATAACAGGGAGGGAAAAGGAAAAATAAATAGTGAAAGCTGCATTGCTGAGAAAATATCATTCATCAGGGCAGAGATGCACAATGAACATTTAAGCTACTGCCCTGGGGAGATAGACAACAAATTGCAGGGTTAAAGTCACAATGATCATTTTGTACTACAAGGCAAACAGATTTTCCACTTCACCAATTTAGCTTAAAATTGACAAGCGTACAAGCAAGGTAAAATTAATCCATTCTGTATATTACTATATACATATAATACTCCCCCCAAAATCGCCCTTAAAAAGCATTTTTTCTCTTCTTTTTCTGTACTTGTGTATAATATGGCTCCCCAATTTGCTCATATCCTTTATTATCAGTGAGTTTTTACAACTCCTCAGTAGGTACTGGTAAACGTCTAAACAATGTGAAAATGGTATGTCTCTTAACTCATTTGCTCCCAAAAACGTATAAATACGTTCTATTTTAAATATTACCATGCTCCCAAAGACGTACAGTGGTACCTTGGAGTTTGAACACAATTTGTTCCTGTGAAGTTTTCAAAGTCCGAATTGTTCAACCTCTGAAACATTTTTAACCTTAGGAAATTGTGTAAATGCAATTAATCCGTTCCCAAGCTCCAAAAACAGAAAATTCCTATTTTAATTTCTATTTATGTAAAAAAACATGTACACCCTGTACAGTATTTTAAACAATAAAAAATACCTTACCTTTTTTTGTTTTGGTGTGATGGATGGCATCAATGGATGAAAAAAATGCATGCTTTAGTTCAGTGCTGAGTTAGTGTATTTTACATTGGGCATATTGTTAGACTACTAAGGGGTTGTTGTGCGCGGTTTAGCGTCCGGCACATTATTAAACAGCTAAGGAATGGGGGGGTTGTGCCAGTATTTACGGAACTAGTCACAGTAGTTATAACGGCGTGACAAACTTTGGTTCAAAGCACTGTACTTTTTTCTTTACTGCCACTGTAACTGCTCTTTATTTGTCGAAGAAAATTGTCGTGGAAAAATCAAAATGCACTCGCGAATATAAGGAGCACCACCGGGAGTATTCAATATACAATTTTATTGGATTTTTTCTGATAAAAGAAGAGACCATTTTTTTCGGGGGGTTTCATGTCTTTATAGCAATAGAACACAATATTCTGCGGGCCTTGCAAAATCTGTCAAAATCCAGTAAAGCAGCTTGGAGCGAAGGGGGTTGCTTCAGTGAAAATGGCTGGGAGTTAATGAGTTGATAAATCCCCTGTATAATACGCCCCCTAGAAAACATTACACAACAAATTTTCACAATTGTGACTATTTTTTGTAATTCCATGTGTACTCATGTATAACACTCCTCATTGATTAAAAAAAAAGAGAAATGTGTGTAATTCTTTTTTTTTTTGTAGTATAGTAATTTCTTTTGGCAATTCTTAAGAGAATCCTGGACTGATGAGATTGACTGAGTACAATTAAGCATTTTCAACTCAATACTGTATATAAAACTACAGTATCTGCCATCTCATGTGTCTTCAGGTGTGTTTTCTAGCAGGTCAATTAAAGGAGAAGACATTCATAGTTGTGGAGACCACCTGTCAGCTTCAACAATGCAGGTGACTCCTTCCTGTTTTTGTCTTTGGAACAAAAGCTCTGTGTCCTCCCAGCGCTTTGTGTCTGCCCTTTAAGTGCACGCATCATCTATTAGTCATGTGCAAACACATTCAGCATAACGCAGCTTCAAGGCGGCCTTTTACCGCTCCGGCCTCGCATATGTCTCCTCGTTGTTGGAAGACAAAAGCAGAAAATATGATATTACAGCAACAGGCGGGGGTTTGCACAACGGAGCGGGGAGTGCGGAGGTGGCGGTGAGGGGGAGAAGTGCCTGGAGATGAGTACTTACATGACTGTTATGAATCAAAGCACTCAGGAGTGGATAAAAGTACCGTAAACGTCAGGTTAATAGCTGGCTGCGACGTGCGACTGACTTTTTAAAAGGAAGAGGCCAACAATGAGAGCGTTGTAAAAATAAGAAAAGAGGCGGGGTTACCGGCGGGTCAGATTCCTGAAGGCAAGACTTCAAGTGATACAAACGTTACCGGCGGTGAACAGCAAAGGTTGTGAAATGTGAAGGGACTCGCCTTCCAGGTACACACGAGGCATACGCCACTCATGAGCATTTTTCGGTTTGGGCAGGGTGTCAATAGAGGCAAATATGTAACTGGAGAGCACAGCATCAGTAATGATGCTGTCCAGTCATCAGTCACGGGTTGTAGTGAAAACAGAGGGTTCACTCATGGCAGAATGGTCGCCGGGCCTTGAGACAGAGATTAGACGCCTAATGAAAGCTAAACAAAAGCTGGACATGTGAAATTTATTGGCACATTAAGCAAAAAAAAAAAAAAAACGGAGAAAAAGCCGGCAAGCCCGCAAGGACGAGCGCCGCCGAGAAATCATTTTGCAAAACTGCTGCCTGAGCGCCGTTTCCTCGGCCAATCTGGAGAAGGGGATATTTGTGGAGTGGCTGAACAAACACAGATTTGCTGCTATCGCCGTCTTTCCCAGCAGCCAGGAGGGGTGATGGTGGAAGGTTTGAGGAGGGCAGACATATCAACCCCGCCACCAGATTTACAGGAAAAATATGGTAAACTGTCCTTGTGTGTGACATCAGCGTATCTCGCATGTGTCAGTAAAGGATAAACAATTTTCCATTATGTCAACAATTATTTTTGTTTTTTGTTTGTGGTTTATTCATTCAACCCAACTTTTTGGGATTAAATGATTAACAAGAAAAGATGGGTCAAATTGACCCAAGCGGCGGTCAGTCCCAATTTGACCCATAATTGGGTTATTTTTGTGCCAACTGTCTGCCTCTCTTTTTGGGCTGCTCAGTACAATATGGTCGTTGGCCAAGGGGGGCATGTGTAGTAAACTCGGTCCCAACATTCCAACAACCAAATCAAAGATTTGTAAATTGAATGTGAGTGAAGAATAAAGTCATAATCTTACACAATGAGTCATATTTTTCAGAGAGAAAAAAAAAATCAGTTTTAAGTCCTTCTGCAGATATTGTGATATTAAATTTGTGTTGCCCAGGAAAAAAAATTCTAGCAAGAATAAAGTCCCAATCTTTAAAGTAAAACATTATATAAAGAGAATGAAGATGCCAAGAATTAAGTCATATTGTCATAGGAGAATTGTAAATTATAAATCATATGAGAATAACTTTTTGTTTTGTTTTTTATTATGAATTTTGAATAAAGTTGTCTTTTTGGCAAATTAAGTCAAACTTTTACAAGAATATAGCCTACTTGTATTTTAGAGAATAATGCCATTGTTTTATGAGATTAAAATCATATAGTCAAATAATTGTAATTTTACAAGAATAAATGTACTCTCTATCTCAAAAGACTATTTTTTTTCATGAGAAAAACATTTCTATTTTAGAATCCAATAAGAATAAATTTAAGAATAATGTCATAATGTTCAATGTTGTTATTTGGGAAAATAAAAAATAATCTTACCAGAATAAAGTTATGGTTTAAATAATAGTTATAATCATACTTTTATAACACAAGTTGTTTTGTATCTTGAAACTTAAAATTACTTGATTACTCAATTAAATTAAGAAAAAGGAAACATTTTGTAAATTTACAGACATATTTTTAGAATATATATAAAATACGTACAGACGTTCCTCATTATAGCTTTTTTGCCACTAACTCCGAAAACAAATACCAACTCTGTACGCCTTAAGTAAGCTTTGAATACTATTTCGAGACTTCAATGGCGTTCTCACTCAAAGAGGACATCAGTCAAGATAGTAACGGCGATGTTGGGCCTTAGTTGCTTAATGTTAACCACGTGCAGTGAGAGCTGGTATGCAGGAAGAGGAAATGGCACTTAAAGTGACCATTGTTGGAATTCACAGCCAATATTGAGATAATGATGCCAGGGTCAATGGCTCACAGTCGATTCGCGGATAACAGCTATTTTTTTTAAATTTATTTATTTTTTTCGTGTTTGTTAAATTGTATGTCATCGGAGGACGAGAGGATGACCTTGCTTTAGTCATTAAAAAAGTGCTCGCTTTAAATGGCTGCTCAACTCATTGGACATACTTAGAATGAACATGCACAGTAGAAAAGTTTTCACAATACTGTACTGTAATATGTTTTTGGTCAACTAAACATGAATGATGACTAGTTCAATTGTTTTTGTATGAAAATAATGTATGCATGATAATTAGTTAACAAAAACTAACATTTTGTTTAATTGAAAATACTTGAAAAATATAAATGTGAAAATAATACAAACAATGCAATCTAAATAACATAACTAAAATGAATAAATGGCAAGAATAAAACTAATAATTAACTAATAAACACTGTAAATAATATGTACATAAATGAATAGGAGAAAAACCTACATTTTGTTTAGTTAAAAGTTTGAAAAGAACATATTTTGAAAAATAAATTTGAAAATATAGTACTTTTGAAAATTAATATGGATATAAATATTTATAAAATAATCAAATAAATAAATAAGCAAATTGTCTATAAATACAAGTAAACAATAAAATTAATTGGTAATTACATCTACATGTTTTCTTAATTTAAAATATGTAATACTCTAATTTGTAAAATAAATTTAAATAAATACATAAATATGGTTGTATAACAACAAATAATGTACAATAACAAAATTACATGCATGATAACTAGTACTAAAAAAAAAGACTCACTGTGTTTCACTGACAATAATAACGTACTTTTAAGTAAATGTATATGTCCCATATTACATAACCATGGCGTAATCCAAATATCATTTGTTGACATTCTTTATGTCATGCAAGTACAGACATGTGGTCTTCTTCCAATCTAATTTTGTATAATGTTAAATGATCATGACAACATCTGATCGTCTGATTGCAGTGATGTGACTACTGTGCATATTTGCACTTTGAGCGCTTTTAACCTTGTACACAGAGCTAATGAGAACATTCATTAGCTGCACATTGGTTGGTGTGATATACACGTCGGCCTTTTTTTGTTTTCTCTCCCGGCCTTCGCCATGACGACCGCTAATTAAGGATGATTCTTACGCATGCCCTTTGCCCTTGGTGATTTGCCTTTTCTTTTCCTTTTCCTCGTCGTCAAGCGGTAATGCTACACCGACCACTTTAAATTATTCACATCTCTAAAACAAGCTCCTGGACGCGTGAGGGCAGGGAGACCTCTAACCTCCAACTCTGGTCTTTGGCCACATAAATCTATAGTTTTCAATTTGTACTGATCCACACAGTTGAAAATTAGACCTGACTGTCGGTAAATTAGAGATTCCCAATTTGAATTGAACCCAGGCACATAATTTACACCAGACAACACAAACAAAAATGCACACCAAAAGTATATATACTGAAATAACGATTATCTGGTCTTGTGTGTGTGTTAAATCTGGTCCTATTTAGTCAAACACAAAGCTACGATTATGCTGTGTGAATGGCAACAAGTGGCTACACAGATAAAGTTTACGTTATGCCATCTAGTGGAAGCGCATTTAATTGTTATATCACTGCAGTATATTTTCACCAAGATAAATAGATTAACAAAGATATGTTATTTATATCAACAGACCAATTCATTGAATTTCTCGCAGCAGTGCGGTTGGGAATCCCTGCAGCGGATGGTGGAGTCAGTCAGTGTGAAAGGGGGTTCTGACATGACGTCAAAAGGGTTAAAGTTGCAGTATTGCTTTCATACCCTGGTCTGTTTCAGTGCACAACAACAAAATTATATATTTGTCGTATGAGTTTGCTTTTGTAATTCTTGATGAACCGTAACGTTTTTATTTTTATTTTTTTACTGTTTTCCATCTAAAATTGCATTTACATTCGCTTCTTTAATTAATTCAAAAAAAGATTTATTTTTCGTCGTCCCCCAAACACCTTATTTTATTGTCTGCCATTGCTTTGTGACTACAAATGTACGTGTGACGTAATATCCGGTCAATACGTGCGACGTGTAGCCGGTCTTGTCAACGTTTATTCGCAAAACCGGTTTCCATAGCCAAAATTTGCATTTTCCTTTTTCGATACATTTCCAAATCCACGACCTCTAAGCGTAAAAACTTTTATTGCGAATTTTGGGCCCTTTTTCGCATTTCTTGAAAATTTGAATAAAAACGGGTGGATGGAAATCCGACTACTATCAAAGAGTCTTCTGACACTATCTCAGAATAGAAGGCAAAAGTTGCAATGCTGACTTTGTCTCTCCATTTCATGCCTGTGCCATTTATATACAACAGCAACATTCAAAAGTTGGAAAATGCTGGCTTTTTAAACAGTGCGAAAGGGGCTTGTGTTGGACAAAAATTGTCAACTTGCTTTTGTCCGCACCCATCAGTGCCAGAGGTGAGCATTCTGTCAGTGTTGACGGACTGTGTCCCTCAGTCCATCATTGACGGATGTCTGTTTTTCTGATAAATGACGGAATGATGCAAAACTGCCATTCCGTCTTAATGCAATTTAAATTTTTTTTGCTCTGGAACCTACATGAAATAAACTGTCCTATAATATCATATCAGGACAAAACAAGATGGATTATGAGGTCACAGCATTATGTGGTGACTTGATATGTCTGGTGGACCCACAAGCTTGGCTATGCAGCGGGGTGCCACATCTAATCCCCTTCCACGGACAACACGTAACCATATGTTTCACAAGGCCCCAACCGCCCCACTGTCACATTTTTATTATAAGCACTGACATCAAGGCCCACATCAGTGACTGTGAGCAAAAAGCGAGCATGTCATTCTGCCTGCACTATAATTGTGGCTTAGCGCTTTGATTAATCGCTCTTTAATCTGATCGCTGAATTTATGCCCCTCATCACAGAGAAATAAACCCGCCGCTGATTATTTCTTCCCTCTCATTCTTTTGCGCGAGGATTGCAACTCAATTATCTTTGCGATTATCCTGAGGGTTTTAATTTAATCAGCCGCCGGCCATATTTCAGCACAACACGCTATCATAACACAACACTGTACTGCATTTAAGCCTGTTAGGGCCTCAGAGTTAATATTGAGCCGCGGCCGGTGGAGAGCGGAGGGAAGGCGGTGTGTGTGTGTGTGTGAGTGGGTAACAGATGTCATAATTATGCGCGTGTTAAACATATTTCACACTCGTCAGGCGGGCCCTCGTATTAATCTAACGGCAATATGCTTCGCTTGTGATCTGCCGCCGCGCAATCTGTTCGACTCGCCGCTTAATTGTGACACGCCGCGCAAGTACGAGCGGGAGGCGGGTTAAGGAGGTTCAAGCCTCGTCGCGAGATCACGCGGCATAATTGCAGCACTTGGCAGCATGAAGGAGCCATATTTCTCAACTGGAGTTGCCCTTATTCCATCTTTATTACGGAGAACTGACAGAAGACTACAAAAAGAGGTGTAAGAGGTCTAATCAGTGATGCACTGCCAAAACCTTCTCTGCTAGCGTAAACATTATCAGAAGCACTGTCCTACATTTACATTTTTTAGTGTGTAATGAGGATCTATGTGAGGATCCTGTTCATGGACTTCACTCCTCTACCCCAGATCAGTATTTATCTTGCCATCCGCCAGTTGAATAACTTCCTTAATTTAAAGGCAGGACACAGCAGGTGAGGCTGTGGGGAGTAGTGTTAATTTTATCCGCCATTTTTAAATTTAGTCTCAGTTTTAGTCCAGTTTCAATCCCGCTTGTTAGTTTTTATCATAGTTAGTCAACTTCATCCCGTTTTTATTTAGTCCATTTTTAGTCAACAAAAACTGTCAAGGTCTTAGTTTAGTTTTAGTCAGGACAATCATTTAACCTAATGTATTATTTACTTATTTATTTCTGTCAGCAAATGATGTTGAACATTTTCGGATCTAAAACTATTTCACATTAAATGTTCTCATCTTTTTGGCAACAAACAACTTCACAAACAACTACAGTACATCAACCAGTGGCTACTATGGCTCCATGCTATGAGCTAGTAAGTTAGCCAGCATTAGTTAGCGGTCGGATTAACTTTATGGTTGGAATGTTATAGCCGTTGGATTAATTTTACGTTATAACTATAATTTACTTCTTTTTTTAACCTTTCACCATGAATCCACCTCCTGTCTGTCCCATGTGTTTGTGCATGTTGCACTAGCTAGCTGCAGATTTGAAAGGGTGTGTGTCACTAGTTGGGTTTCCATCCACCCATTTTTATTCGAATTTTCAAGAAATGCGAAAATAAAACTGAATGGAAACGCTAGAAATTCAAAAAAGAGCCCAAAATTCGCAAAAAAAAGAAAGATTTTACGCTGAGATGGGGTGGATTTTGAAATGAATCGAAAAAAGGAAAATGTGAATTTTGGCTATGGAAACGCTGACCAGACAGGATACACGTCGCACGTTTTTGACCGGATATTACGTCACACGTACGTTTGCAGTCCCAAAGCTATGTTGGAAGATAAGTAAGGTATGTTTAGGGGGACGACGAAACAGATTTTTTTGGGGAAATAATTAAAGAAGCAAATATTCATGCTATTTTAGATGGAAAACAGCAAACAAACGCTACGGTTTATCGAGAATAACAAAAGCAAACTCATACGACGTCATCGCACGGCGCAGTCACTTCCTGGTCTTCTTCTTTTAAATTACTGGTGGATCCCATCTCTATGGTGTATACCGCCACCTACAGCGGCGGAGTCCCCTCTCAATATTCGCAAAAGAAGAACAGATGGAAACGGGCAGAAGTCGCATGTCCGTTTTGCGCATTTTCAGTAAATTTGCTTAAAAAATTTGAAACAATTGGATGGAAACCTGACTATTGTGTCACAGTGACAGATTTTGAAAAAAATCTAAACATTTTCGCCTCATTTTGGTTCATGAACTAAAATGTCCATAGATTTTAGTCCAGTTTTTATTAAGTGACATACATTTTTGTCTCATCTTCATTAGTTGTCGAAAATGCATACTGATTTAGTCTCAGTTATTGTTTATTAATGAGGGTTTTAGTCTAGTCGAGTTTAGTTTTAGTCAGGTGAAAAATGTGTGTTGACGAAATTATTTTTGTTTAGTTTTCGATGACGAAACTACCAGTAGTGGAGAGCCATCTCATCCAAACACACCAGCATCAGAGTCCCCCAAGGATGTGTCCTCTTCTCCTTTGCTATTCTACCTCGACGCAAATGACTGCACCTCAACGTACCCAGCTGTCAAACGCCTTAAATTTGCATATGATATCACAGACATCGTCCTTATCAACAACAGCTAGTATTCTGGTTTACAAAAGACGAAAAATAGTGGACTTGATATTCTGGGGAAAAGTCTCACAGGACCTCAAAATGGGAGACCAACATCAATTCCTATGCATTGCTTATCAACCGATTCAAAAACAAAGGCTTGTAACAATATACAGACGCTCCCCTACTTACGAACAACGGTACATACGAACATTTCTGCGCGTACAGTATGTCGAAAAATGTTCGGAAAGAGATGCTATAAGTTAGATTTTGTATTGCGCGTAGTGCTTCTTTCCGCCGCTAATACCGACGCTTGGCGCTGTGAGAGCTCATTGGAGGCTCAGCAACGTGTCGAGGAGGAGGAGGAAGAAACGCCGGTCCCCATGGAGGAAATAACTTTTGAAGCCGATTCCAGCGACGACGAAGAATCTCTCATGATATAAAATCCTCCTCTTCCTCCTCCTCCATCATCTCCTTAAGCATCGAGTACATCTTCCAAAAGTAAGTTAAACTTCATTTTATTTATCTTATTACGTACATGTACATACTGTGTGTGTGTCTCTCGCTCTCTCTCTCTAACATACGTAGTACAGTACAGTACTGTACGTATTCTCTCCATTTTATTAAAAGTTTTTTTCAGTGCAAACCAATGCAGGTTACTTGTACAAGCCTTAAAAATACTTATATAAACCTTCAATATACTTATATAGGCTTTAAACATAAATTATAATATAAAATATAGCACTGAAGCAACTTACGAACAAATTCACCTTACGAACGATCGTCCGGAACGTAACTCGTTCGTAAGGTGGGGAGCTTCTGTATACAGAATCATCACTTCAATGGTTTACGTTATGGTTGGACACTTCCAAGTGGATTTAGCACTAGCCATGCTGCTAACGCTGAGGTAGGGCAGCCCTGCAGCTAAAAACTTTAATTGTACCTTTGAGCTTCATTAGAGAGCTACAATGCCAACTGCTGACCTGGCATGCACATAATACTCCAACCTGATCCAGCTTGATGTGTCCATGAGCATCCTTTGCCCAAAGTCACTAAAGACTTTAACAAAGTTTGTCCAAAACGTAATGCAAAACCACTCACAACTACTTTGGGCAATGTGACAAAAATATGACCTAAATCTATTCTTTTTGTATATTCGTAATGTCCTACCTACAGGAGAAGCACATACGCCAACTTTTAATAAAGATCACATTTTATAATGCATTTACAATAAAACTCTGATATAATAAAAGTGGAATCATCAGCTGCAATTGAAATAGTTAAATGTCTGAGTGGTCTAGTAACCATTTTTAAGGCCATAAAGAAAAATAATATAGATACATATATATTTATTAGGCTTAACATGAAACCATGGTGAGTATTATGAATTAAGTTAGGTTTTAGTGGTTAACTTGACTGCATGTAGTCTTGATTGTTGTCCTCCGTCAAGGTATTGGGAAGAACAACAATGTTATCACAGCACAGTTGGCTCAACTTTTGTTGTGTCTCTTATCTCTTCTGCTACGATGGATTCAAGTGGTCAATGTTTAGCCAAAAGAAAAATAACAATTAGTCTTGTTGATTTGCTGTACAGAAATGGATTATTGAGGAGCTTGCAGATTGTCAATGAGGTTTTCTCCAAAGGATAAAACGATAATCTCTCAATATACCCCTCAGCATGGATTATGTCACTTTAGTCGTGTCTTTATGAACTAGGTAACAAACTTTCTGGGAGAATTCAAGAAACCTGGCCTTTAATTGCAATCAGACGAGCACCCAAGTATGTCTCCAAATCCAACCCAGCCTGATGATGCACTAACCCCTTTGCCAGATCGATGAAGCCGCACACTGGCACGCCTGTGTTTCCTCCTACTAAAGAAGGAAAAATAGATTACCGATAGCTGTCCCGAGGGGGGGGGGATGCAAACAAACATACAAATAAAGCTGCAGTCTGAGTCTCATAGCCACCAGAAAGGAAATGTGTGGCTAAAAAATGTGCGCAGCAGACCCGCTAAAGTAGCAGCGGAAGAGCTGCAGGGCAGATACTGAGGAAACAGGGAATCTTGAATCAGTTAGACACAAAAAAGGAGAGGGGGCTTTGTGGGTCTGAATAAAATTATAAGCAAAAATATAATCAGATGAATCTTGTGTAAAAGCAGCACCTGAAGAACGACGTCAAAGAGCTTAACCGGATGCTGTGTGGACTCCTCCTCCAATCTGGGAGGTATTTGAAGCACCACTTGTAATCTCTTTGCAATCTCAACGGGATATCCTGGTGACTAATTTTTGGGCTAATATGAATAATATGCGTGCGAGGCCTGGGGCTGCGCTGTACAGACATTGTGCTTCGGAAAACATTGGGTGGAATTCACACAACAATCAAGTATGGATGATTTTAGCTGCAACCAAGATGAAGAAATGTAGCCTTCCAGGTCAAATTGACCCATCTTAAAGTTTACAACACCAGAAAAAAATATACAAATACAATACAATTTTTATTATTAACAGTTTGTCCAGCCACATTCTTCCAAGCACTGAAAACACAAGCGCAAAAAAAAAAAAGTCTGGTCACATTCGCAATCAAGCAAAGTGGAGAAAATCTGACCAAACAGACAGTGGAAAGAGCCAATCGGCAAAGAGTGGGCGTGACGTTAGAAAAGCGATTTCTTACCTTTTCCTCCCGGTCTTATTAATTTATCGTCTCTCCCGTGCGACATTTTGCATGGCTTTCCGCCACCAAAGAGTGACCTTACAGCACGGCGAATAAATTTGACGGCACGGTTCGTTTTGAACCGGGTTGAACAGCGGTCAATGGAGGCCTGTCCAGATCCACTTTCTTTCTTTTAAGAAAGTGGGTGTGGTTTGCCAGGCTATTTTTGGGTCCATGGATCCCTTACAGGAAGAACATTTTCCAAGAACCTCTGTAATAATCCAAACAACATGTAAGTACCATGTACCACACTTTAGATCACAGTTTTTAAGTGGCCCAAGGACTAAAATAAGACAACTTCTAATAGTACAACAATGGGGAAATTACAATTTACAACACTTATTAAAATGATTTGACATAATTTATCGCTTTTATCTGCAGACCCCCAATCGACAGTTCTCATAGCCCTATGGGTCCTGAGGTCCCAGTTTCAGAACCACTAGCTATATGGTTATGACAACACTTCTATGGCAACAAATTTAATGGCCGCTTTTACACAGTCCTGCATCATTGTATTAGCTACACATAGACGACTGAATGACTGTACGCGCAGTCCCAAAGGAGGTAAAGGGAGATGTGGCTTGGGGGTGGAAAGGGATCGTGACGCGGGGGGTTGGGGGGCAATCAGGGATTATTGTCAGTGACAAGGCTGCACCTTGATGGGCCAGGCGCTGCATTGTTTGTCACCGAAGCAACCTCAATCAATCAATCATCTCCCCCCACCCTGCAGCAGCGCATCACCAATCAATCAGCTCGACGTCGAGGGTGAGGGTGGTGGTGTGGTGGTCCGACTCAGGTTACTCTGGCCAATCGCACGTCAACCAGTGCTCAAGACACGACTCAATAGTCAAAACGGCCGAGCGGTGCATTGTAATAGCTTAAAAGCAATTTTAAAGGATTGTTTTATATTCATTTAATTTTTTTCCCCCCGCCGAGCAGATGAATAGTGTAGAGCCAGATGGGCCGCAGGGAGGCGGTTGTCCATATTGATGCGTGCTAATCAGAATTATATAACCATGTTTTGTGCTGACACGCTGGCCTCCACTGAATCTATGCATCTTGGACTCGACGCTCACCAGAAATGTATCGTCAGCACTGTTACACGTTTAATGGCCTTTTTTTTTTTCTCTGCAAAGAGCTTAGAGATTGGAATATTCAGTGCTTAACAAATGTAGTAGTACAGCACCCAATATAGAGTTATTTCTTAAAGAGTGTTGGTAATAATCCAAATCATGTTTTGTGTTTGTGTTTGAACGCCTCTTTATTCATCAGCGCAAAAAAAAAAATCTGATTTTTATAAGATGGAGGGCATTATCGCCACCTACAGGCCAATGGAGTTTAAGCTTGGAGGTTATTTTGTGCCATCAAGAACAAAATCGCAAGTACCTAAGCATGCAGTGTCCATAATGGGTGTTAATATATGGACTGAGCGTCAACATCAAACTCGGTATTGACGTCCTGGTAAGGTGTGTTTGATGCGACGTGCACCGCCTCTCCCTCCCTGATGTTTCTTTTCTCAGCACATTAGCTTGCCGCCGCAGGGCTCCTCTGACCGGTGGATCAATGGCTCTCGCGCCGCTGTCACCCTTCATTTGGGCTGAGCGAGCGCTGGCTCCAGTGCTCGTCTGCCGCTGGCCCTGCTTTCACCTGGCCTCTTCGTACACAAGCTGCCCCACCTGAGACCTCCTCATGACAGCCAGGCAATGAAGTACAAATAGTAAATTATTTTACTTGTGTTGATTTTTCTGGTATCTCGTGACTATTTAATTTTTCTAACATTTTTGCTTTCACGTTCTTTAAATTTGACAGCCCGAATGACGATTTGTGATGATTTTACATTAATACACTAAATTTGACACCCCTAATATATATGTATACACATACATATAGTTAGTAAAACAACCATACCAATCAGTCGTTCACTCCTCTTGTGGCAAAACATTAAATGAGGCAATCCTTCGGTTGGAAAGACGTCAGGACATAGGCAGGTGAAACCTCTTCTTCTGTTTAGAGTCTCAAACTCAAACTCTACACCGACATACAGTACGTATATATTTTACCGAATTTGGGTCAGTACTTTTTGCTGTACAGACTTCTTTTTCTGTACTTGTACCCAAAGTACTTGTGTGACTACTTTTGCCACCTTTGCTGACAGCCGTCTTCCACAAGCGGCAGCAGACAGGCGACAAGTCCTTGGGGTCCGCCAATGCAAATAAACACTCGGCTTGAAGGTGCATCTGGATGCTGACGCCATTGACGCAACTCCCCTTTATTTTGTTCTCACTACACACTCCCCCTTTTAACACCCGCCATTCTCACTCAAGGGGGGGTTCATCCTCTTCCTCCAGGCTGTGGAGTCAGTAAAAAGAGGGGGATCATCTAGTCGGAGGGGAACCAGCTGTGGGTCGCAAGACACGTGATCCGACTTGTAAGAATCAAGCCAGGGTGCATAACATTAGCGGGTTGAATATGTTACAGTGAGCCTCCGCCTATTTGCAGTTCACTATTCACATATTGACTTGTACCCATTTTTGTGTGTGGAACGTGTCCTCAGCTATTTCATGTGTGTAGTATGGTGAAGTGATACATCTCAATTTTTTCAATATTATTGTATGTTGGAGCTCATTTTAGTCCGACTTGTTAACTCATTCACTCCCAGCCATTTTCACTGAAGCAATCCCCTTCGCTCTGTGACTTATGCCCTTCGCGCCCGTTTTACTGGATTTTGACTGATATTGCGAGGCCCACAAAATATTGTGTTCTATTTCTTTAAAAACATAAAACCTACCAAAAGAAAGATGAGTGTCTCTTCTTTCATCAGGAAAAAAAGTATACTGTTTTCGTTTTGAATTAATAAGCATTAGAATATAGCTAAGTTTCCTCATTATTCACAAACATGGCCCTGGGCTGATCTGGGCTGATCTGGTTTATTGTGTGTTTAAAGTGCTTTAGGAAGAAAAAAAATTGTTTATCTGACACTAGTTTCATCAATGAACATGAAATAGGTTGAAATAGCCCAAAATTGAAAAGGAAGTTAGCCATGTTGGTTTAAAAGAACCATTTTGGTGGGATTCCAAGGTTTGAGGTGAAGTCCTACTAGGGAATTTGTTCAAATGAGCCCCAATTGGAAACAGACAGATTGGCGACACTCCATCTTTTTTGCCAACACCATTTAATGTCAGAGGTGGCAAATCCAAGTCCCAAAAAGTAAAAGACCCTGCCAAAGTTTGGCTTTAGTCCCATGTGATAGCTAGCTAGCTCCCATGGTGCTTGTTTACCTGCTAGGGAGCTAGCTAGCTAGGTAGCATCAGGGGTTAAAGCCTAACTATGGCAGGATTTTTACTTTCAGGTGCTAGCTAGGTCCCTAGCTAGCTCCCATGGTGCTCGTTTACCTGCTAGGGAGCTAGCTAGCTAGGTAGCATCAGGGGTTAAAGCCAAACTATGGCAGGATTTTTACTTTCAGGTGCTAGCTAGCTAGGTCCTATGGTGTTCGTTTACCTGCTAAGGAGTTAGATAGATAAATAGCATCAGGGGCTAAAAACAAACTGTGGCAGGGTTTTTACTTTCTGGACCTGGATTTGCCACTTCTGTTTAATGTAGACAGTGCATGGCGTTAAGCAATCCACTTGAGGAATAATATTGAAAAAGTGCACTCAAGGACACACATATCACTCTCTGAGCGTTCATTTCAGTTTTTATTCTAATTCAAATCAAATTTGTATTGTGTTGGAATGATGTATCCATTAGCATAACCTTTTATAGAAACGATGCAAGGAGAAATAAAATACACAATTGAAGTTGTGATGCCAAACTGCTTTTACTGCAACACTGAAATTGTTTACTATTCAGGGACAACAAGCCCCCTCCCAGCCGGTTATTGTGCCCTTGTGCTGGGGGAACATATTGTACTGTATGTAAAAAAATGAACAAACATCAGCTCGGCGTCAGCGGCCCCCCTTTTATCGCCTGTACTTTATTACACCCCGCCATCTGCATGGAGGTATGTTAATAGCTTGCTGCAACTATTTACACATATGAAGAAGTGCATCCATCTGCCATGCGCCGCCGCTCGCGCATGAATCAGCCCCGCCTCCTCCTGTGTCAACGCCGGTGCCAACAAATGCTGTTTGTTCACAAGGTGACAGGCAGCGGCAACACCTGCGCTTCACTTCCTGCCGTCTGACATGTCGCGCAGCTACACATAACTTCATGTTCCTCAAGGTGACCCATCCCCTTCGGGACCGGCATTCGTGTCAAGTGAGCAAAAACCAATCAATTGGAATCAGCCAAAAAGGGATTATGAAGGTAATTACTTGTAGAGGCATTCAGGTCAGCGTCCTGGCCAGAACTTGGCTTAAGGCGGCACCAGGTGACAAAAAAGCTGGCAGGGCCCGCACACAGGGGGCCACTTCAGGCAAAACGGCCCGCATCCGTAACAATTACCGCCTTGCGCTGAAAATTACTGTATGTACACCCCTTATAAAGCGACACGAGAGGCGCTAAGATGCTTTTAACAGCGGCAATAATCAAATAATATATGGTTATGCGTGCCGCTGCCGCACTCGCCAACAAATTACAGCATCTTTTTTTAGGCTGGCTATATTGGATGAATAATAATCCATATAAAGTGAATATCAGAGAAAAAATACATCTTGATTACGAGTGCGGCGTTCGCATGGGGGGCCTAAGTGTGTGGGTAAATCACCCCGGCGCACGATGTATGGCCCTACAACAATAATCTTGCTAATCGCCCTGCTTCTGCAACAACAGCATTGTAAAAAGCAGCCATTTTCCATGAAAGCTGCATGAAGACCAAAATGTGTGACTGCATGAGCTATGTTTCATTTACGCATATACAGTTACGGTTAACATGGGCTACGGGTGGCGGAGTGGTTACCGGCACTTGCCTTCGGTGCAGGTTGGCGTGAGTTTGCTTCCTGACTGGAAGATCATATATATGTGTGTGAGTGCTCAAAAAAAAAAAAAAGTTATGGTTTAACAGTATTGGAAACTGGGATTTTGCCCTACATTTCAAGTATTTTTCCCCCAAGTTCCCTAATACAAGGAAAATACACAACTTTATAATGTCTCATGATGTTTTTTGTTCACCTGACTAACAACAAACCTGCCAACGAGCAATATGGTCCTGTTCTTCGATTTTCAAATGTCTTAGTTTATTGTGAATTTGTTTCTGTTTCTGTCAACTAACAATAAAACCTTTCACCCCAGCTAAGAAATGGTACAGTTCCATTGGTCCATTTGAAGTAAGTCTGTAACTTTCATATACAAGGATTTGACCTGCCGTCACAAGGAAAAATAATTGTTGGACAAAGCACAGTCCGGTTCGAAAAATCATGTTAACAGATGAGAATGTTGTATTGTATAACTTTTTGTGAGTAGCTAAACTAAACTAAACTAAACTAAGCTAAACTAAACTAAGCTAAGCTAAACTAAACAAAGAAACACTTATAAATTAGCATCAGAGGTGGCAAATCCAGGTCCAGAAAGTAAAAACCCTGCCACAGTTTGTTTAGCCCTTTGTGCTAGCTAGCTAGCTCCTTAGTAGGTAAATGAGCACACGGGGAGCTAGCTAGGGAGCTTGCTAGCTAGCATCTGGGGCTAAAGCCAAACTGTGGCAGGGTTTTTAACTTAATTGACTTGGATTTACGATACGATGCGATATACTTTTATTTTATTGGATTTGCCACCTCTGGTTAGCATGGTGGTGAATACATTATGCTGTGTGGTTGTTTTGGTTCCTCAGATATTGGAGGTCTAAGATGTTATAATAGAAATCCTAAAATTGATTATCATCAAGGAATTGGCTGTACTGTACTATGTTTTGTTACATACATGTGAATCCTGGTTATATTTTTTCTGGTCACGGTTGTGTGACTTAAAAATGATTGGTTTGGTAGTGCCTTCTGGAGTATTTGGGGAAAATTCCGCCTCTGAAGCTAATTTAATTTAGCAACATGAAATTTGGTAAGGTGATCTATCATGTGTAGAGCCACAAAAAAAATTTAAATAAACCATGCCCGAGAACAGACATACAGTCCGCCATTTTGGTCTACAGCAACCATTTCTATAGGTTCCTAAAAAAAGGAACTTGTCGTAGAGATTTTGGCAGATTGCTACAAAATGCTAATTAGGAAAAAATAGTTTTCGACATTGACTGCAAGTGAAACAAGTCAGCCATGTTCGATAAATCGCAACATACAAACACATACTTATATTAACTGTGAATTTCAAATCTACTTTGAGTATTTAATCATAACATAAACTGTATTTACTGCATATTATTCTCACAATAGTTTGACTATAAAATTGGAAGATATTAAATACTTAAAAAAAATGTAAGGGTGCCAGTACTGTAAAAGATCTCCAACAGTGTCTCAGCAGTGACCAAAGCCAGGTGAAGTACAGTGTCGGAACATTCAGCATTAATCCCCACCTGACACTAATACTTGATGTATGATTGACCCCGCCCATTACAATCTGGGCCATATGGCAACACATTAGCCCTTCGAACCCTCCAGCAGGATAATCTCCCGGCGCTGGCAATGCTTTTTCTTTGCAGATTTCTTTGCACAATAATTGCATGACAGTATTAACGTATCGGGACAGCTTTAGAAGGGAAGGCCCTGCGTCACTGGACAGAGGAAGGAGGAGCTTTTTTTATGCCACAGGAAGTCAGGAAACTTAATCTGCGATCAAGGAAGATTTGCCCGCGTACAAACACACAGTCACACACACATACACACCTACTTAAAGAATTATGGTATGCATGGGATTATTTGTTCATGAATACTATAAATATATAAATGTTATATTTAATAACAACAGATATTTAAGCAATCATTGGGTATGACTCTCTAGTAATAGGGCTAGTAGGGGCGTTAGAAAAAATTGATTCTGCAATATATCGCGATATTACAGCGCGCAATTCTCGAATTGGTTCGATATGCGGCCGAATTGATTTTTAAACATCAATTTTTTTTATGGGAATATTCAACAAAACGTCTTACTTAGGGTTATGATTCAGACATTAAGCATGGAAGAATGTTATATTAATGGAACATTAAGCCTTAATATTTCTAAATTTGAGTAAAAAAAAAAAAATCGCATTAATCAATTTATAGATTTGTATCGAGATTAATTGGTATCGAATCGAATCGTGACCTATGAATCATGATACAAATTGAATCGCCAGGTACTAGGCAATTCACACCCCTAAAGCCTAGATTGACTAGATCCACCTGGAGAAGTAAAGATGCATTTTCTTCAAAATCTGAACACTGACATGGCAAAATAGACAATTTGTTTTCATTTGGAAGACTTGAAGATTCGGTGTTTGACTGTCAATCATCATAACAAAAGCTGCAAGCAGCAATAACTAGCCCTCACACCCGCTTCTTATGGCAAATCGTCTCTAAGGGATTAAAAAAATATTGATGTCCATTAAAAAGGTGTAAAAATCTTGGCAATTAGCCCATTTGTCTAAGATGCCTGCTTCTAATTGGTGAATTCTTTAGTAGGACTTCATCAAAGTATGAGCGTCGTGGAATTGGTCAAAAATGGCTGCTTCGCCAAAATGTCAATTGGTGAAATGGCTTCTTTTTTTTTTTCTAACTTTCCCAGGTGCTACTGGGTGAGTTTTGGTAGTTTTGGAATAGGCCTACTCATGTTTGCCAAAATGAGTGAATTTTCTGGCATGCTGAGGCCTTCAAAAAGGGGATTTCATTTTATTAACCGGAATGACAATAGGCCTGCTGAACAAGAGAATTTTCAAGCAACACAATATTCTGTTGGCCTTGCAAAAGCAGTCAAAATCCAGAACGAAGGGTGTTGCTTCAGTGGAAATGGCTGGGAGTGAATGAGTTAACATCTAGTCGCAAATTACAAAATATGTCTATTATTAATCAGTGGTGGCTTTTTAAGTTACTAATACGTCATGAATGCCGAGGAGTTCAGTCTATCTGATACATACATACATGTGTATTTTTCTAAAAGGGAAAAAAAAAAAAGTCTCCCATGAACAACACAAAGCCATCAGACTATTCTCTAAATGTCTTCAAGCACCACACAACCACCGCCCACCTTTATTCCCCCAGTCCAGAAACAGTAGTCGACCTACAGTAGCGAGCGGATGGACCTTACCCAGGTTGGCCCCCCTGCTAGTAATGAACAAATTCACTGTGCATTACTCTGGACTTGATCTCTGGCAAAATAGTGCTGGAACAAACAATTTGGTTTGTCAACACCTTTCTCAGGACTCCTCCATCAATGTCAGGGGTCCAAATTTAAACGACAAAGTGCATTTGACTGCAGGACCCAGGGCTGATTAGACTTCCCGGCTCGGCGAATTGGTCCAGACAGCGCGGCAGCTCTGATTGCCAACCCCGTCTTGAAAATAAGTCTCCGCCGCCCGGGATTAGCATGAATATTTTGATATAGATCGATAAGCAATCTCCCCTCCATGAGAAATGCCAGCAGCCTTCATTTGGCTGATCAAAGGCGCATCAGCCAGTGGACGACAGCAGGCTATTGTTTTTTTTTTTCTTCTTTTCTGTTGTTGTTCTTGTTGGAGAGAATCCATGGGAGAGGGATCCACAAGCGGGGTCTCCGCTAGTCTTCTCACCTCATCGTGGAAACAATCATTGCTTCACAGGATCCCATCTTCCAGGGATGGACCCTCCTAAATGAGGGAAACATAGCCAGAGACCACAGTTCATTCCGGGCGGGCCCGTAAATTGCTTGGCCAGTAGGTGCTGTTGACCCAGAAGTAAAAGGTTGGGGTCAGCAATCTGTTTATCTGGCTCCTACCTTCACACACCTCATTGGATTTAGAGTCAGGACACAGCATTCCGGGTCTTTTTTGAGTGAAACTATATACCTTTTTATGGATTACAAAATTTTGCTGGTCCATCATTCGTAAGCACCATTCTTTCATCGTCAGTCCTTCATTTTATTTTAACCACGCTTCCGTCATCACCACTATTACAGGACCAAAATACAAAGGTGGGCATTCCATCATTCATCAACAAAATGAGCGTCCGTCAGTGACAAAAACCTGCTTCCGTCAGTGCTTAGTCCCTTATTTGGGGAAGGGGAAGTCAAACCATTTTTAAAAAAATATATATGTTCTATGCAGCCACACAAGTCTAAATATGGTATTCTGGTTAAAATGCCGTTAGTGGAATTGCAACAAAATCCAGCCGTTTTTATCCATCTCAGGGGGCGGACATTTTGCCACTTGCTGTCAACTGAAGATGACATCAATGTTGCTCAGGTCTCATGTAACGGCCAATCACAGCGCAGCTTTAGAAAACAGGTGAGCTGGTTAAAAACGGCTGCATTTTGCTTCATAACTCGTTTTCCACAAATGTAATATGAATCAGAATGACGGACTGTCCGTCAGTACTGATGGAATGCTGACCTCTGCCAACTAATCTCTAGCCCTGCAAATTCGTGTTATGGTTCAGCTACACTCGTGCATTTCTTCCTGGGCCTTTTTTTCCCTCCCTCCCTGCACTATGTGACCCCCACTCATTTGCCAGATCCCATAAAAGAGTGCAGGTATGACCCGGGCATTTAGCAGTTAACTGGTGCAGAGTGGGACCACACGCCACTAACTGACAAGGGGCTGATGCCCCGGACTGGCACATGGTGGGAGTTGGGGGGCACCAGCACATGCGGGCAAGAACGTAGCACTTGTAGAAATTGCATGGTTGATTAATTAGGAAGTGTCACTTTATTCCAGGGAAGCCGGAGTGGTCTAAGTGCTAATCAGGATTAATTAGGGGAAATATATATGTGAGGATTAGCAGGCTTTGACCCCTGGTTCTCTCTTCTGACAGCATGCATTTCTCGAGCTCTTTGACGAGCTTTGGTTCCTCGACCATATGTTGAAATTTTAGCACCACTGCCCCCTATTGATCTTCTGTTTACCTCCACCAAGGAAGATAGCACTGTTGTAAATCCACTTCATGAAGATTTACATATCATTAACATTAACAACAATTTTATGATGTTGTGTATTTTAGTGAGTATATATCAGGATACGGCAAAATATATAAATAAAAAACATTTAATTAGATCAAGATTTTTTTCCTTTATTTTTGCAAAAACCCAAATGACAGAATAAACAAGACTTGGGTCAGATTTGATGGAGAACCAAGTTTCCCATTCATCCTTTCAAAGATTTTACACAAATGCCTTGGGGTCATCTCAAATCTTTCACACTGCTCGTTTATCACAGTGTTTATATTATCACTTTACCACGGTTCTGTTAGCATAACCTCGAATAGCAGAGGTTCAAAGTGCCCTTCTGTCATTGATGTTAGTGGATGACGCATGTACAACCGAAGACCAAGACCCAAATCCTGCATGTTCAAGGTGGGACACAAATCCAGACCTTTTTTTTTTTTGCATGAATAAGTGTGTATATATTCCAGCACTAACTTGGTTTTAACAGTTATAAATAAGACGTATTCTTACAATAACGATGGTGACTAAAATAAAGTACACCTCCATCTCTATCATTTGTAGGTGTAGTATAAATAACTTTTTGCATTGTATACTGTACTTTTAGTATGTACGACAGTGGACGTGACCATGCACAGTACTCGAGTCAGGCAATAAAGCTCTCAGGAAGTGTCCGTTACAAGCAATCAGTGGGGATACATTATATGCAGTTTAGATATTTCCTCCCAGTCCAATACTTACAAACCCAGTTTTTACTTGACTGTGCAATTTAATGATTTTTTTTTTTTCAGATCTGAAAACAGGCTAGGGACTTAAATAATAGCAGGAGTGGTATTGAACCTTTTCGAAGGAGATCAAACGAAGCTTTCATTAGTTTAGTACAGCGCCGGGGCCTCATTGACGACTTGTCAGACAGTCTTGCCTTCAATACGCGGCGAGAGGCTCTAAAAATCATCCTTTTACTGAGCCCCCTCGGCTGTAAATTCCACCCCCGGCTCGATAGAGAACCCCCCCTTCCCTGGCCCGGCCCGCCATTATTTCTTGCCGTGGATTAACCCTACGTCGCTGATCAAAAGGAAGCCTCCCCGCATATCCGTGCTCGGCCGCCCATTAGCCACTCATAATGATGTCTTCAACTTATTATGATGGAAAAATCCATTGTTTGTCCACAGGTAGCATATTTAGTGGGAGTGCATGATCTTCAGGAGGGATTAAGGGGATGCTACAAGGGGGGTTTGCTGATCTTCATTGGGAATGGAGGAGGTGGGGGTGGAAAAGGGATTGCCTCACAATATCAGTAGTCTTAAGCCATGTTTCTACCGCAGTATAAATTACTTTACTACACTCTAAAAACAGTTGGGTGAGAAATAACGCAACTATAGGTAAAAAAATGGACCGATCCTCTACTTGGGTCGATTTGACCCAACTTTGAGTCAAGAAATGGGTGTTTTAGCGTAAAACAACTCATAAATATTGGTCAGAACCTTTACTTGACTCAAAAAATTGGATCATTTTGTATAAAACAACCCAGAAAATTGGGTCAAATTGACCCATAAAGGGGATCGGTCCTTTTTTTAATTTTTTTTTATCAATAATTGGGTTACTTTTGACCCAACTGTTTTTAGAGTGTACAGTACTTTTTTATTATTATTTGCAGGTTCATTGTGAAATGTGAAGGAGACACAAATAGGAGTATAACCAGTCCAGGGTGTAATTTGTAGTTTTTCAAGCCTCCTACCCTGACCTCGTGCCAATCAAGATCAAGTTTATAAACCTATCAAGTGTATTTCAACCAGGAAAAGACAACTACAAGTATGAAAATCTCCTTATTTGAGACCTTTGGTGGGTTACATTGGGTCACACTAGGGTTCACTAGGGTCATAGGTCAGGTAAGTGTAACTATCATATGCTTTATCCACAAATGTACTCCATAAACAACCATGGTTCACCTCAGCTGCCAGTTAGCGTCAAACTTTTGATAGTATGTCAAACTTTTTAACTCATTTGAAATGTCATCAGTGCAGCATGAAAAAAGAAAATTCCAATGGCTTTTAAAAAAGCTTCTTCCCGGCTCTTAAGATGGAGCCAAAGTAATAACAAATGTCATTGGTGTGTTTATAGCATAATATTTCACAATGTTCATACAGTTACTGATACACTTGTATCATTCACTTCCTGAAAAAGAAGACAAACCATGTTGTACTTTCCTAGAAAGAAGATTTTAGTAGTTATGAATCTTAAATATCTGATTTTGTTGTCATTATATAGATTATTTTGTTTATCTTATAATATTAAATTTGGAAGACATTGTACTGCTAGCTGTTTGCATTTCTTTTAAATCATCGATTTTATATCATTTTTACACAAAAGAAAAGAAGTGCTTATATTTTGCATTTTCTTCCCTTATTCTACCAAGGCATGTACTAAACTGTGGCATACTATTAATATCTTTCTAAGTATGAGCCAGATCAAGAAGAACTGTTCCTCACCATACTGTTGAAAACCGTGTGGGTTGTACTATTTTTAATTAGAACCTCATGAACCCCACAAAATCATTTTGCTCTTCTACCTGATTGCAGTGATTCACACATTCGATCCATGTGCCGTGAGAGATCATCAGGTGTGCTGTGGGAAACAATGCAATTTCTTATTCATTTGACCGAAAAATGATTGACTAAAAATAATGTATGTTTGTTGAACTAGCTATGCCAGTGACGTAAAGTGACAAATTGAACAATTAAATGCTCTTCCACTCAATCACAGATTAACTTGTGGATCCACTTTATTGGAACTTTTTGATTGGTGGTGAGGTTTTCTCAAAGTAAAATATGTGCCTTGGCTCAATAAAGGTTGAGAAAAAAACACAGTTTTATTGCATTAAAAAAACACACGCACACAATTTGAGCCAGTGATCATATTTACTTGCTGTCTTCCCCAGTTGACCTGAGCATGACTATTATGCCCGCTGATTCACGTTGCATTAGCCCTTTCTTTGGCGTTTGAAGTGTACTTACAGTAAATATGATACATACACCGGGGCTAAAAGCTTTACATAAAACTGTCTGAGCGCAGCATATTAAGCCATCTTTGTTTACAAGAGGCAGGTCGAAGAGAGCGAGAAGGAGAAAGAGGAGGGGGGAAAAAGACAATTTGGCACAATGGTCATAAAACGCTGCATTCCCCCCCCCCCACCCATCTCATCGCATCACTGGCACACAAACACAGCAGACGTAACGCAGACGCGCGGCTAAATCACTGGGGACGGGAGCATTTAAGACGCAGAGTCACATTTCTGTGTAATAAATAGTAGAGATTGATTTGACCTACCAGCCTGAACCTGCAGTTTACTTATATACACACACCGGGGGAAAAAAAAAAAAAAAAAAAAAGGCTCCCTCTCGGGGGATGCCTCAAAAAGGAAATGTGATCAGGTTGGAGGGCCGCGATGGTGCCCTATAGCGTCAATACGGCTAACCCAGCGACTCGCACGGCGAGTCTACAGCTGAGCTGGAAGGTCAAAGGGTTTCTGTTACCGCTTTCTTCTGGGAACAATCTTGTGCATTATTCACTATACGGGGGTGGGCAAACTTTCGTGCTCAAGGGCCAAATTTGAATTTTAAAGCACACAGATGGGCCAGGCCATTAATAGATGAGGTTTAAAAATATATATATTTTTAAAAAGCATGTACATGAAATATGTCAAATATTTTATGGTAATCATAAAATAATCACTTAGTCATTTTTATTACTTATGATTCATTTTAATTTAAACAATATCATAAAATATTTTTTTAAAGGGATAGTCGATAACACTTCCCCCCCCCCCAAAACTAATAGCAGTATGAGTGACTACTCAACTCTTGAGTATACTGATACCAAGTACCAATACCACTAATACTTTTGATACATACAATTTCCCCAACAAAACAATGATAATTTTAAAGAATCACCCATATATCCCAATAGAGCATTTTTCTTTAAAACTGCATGAAATTAATGGAAAATTTATATTATTGTATTTTCTCATTTCTAGTTCCTGATTGTAAACAGCTACAAGGGGCCACCATCATATAAAGTCAAGTACTGATACCTTCAAATAAAGCCGAGTATTGGCCCGATACTGATACTTGGTAGCTGTGCTTACCATCGCTAAAATAATTTAAAATAGTGAAACCTCAATTTTATGTCCATTAGAGCCGATTGTCCGTTAAATTTTGGTTGTGTAGTTATGTATTCATTAATTTTTTTGTCCAAAAAATACAATTTAGTAAAGTTTTTTTTTTTCTGTAAATTTACGTGGAACGTCGATTTTATGGACTGATTCGGGTGTTATTGTAAATAAAAATGTTAAAAAATGTGGTAAAACTTTTAATGTTTGTCCAACAATATTTATAAGTTGTTTTACACTAAAAGACCCATTTAGACCCAAGTAGAGGATCGGTCCATTTTTGACCCATAGTTGTTTTTTTACCCAACTGTTTTTAGAGTGCACCATACGTCATTTTGGGAGGACGTCCTGGGGATGTCTTTATCGCCTCAGTGGGTGCACTGCAGGTGGGAGACAGCAGGTGTAATAAATAAATAAGTAAATAAAGAAATAAAGAAATCCCAATTTGGGACATATCACCAGGAGGCAAAGACGCCTCTTCCGCTTGTGAAGCGCATATCTGCAAGCTAAAATAGGGGGGCGGTGTCTCTGTAAGCATTTAGTGTGACACAAGGGGAGGAAATTGTGTGCGACGCAGGGCAAATGTGCATGCACGTCTGGCACACAGCTGCAGGTCCACTCACAATCGGCATGTAACCTACTGTAAACTTCGTCCGTACAGTCTATGACGGGATACTCAAGAGCCGGAATTGATTTTTAAAATGGACACATGGGCCAGGTCATTCGTAGATGAGGTAAAAAATACAAAGTTTACGTGTAATAAATGAAAACAAATATGTACAAACATGGTGACTTAGTGGTTAGCACAGTGAAGAAGTTCTGAGTTCGAATCGTGACCCTGCTCGGTTTGACTTATTTTGTTAATTATAACTTCTTTCTCAGATAATTACTTACAGCTGCACGTTTATTATGGGTATTCTTTTAAAATTGCGATTCACATAATTACTCTTTCCTGTAAAATTGCATCTTGTTCTTAAATTACTATATCACTTTTGTAAACTTAACCCCTGGGCAGTATTTTTATTTTGAAATGGCTTGGTCAGAACCAACAAAAAGCCAAAAAATGGTCACAATAGCGCCCAGGGGTTTTAATATACTCCTCAAAATACTCCTAAAATAAAATAAAAAAATTAAATAAAAAAATTCAGACTAAAATTCATTCCTGTAAATACTCCTCAAAGAATTTATAATTTTTTTAACAGAAGAAATTCAGATTAAAATACATTCCTGTATCGCCGCAAGATTTGACTCTTTTTTTTTTTTTTTTTTGTGGATTTTGCGCGTGACAAAGCTGAAGCCTTGCTACAATTTTGGTACCTCATCAAGCCAACTTAATGTATACGTTGGCTGAAAAAAAACAGCACATCACAGGAGGCAAAGTGATGCGTCGCAGCGAGAGCGGAAATCCACAGAAGCTGTTTTCCACGCAGACGGCAACATGTGGTGGCCATAAAGCACCGCGTCTCATTTTGGCTAATTATATCGCTTCGGCCACATGAATTGTGCGTGACGCAACATGTAGTGACAGTATCTTGAAAATATGTCAGCCGCAACAAGGAGCTTGGTGGAGGCTAAACCCATTTGCGCCAGTCCGCTTCCGATTATGGGCTTGGTGAGCGGGCTTAAACGTGCTTGAGTTGCGATTTAAGTTTGTTAGTTGCCTTAAACTTCCTTCGCAAAAGACATTAATATATTATTACTATTGTTATATGTTAAATGTTCATTACTATGGTCTTCATATTGAGTTGTTTTATATTTATTTCTAATAAAAGACGATTCAATATGTATATCGATACATGGGGTGCGATGCGGTTCAATGACATTGCATTTTAAAGTAAATTGGAATGATTCCGTTTGGTTCAATGCAGACACGTATTTTAAATCAAACCGGATTGTATTATTCAAAGTTCTTTTTGTTACACCACCAATTAATAACTATTATTATTATTATTACTAAAAAAAATTGAAATAAAATAAATAATAACTATTATTTATTTTGAAATAACTAATTATTTTAATGTATTTCAAATTTTTTTCAGTTCAATATCTTTAAGTTACAATAGATATTAATATATTTATTTCCGATATATAACCTACATTCTTGCATGGTGACCGAGGGAAGAATATAGATATTACAACAAACAAACCGTATGTTAGCTCACAACTTAGCACATACACACATACATTAGTACATATTAGGCCTATATATACACAGTATATATCTATGTAGGTATAGATTTTTTATTTAATTTTATATTTTTTTTAACAAATCAACAACATAAAAACTGTTTTGTGTGTTTCAAAAGTTTTTGTGTGTTTGGGAAAACATGCTTCTCACCAGACAGATCAATTCTCGGGGCATTGAATCAATCACAACTGAACTGATGTGGTTATCTTAAAATTCTACAATTGTTAAAACAACCAGAACAATCCAGTCCATACAATGACCAAATGAATGAGAACATTCACAAGCATAGCTCGGTGAAGTAAATGTACAGTATATTACAATACAGAAAATGCCATCTGGTGGGTCTGTAGTAATTTAATTTGCATGTTTGTCTGACTTGACTTATGAATGAGAAATGCTATTTTTATATTGTATAAAAGCAGTTGCCATGTTATTTCTACAATAAAAATGTTTCTGAAGGCTATTTTTGAACAATAGTGTTCATAATATCAATATAAGAGAGATGAAAACTGAAAATTTGAGTGCCTGATACACAGTACAGTGCTTAACAAATTTATGAAACCACAACCAGAGACCTCTCAGAGGCCATCCAGCACCGTCAAGTGTTTTAATGAGTACTTTTTCAACCTTAGAGAGCGTTTGACATTTTACCCTTTTGCAAGAAAAATGAAGCAGAATTTTTTGATGCTCAAATTTGAGCCGGCGTACTGAGCTTCCACCATAATATTTGACAACTAAAGCAAGACGTCAATAACTATATTTTGACATCTTAATCCACATAGAAAAACGTATACCTGTAATTAGTAGCAATATACTGATATGTTGACATTGAAAATCAATTGGTTTAAAGAGCTTCTACCTACTGGTGCATTAACCATTAAAGAAAAAAAGGCTTAATTCATACATTTGCTGCTTCTCTAATACTGTATATTATTCAGCATTTGTCATGACACTACAGGCCACCTTTGAGACAGACAACACTCAGCACGTTATATAACATAAGCCCTCTCCAAAGCTTTAAAAATCTTTAGAATAATGTTCATTTATTTACTCATAAGAAAATGGAAATAATACAAAAAAAAATATCTATACAAGAGACAAAAAACAGCAAATATACATTAATATCATATAAATATATGGAGAAAATGTTTGAATTTCACCGCGCGATAAGGTTGAAAGGTTTCTTTTGAAGTGGCGCAAAAGGCCGGCAAGCGAGCTTCTATCGACTGGGGCGCCTCCTCCGCGAAAAAAGCAAAGCAGGCGGTGATGAACGATGTCAGTGCAGTCGATGGGGAGAAAACACACACACACACAAAGCTCTTAATGCTGGGCCATATTGGTTGCTGACGAGAGCAAATAACACTAGAGCGCAGCACTTATGGCGACCAATCATAGCATTAGCTTCCGGAATTGTGCCGTAAATTCTTTGCTCTGATTAAACAGTAAATTCTGCATGCCTATCAGGCTCCCATTAATGGAGGGGGGAGGGGGTGCTTTCAAAAAAAAGAATCGTTCATCAAGCAAGAGATATGGCGTGGAATATCCGTCATCGATTGTGAGTGTTTATGACAGTTCACACAGGGAGCGGACGCCAATCTATCTATTACCAGTTGCTGCATGCTAATTGTGCATTTCTCCCTCTGTTATCGTAATCTCTTAATGAAAGCGTGGAAAATCAATAAATATAAATTATACATGCAAAGATGTACTACTGTGGACATAAAGCGGCTATTTAATTGCACTTAATTAATTTATATACTTTAATTATCTCCGGCGGGCTGCACATGGCGTCAAATATCGAGGACAATCTGCTTATTGGTGCGTCCGGTCATAAAAATCGGCAGATTGCGGCACGCACGGTTAGTGTGTTTTCGCTCGGATATCTGCTGACAAAATAAAGAAATTTAAAAAAAAAAGTGGCCTGTGAATTATTTAAAAGGAAGCAAATTGCGGAATTGTCGCGGGACTGTCATGATCTCTTTTCTGTTGGCGTTATGGTGACTGGTGTGTCCATTTTATCGGGAGCCCAGCGAAAACAACATTTTTAAGTTAGAGCTATCGATGTGCCCCCGCAAACCCACCTCTTTTAAAAGCAGCATAAAAAGGTAATTTCTGTGTCACGATTTAATATGTCATATACACGACAATAGCGATTTTGTTTTTTTCCAATGGAAATACAGCGTTTTAACTTAGTTAGCGTTTGTCATTAAACAAACGGAAAGTTGAGGCCAAAGGCTCGCCCACTTTTTGGGTCCAATCACCACTCACAAGTGGATTTTTTTTCTATCTTTCTTTCTTTCTTTCTTAATCAGGCAATCAAACAAAACGATCACATGTAAGTGCCTATTTTGGTAAAACAAACTCTTACGGCTCTATTTATTATTATATTCTTATTAGACAGCGTAAAAATGGCCACGTCTTCATTTTCGTGTCTGGCCAAGTCTTGTTTAGTGTGTCTGTGAATTTGGTAGGCAGACTGAGCACAAGGTGATGACAAAAAGTAGGCAAGATTTCAGACTCGGTAAAACCAGGTCTAACTTGTGGAGTGGGTGGTGAAACGTGATCAAGGATGTGTATGGTAAATGTCAACGTGTCTCATACGTTGTGTCACAACTGGGATCAGGGGTTGGTCAGAGTTGGACGCAAGGTGTGTTTTATTGATCTATTCAATACATTACCAAATAAATATTGCTCAATAATTTATTGCAAATTATTTTTGAGGACCCCCAAACTACAGTTTACAGTTCCCATTTTGACAACCACGGCTTTAGGCCGTTTAATGAGGATGGGAATAACATAACTGTAAAAAGTTACGCATGACGTTGGTGTTTTCCAAATAACTTCACCTCTAATGAGTGTACATCTTGACACTGTTAATGAGGGTACGTTTCATATAATTAGCACAACAGGGGCTCTGCAGCTTAATTACTAGATAGACATTAAAGAGGTACAGGAAATGCATCCCGATATACAACGATGACGTCTGTTCTTGTACGACTTGGCTATTTTTGACCATGCAAATACAATGTCTTATTTGAGTCAAGCGGAAGTACAGAATAAACACGATTTTACAGTTGATCAGCTGGCCTTGACGAATTAAGCCAATACCTGGTAGGGTTGTCTAGTGACTACAGACGTACAGTTTAGAGCACATAAATGCCACAATGCCTTTAAACATCACTTGGCCAGTGGCCACAACTTCAAACGTCAACAGTGCACTCTATTTACCTCGTTAGGACTGTTCTGTTAGTGATTAAAATAAATAGTTAAGAATATAATTTTACTACATAACTCTTGATTTCATGGTTTAAAAAACAAAACAAAACAGTAATAGTTCACACCAGGAAGTAACGTAATCGAACCGTAAATCGCATCAGTGGAAACAGGAAGTATATGAGATAGATCGACTACGTACAACTTTGTATTGTTGTTAATCCACTGTCAAGGCGCTATCTGTGACCGCTGCACGATCGGAGGCAATCTGAGGTGCGGATGCGCGGAAGGTCGGCCATCTTGTCTCGCTAACCTATGGAAACCACACAAGGACAAAACATCTAAGTGCGTAAAATCCGCGCTACGCATTCATAAAATACTATGAAACAATATACAACACTTTGGTAGAAGGTAACAAGTTCTTCACAGCCTCACTAAACTGAAGTGAGGTAAAAAAAGTGAACTATTTGTCTTCGAAATGTAGTGCAGTTCAAATAGATAATAATATATATGTTCATACAGTAATTCATTCATACAGTCTAGTAAACACTAAAATACATAAAGGTCAACATCATGAAACTGTCTGTCTGTCTATCTATCTATCGAATCAAATTTTTCTACTCACTCTACCTCAATCTAATTTTATGAATGCGTACCGCCAATTGTACATACAGGAATTACGTATATGTTTTGTCCTAGTGTGGTTGCCGTAGGTTAGCGCCTCAAATAGTGCAGGGGTCACAGATAGTGCCTTGACACACATTTCTGTGGCATTATTATTTGAAAGATGTTAATTTGGCAATGTTTATATAAGCGTTCAAGTCTATGCTAGCACTTGCTAATTGCGTTAGCATAAATAAGAATGCCATTTTTCTAGCAGTTGAGGTAATGTTTAATTGTTCAGTTCATTCAAGAATAAGTAATTCATATCTGTAAATTCATGGTGCTTTTATTTGAAGATTTACTTTGTGAAGTGTGAAGTGAAAAGTAATATCAACTCAAAGTGTTGCTAGTTTCACCTTTTTCTACATCATTAAACCTGTGAACCAGAGCATCGTCTTGAGAGTCGTGATGTTGAAGATGAGTTTAGCTGACTGTCTGAACAAGGCTGAGACAGTACAAGGACTTTTAGCTTATTTAGGGGACCATGAAGGAAACCAAATAACAACTAAATTAATGCAGCAACGAACAGGCCATCACGGTCCCTTATTAATGGTGACATCAAATTAGTATTCTTCATTACTCACGTCCGTTTCGTCAGCTACACTTCTAACGTTCAGGACCCCAAAAATACTTACTGTACATTTTCAAGACAAAGTCATGGTCAACTATTTAATTTGTTTTTGCTTCTTTTTTTTTCTGGTTCTCTGGATCCAATGTCAAAGTCTTTCTTTTTGTTTTACATTCTCTCGCCATTGTAATTGTACATCTATTGAAATAAATCCAATGCAAGTGCAGCAAATCGTCAACAAACGCCCACACAACAACGGGCGAGGGAATTCACAGACGCAGACACAATTCCTCAAAGTGCGTCTCAACTTTATCTCGGCTGTCGGCGGAGGCGAGCACTTTTAATCATGCCGATATGATTGAGTCACTTTTAAACAATAATGATCGTGGCGGGGGCGTCGTTTGGGAGGAGGTGATCAATCAGAGGCTCATTGAGCTTTAATTCATGTAGATGCACACCTAATACTCATTACAAAGATGCAATTTCCAGCCAGTCAACATAGATTAATGGGCCCGAGCGTGGCGGCGCCAGTCGCTTCGCGCAGTGCCGCGCATTGCGCAGGATGGATGGCGGGCGTGACTGGTTATAACGCGAGCTTGTTTATTTCACGTTTATGACAAACAGCCATCAAAATGGCACCATCCCAGTGGTGTTGTGTTAAAAAGTTGTCTCAATGCTTGCTTGCCCAACTTAATTTTATATAGCATACAAACTAAACTATTGTATTGAAAAAAAATTCACAATTATACGTGTAAGATGTGCATTTATTTTAAAGATGGTACCGTCATAATGCTGCAAAACCAGTCCTTTGTTTGGAAAACCAGCTTTGAGAATAACTTAAACTAGACTAAGTTCAATTTCTGCAGAAATTGCATGTGAATGCTGAAAGCTGAATGCTAAGAGCTGAATGCTAAGGTGAATGCTAATAGCTGAATGCTTATGAAAAGTGTTATTTGAGAGTACCTATCACTCGATAGCGCCCCCTAGGCATGCAGTACACTCGATTCATTTACATGGAAAATTGGAACTGTGATAATTAGTTGGTATACATTTATAGTCTTTAGCATAATTTCCATGGATATATTTGATTCGAACCCACGACCTCTTGATTACTGGACAAGGCAATTTACCAAATGCACCACTGAGCAGTATAAGACAGCAGGTAATGATAGTCAGTTGTATGTATGGAAGTGGACGTGGAAAGTGGGACTTGGAAAAATCTTCAATGTCAGTCCCATTGAAAATGAATGGGGAAAATTTAATATTTAACGTTAAATTGTGCCAATACTGTAAGTAATGTGGAATCAGATGATAAATACCCCAGAAGGCGTACATTTTTGAAACAAGTTGAAATTTGAATGGTGTAAATCGGATATATTATGTGAGCGTTATTACACGGCAAAAAAGTGAGGAGAATAAAATGCTATAATAACTAAGAATCAAGAATCTCAATAACATATGTTATAGTTTATGCTTCCAGAATTCCCACAACTATTTAAAAACTATTGATACACCAAAAATTCGATTTGTTGTCGAAAATTACCCGAAAAGGCATTTTCGATTTTTGGCTGAAAGACTTCTGTCACCAAAACAGCATGGCAAAACTTGGATGTTGTGATGACGCAAAAACCTTGCAGGCTTACCAGTGCAAAACCTGAACTCGGGGTAAGATTAGACTAAAGAAAAAAAAGAAAAAAAATGGGGGGCGGGGGGGTATGGGACAAGATCTGTCTGGGACAGGGTAGAGGTGTGCCAATGGACTGCTGAATTGAGCGGATTTGGGTGACGATCAGGAACTAGATAGAAGAAGAACAAAAAACTGCTATTATTGTCTTACAGTAATCTAAATTATCTTCTTAAGTAAGTATGTTCATTTGTGGGAATAGAAAATCTGTGGAAATGCCTAATTAATTGTAAATGATTTATCGAGTGGTTTAAATATGAGCAAATAGGCTTAGCAATAACGACATTACACGTCCTTGCGACCCCAGTTAAAAGGCCTCCGTGCCCCGTTCGGCACCACCCAGGCATCGCCGCCATCTATCCCGCATTAATTGGGTTTGCTGCTGCCGGAATCCCCTTCTCATGGCAGCCGCGAAGACAAGCACGTTTAACACGACAATTATGATAATTGCTGAGGGTGGGCTGTAGTGGATGTGGGGGGGATACGCAAATCTGATTAAGAGCCCTTCTGCATGATCAAATATTAATCTGATGTGTCTTCACTCTGACCCGGCTGGGAACATAAGAAGCTCTTATGGTCTTATGCATTAACAGATTTGCACGGGCTGAACTCATAGCAACTAATAACAGTGGACATGTCGGCTGTCTTAGCCCCGGAGGGAGCATGGCGTGGCATGCTGCTGCTCCCAGGCAGTTAGCATCAAGCTCAATCAAGAAATGGCAATAACTAATATAAAAGATCTGCTTTCAGGGTTACTGCTTTCAAATACATTGAACACCAATTTATTGCGGAACGTATTAATGTTGTGCACGAATGGGTGGTCATTCGTTGGAGTGGGCGTGGCAAATTAATATTAGAATCCTAATTTACAGACTCCGATCAAATGGTGTGATGTCATTGGAACCGGCGTTTTGTTGATCACGTAGCTTTTTTCTTCCCGGTTGTTAGTTCAAATGCCAACAGTGCAACAAGTTGCGGAAATGCGCAAGACATTTTCAAATGCTAGGCCATCATTTAGAAAAAGGAACGAAAACACGTACATTTTCAAGCAAACAGCAATCCGCAGAGATATCAATATATAGATCCTTCCTTCCGAATCGCTGCCGTGTTGAGCGAATCTCGCGGTGGTCTTAAAGCGCTAATAATAAAATGACACCTGGCTTGTATCATAGCCACATGTCTGATGTTTGTAACAAATCAATCTGCTCAAAATCGCTAAAGAATTTAAAGACTTGCAATAAACTTATTGGAGCCAAACACACAGCTTGTTCTATCTATCCTTTATATATCTATGGTCTGCGCCGCTAGCTAGTGTAGCAAGTAGCATGCAGGGCACGCTAACCCATCCAGCATTCGGAGGATTCACCGCGAGGACTATTTACTACGGTTTTACAAGATAAAGTGCGCAATACCAGAGCCAGATTTGACCGTTTTTAAAGATTCTACTTAAGGTAAACTATTTGAAACGTAAAAGAACAACTTTTCCGCAGATAAACAATGCAGCAATGCACCATATGGTGTAGATAAGGCGTTACATAAGTCTTCTCTATTTACTATTTAGGTCAAATTTGATTTATTTTCCGGGAAATACGTTGGTATATTATTATTATTTATCATTTTACCGGCAGGTAAATGAGCTTGAGTAGAAGCTCCTGTGGTTGAAGACAATCTGGGGCTAACGTTTTGGACCTGAATTCTCCACCTCTGTTACATAATAAAGTCATTCTTGTAATTTTATGACTTAACTGTGTAATGTTACAATTTTATACTTGTTGCATCACAACTTTTCCTTATAATTTGTTTTTGTTCCATCACAACTTTATTCGTAACATTCAAGTTGGAGAAACTGCACTTAAATCAAATAACTTGACAGTTAGAATTTTTGACTTAATGTTACAGCTTTGTCCTTAAAACAGAGTGGCTTCATTCTCAACTAACGTTACTGTTTTTTTTTCCCTCTAATTTATCATTTACAATTTGAAACATTTCAGAACCTTTTCCATGTTTTCAAAGTGTTAACGTTGTTGCTCTGACAGAAAACTGTATGTATTTAAACAGAGAAAACGATAAAGGAAAGAAAGAAAAACTAGATAAGGTTCAGCAGCTTCCACTGGCTTTAAGGTCCTCCGATGCAGACAGCGACTGAGCGTTTAAAGGCGATTAGAATAATATTAATGCAACACAAATAACAACAGAAAAACATCTTGTAAGAATGAGTGGATTATGAATGTGGATTATATCTCTCTTCGCCCTCATGGCTGGGAGATGCCGGGGATGGACGAGTAGGGATTAAATCCAGATAACCTAATCTTCTTTACAAAGCATATTTAACTCGCTATGATTTATAAACATGATCAGGCTTATTCAGAGGTCAAATCTTTATTCAAAACATATTGTTTGCTCGCTTGGGCATTAAGCGCAACAGATGACCCCCCCCCCAGCTCACCTCCCACCCTGTTGCTCCTGAAATGAAGACTCATGTATGATGGGAAATGGAGTTATAATTTTGTACAGTTAGCTGAGGTAAAAGATGTCCAATTAAAATACTGTACTTGCCCCTCACAATAGGCTACTCCACTTTGTCCTGTTATGTAATTTGATTTCTATGGAACTAGACAACAAACGTGAAAGCATAACCACGTTCGACATCTTTCGATCTACACGCTTTTAAAGCATGCAAGCATCGGTTTGTTGCGTTTATTACGACCCTTGCCTTCTCATGATTGAATCTGTACTGTTTGTTTCACGCTGTAATCCAGTGACAGCGCGCGCATTTAATTTAGCGCATCGCCCTGCGAAACACACGTCTAAGGTTGTTAGTGAGAATGAACCTTCTTGACTAATATGAGATTAACCCAGAAGCTTTTCACTGGAATAAAACAACACACTCATGCACACACAGGCGCACACACACGCGCACACACACACACACACACACTGGAGACTTGCTTTAATGGAAATAAAAACAGAAATCTAGTGTGGTCAGATAGATTAAAAAATGTAAAATTATACACTGGTGATTCTGCCTCCAGCCTCTGCAACAACCAAGTAAACTCATTCTAAAGTTTAACCACAATTTTGAAATATTTTGAATCTGCGACCAAGATTAAGCTTTTTATAAATTAAAAACTCTTATCGCATCTGATTCTTAATTTCTAAAATTTTTTGTGGCCTTGGACTTTTGTAAATAATCTTGCAAATGTATTAAAAACAATATAACACTGAGAAGGGAAATTACTAAAATTCAGTTAATAATGAAAAAAAAATCTCAATTTGCAAAAAAAAATATTAAAAACAACACGTCACCCTCTTAAAATAATTGCCTAAATAATTTTTTTGTAAAAATTATTTTTTTGCTTAAATCATCTCCTCATGATGCAAATGGTTTCATTTTTTGTTTTTTGAAAAATCTGGAAAAATTACGAAGACTAATATTTTAAGGAGGCGTCAAATAACAACCCCCCCGCCCCACCCCTATTTAAAAAATAATTAATGGGGGGGGGGGGGGGGGTCGGTCGGGGCATGTTAAAAATTCAAAAATTGTTGGTTGGTTACATTTTTATAAGTATATTTTGCTTGTTTATTAATGTATTTATTTATATTGCGTCTATCTAAGTTCAATGCTGAAGAAGTGCAGTAATCATGTTTACATATTGTTTTATGAAACGTGCATAAAAAGTGCTAAAGCCACGGATTTGTTTGAATTATCATTGCAATCGGGTTTATGAATTACTGACTTATGTTTACATCAAAGATGTTTGGTAGAATTTTGTAAAGTTGTTATGAATTCATATTGAATCACAATCTTGGGTAGAAAAAAAAATTGCAATGTGATAATTTTTCAAGATAGTTCAGCACTACTTATGCATTATTGCTAACACAGTGTTACACACACAAACACACATGCATGCACATACAAATATATATGGGAAAACCCATCTATACATCCCTTTACGCACCACACAATTGGATTACAGCACCTACCCAGCTCTAATTCGGACCTCTTCCAAAGATTTAATAATACGCGAGTGGAATTTGATATATGACTTAATGGAAATGGAATCCACATGACATGTTGCTTGTGATCGCTCTGTTGAAAGGCTCATGAACTCCTTGTCGTGCATTTTGATGTACGTCTAACCTTTGGGGCTGTATTTATTTATGTATTTGTTTTAAATGAATATATAAATGACAAAATTGTTTCTTCTTCACATTCTGGCAAGAAATAAAACTTGATTTAAAAAAATATATATTTTGCATTTGCCGACCCCATATATATATATATATATATATATATATATATATATATATATATATATATATATATATATATATATATACATATATATATATATACAATATATTATTGTATATATATATATATATATACACATATACTGTATATATACACAATATATTATTGTATATATATATATATATATATATATATATATAAAATATATTATTGTATATAAATATGCTCCAGCGCCCCCCGCGACCCTTGTGAGGACAAGCGGTTAAGAAAATACAAGTATATCTGAATCGTATCATCGTAATATGAGAAAAAGGTCATAATTTAAAATATATTAAAAGTTATAGTTTTGAGAAAACTCAAAATATCACCAAAATACGAATTTTGCAAGAATATAGTTGCATGATGTTATTAAACAGACTGTTGAGCATGTATTGGAAATTATAAAAACTATTTTATTTGTCATCAACACTGACTTCACTCTCTAAAAAGTGACTTTATTATTGTAGTAGTATGACTATTACTTGTAATGTTAGTTTTAATCTTTTAACGTAACTAAAATCATGACGTAATTATAAACCCCTTATAACCCGTATATGCAAGCAATACTGTTTTCATTTCACAAGAAATAAATTGTAACAAGGTCTTGGTTTTATTTTACTAAACATATTAAGCTGTAATATTAGTAATGTTCACAACTAAACAAATGCTTTTTTTTTTCCAGATACAGTATTGCCATGCGTGAGATGGAAGTTTCCACAATTGTCCGTGGATTACTTCCAGTGAGGTGCTCGCGCAGGTGCACACAGGCCGCTGTGGGCTATCAGGTATCAACCACCACACACATACTCACACTCACATATAGAGACCCTCCCCATTTGTCATGGTGAATGAGCGGTCTGCCTCGCTGCACTTTCTCATTCCATTTCCTTTGGCGGAGGACCCCCTCCACTACCACCCACCGCATACGCCGTCATCCCTTTAACATTCCTCCTCTTCCTCGCCGACTTTCCCCACCTCCAACTCACCCCACTTGTGGGAAAAAACGGGACTTTTACCCCAACAAGTCACAGGTGTCCCTCCTATTGGAGTAGAATATTACTCCAAGATTTTGTACTCGCCTTCCCTGACTTCAAGTCCAATGCCTGCTCTTAAATGCCTCTCCATTCCAAAAATCGAAGATCCTGGGCAGCATCCTCTCGGTGCCTTAAAACATTCAAGGGAGAGAAAGAGCGAGAGAAAAGGAGGGGGACGGAAGGAAATAAAGGGCAACAAGCAGCAGGGAAGCTATCATACAACACTATCCTTTTTTTTCCCCCACAAAGGAAAACCAGGAAATCTCCACTTATTTCAACAAACATTTGCTTCAACTCAGGAACTAAGCCCCAGTGTGACTTTTTTTTTTACTCCCCCCCACTCCAGAATTACGGAAGCATTTGCAGCTCTGTGAAGAGATTGCAGCACCATCTGCTGTCTAGAGAAGAGAGTCAAGGAAGGATTCACTGAATGCAGGAAATTTGCGGGGGGGAGTACTGGCAAAAAAGTCTTAACGAAAGTATTTCATTGAATAAAATGTCTCCAATGTGGTTTGTACATGAACAATTTCAATAAACAAAAAGTTTGTGAACTTCATGAACCCTGGATTGGTGGCCAGCCAAAACAAAAACACAGACAGACAAACAACATTCACACTCGCATTCACACCTAATGACAATATAGAGTCTTCAGTCAAGCATGGAGAGAATATGCAAACTCCACACAGGGACGCAAGAGCCCCAGATTCAAACCCTCAACCTCTGAACTTTAGCATTAGGTTGCTGTCGATGTTTTGAAAGATATAGTGATTTTCCAAATGTACTGGCATGTGTCACAGTGAACTTTTTCAGCAAATAGCTGAGGACAGGGAAAAACATGTGAATAGGTCAATTTGTGAATAGCAAAACCACTACCAGGTGGTTAAATTTGATTTTAGAGACTCTCGTTGCCCATCATTAGCAATCTTAGTTTGAAAAGTTCACAACGTCCTCTTCTTTGCCTGACAAAGTGACAGAGCGCTAGATATAAACAACATTTTTTCTTCTTCACCCTCATTTCCTCCGGTGGATCCCAAGTCGGGGCTAATAACGAGTGCTCGGGCCTTGATTGCACATCCATCACTGTGACCAGAGGAGATGTTTTACTTGGGAAATGAAATATTTCGCGACCCCGTTCCCTTTTCCGCGCGGCCTGGAGACGGAGGAGGAGGAGAGGCCCCGGGGCCCAGCTGAGTAAATACTCGAACAGGTAGCTCGCTATATAGCGAGCGGTGACGCCGTTGTTATTATGAACTTATAGTTAAATAGGAAAAACAGTTTCCTTTTCCAGCTGAATAGTGACAAATTGTACTTGTGAAGAGTGAAGCTAATATGAAGCTAATTCACAGTTTCAGCTGGTTTTCTAACACTCGGTGGTAATGTGGCTATTTTCAGATACAACTTTGCTTTAACTGCTGCTTAGCAAGCTTCATAATAGCTACAGTCATGTGTCAACCAAGCTAATGGGGCTATATGATTACCTGTTGAGTTTGAACTTAAAATTCTGGTTTGATTTACTCGGTAAAGTTTATTTTTGTCAAGACGTTATTTTAGCAGGCTGATATGCTGACTCTGCCAACACTTCCATTGTCTTTGAATTGTCTAAACATTTTAAATTAGCTATTAGCATGCGTGAACAATGCTAATGTCGCTATAAGATTCTGCATGATATGGTTGGCTATACCCAGAAAGTGTTTTTATTCATTTTATTATGCTAACAAATGCAACACTTACAAAAAAATACAAAAAAAATAACACACCCAATAAGACACAAGTGTCAACCATGCTACTTCCTTTACACGGTTTGCTAATGTGTTTGAATTGTGCTGACATTGTAGATCCTGTCAAACTTGGTTAGCTATAACCATTAAGACATGTTGTTCTTTTTGTCAATATGTTTGCTGGGATCGCTCATCTGCTAACAATGTTAACACTTCTCTGAACTAACAGAATTACAGTTACTACTTGTTTTCTGATTGGAAATGAGACATATTTATCCTTATTTGTCTCTATTTGTCTTAAATTGAGGACACCCTATCGACTGCATGGGCACGCTTGTTAGAGGGTCGGTATTCAGGCATGTAGGCTTACAAGATGTGGGTATCTGTGAACAAATCTAATTTGGTGCTGAACCAAATACAACCATCCACTGTTTTTTTTTTTTCTGTGTATGCAGAATGTCAAACTTGACACCAATTACTAATTTCCTATTTAACCAGTGTAGTGTCAACCTGTGGCATATAAAAGGATGGCAGAAAACAAAACAAAAATACAAATAGCTGAATTATTATTATTTATTAATTTATTTTTGCAAATGGTTGAGGATAGGTCTCACAGAAAATAAAAAGTACATATAATAATATATATATATATATATATATATATATATATATATATATATATATATATATATATATTTATTTATTTATATATATATATATATATAAAAATAATATAAGAAAATATTAAGTGAATTTGTGTATAACAAACCACAAATTGCAGGTAGACTGTAATGTTCACGCTACGTAAAATTAAGTCCTTTCAAACCGTTCATTGATAAAGCTGCTTTATGTAGAATGCTGGCTTTACAAGCAAGATTAGAAAATGTCTCTGATTAATGGATTACTGTAACAACTTCCGTATACACAGATTTTTGTGTTTTGTGGTAGTACGCCACAGAAGATATCAATGCCCCACAGTAAAAAACCACATCTCACACATTGCCGCCTTCAAGGAGAATCTGAACTTTTGCTGTGGCTTCCTTCATCTGCTTCAAAGACTCCTAATGAGAAACCCACAAGAACAGTATTTTGGCTAACTGTGAAGAAACTCCCCAAATAATTTGGTATTTTTGATAGAAAAGGTAAAGCAAAAACCTGTAAAAATGGAAACAATTTAGGATGTGTTTCCTGGAAGAAATGACCTCTGTGAAGATCCACGCTGGAGTTCTATTAGAATTCCTGACTTGGTGCACGAGAGATAATTTACGACAAGCCAAGGGCAGTGCCAGTACGTAAATAATGAGACAACTGAATGCCGCTTCAGAATCCAAAAATCCCAACAGAATCAGCGCCTGCAACGTGTAACAGTTTGGTAAGCCGGGAGGAAGTGCACAACTCGGGTGAGAAAACACCTTCTTTACGAGCATATGTTCACTGAAGCCCTATTCAACGATTTATGCACAAAACAGCTGAGGGGAGAAGACTTTCTATAGGAGGGAGGTGTTAAGCTACTGTACATATATTTTTGTTAACGGGAAAAAGACAACAACAAAATATATATTTAACACTTTTTATTGGGGCTCACAGATCTTTCCAACTTCTGTATGTAATTAGAGCATCAAGGACACACTGAAAAGTTAAAATAGGATGCACTGACACAGGGATTATGTAACATTGTGTGGAAATAAAAATCTTTACTTGAATTTATTTTTTTATTCTTTATTTTCGGTGGGGGACTCTCACATGAATTTTAAGTTATTTAATAGATACTTAATAGTTTAGTTTGTTTTAACTCAGAGTGAAATATATTTATAATGTTCTGAAAATTAAGTTGTAGTTTTAGAGAAACAAATTGCAATCTCAAAGAATGAAGTGGTACTTCATGTGAAAATGAAGTTGAACAAAATAGAATGTGTATAATATGCATAATGTTCTGGCGCAAAGTAGGGTTTTTTGTTGTTGTTGGTATTTTGCTTGACTAATACAGAATGAATAGGTTGTTGGTGCCATTGTGGGATGGAACACAGCTGACTCCCAGCAAATCAAAGCGGCTCCCCTGCTGGAGCCCATTCAAGCCGACTTTAGGCGGACAACACCCTGAACTGGTCGCCAGTCAGTCGCAGGGCACATAGAACAACAGACTAGCATTCAGACTCACATTCACACCGTTAACTGAGTTTGAGAATGGAACCTGTGCTGCCTGCACCAAAGTCAGGCCATTGTACCATCAAGTCAAGTCGAGTCGAGTGCCATCATACAGGCTTCATTTAAATTAGGACTGTTAAGAAGCTGGTCTTGCATTTCACACGCCATCAAATAACCACAAGCCTTTAACAACTGCTTGATATTATATGGTTAATAGTTGGAGTAACATTCGGACTTTCTTCTCGATTTATACTCGTGCTGTTTCTTTGCAGTGCAGTCTAAAAACTCCTAATTAGAAGTTGACTATTGATGAAGACAGATGAGTTGTGACTGATAAAGCTGTATTGAATTCTTACCTCTCAGGCTTTCTCAAATGACCAGTCAGCATTAAAGGCACCTATATTGTGTCGAGAAGTGCAAATTGATTGATATCGCCGCAAAGCATCAGCCAGACGCTCAGAGAGACAGAGCGCCATTGGAACCCGAAGCCAATTATATTTGTTTGTTTCTCTGGAAATGGCCACTCAGTACATTGGATCAATGTGCACATCAAAAGGTCAGATCAACACATTTGTGCTGAGGAGTTGTGCTTGAATTTTCTGAAGCTGCTGGAATTTTAAGTAAATTTTAGTTGACAGCAACTCAATACGTTATGGGGTAAAAAAAATCTTAAATTAATTAAATTCTTACAAAAAAGGTTTCTCACAAGAAATGAGTCGTTTCCCCCCTTAACTTATAATTATAATTATATATAAATATTATACATATATATATACTCATATATTATATATAATTATAAATAATGAACTCAGATCTCTGTCCAGGCTGTGCAGTACAGTATGGCTATGCTGACAATACACACAAAATTTTTTGGTAATAAGTCAGAAATAAAATAGTAATCTTATGAAGACAAAGATGCATTGCATTGTTTGGCAAAATAATCGAAAACATATTTTTGAGGGGCAAAATTTAAATTTAGTCATATGCTATTGAAAACAAAGTCAGAATCTTACAAGAAAAAAGTTGCAATGTTACACGAAAAAAACAAAAAGATTTGCAGGGGATAGCTAATCTATCAAAATGAAGTTTTCCACACCAAAAAAGTACTGTTCGAAGAACAAAGTCACATTTTATCCAGATAAAGATTGTTACAAGAATGAAGAAATTTTTGGGACAAAGTCTAGACAATATGAGAATAAAGTATCAGTCCTGGCTGCTCAGTAAAATATGGCTACATTGACATTAGAACGGATCTACACTTGCTTGACTTGGTCTGAAAACTTTTAGTATAGTATTATAATGGAGCACTGAAATAAATGTGGCTATAAATGAATGTTATTGCTGTGTGACATCATGTACGAGACCCCAAAAATTATGACACGCCTTTGTTCGTTCAATCTTAAAGCAGATGAGAAATTTAACTAAACCGATGAGAAAAAATATCTGAAAAAATTGCAGTTCCATACAGAATTAGATCTCAGTTGAACGAGTGTAAATGGATTACCATGCTAGTTATGCGCACCTCCATTTGTTAACAAACGTTTATTTCCAGTTTCCATTATTTTCCACACCAAATTTATTCTGACTTTTAACACGCTTCGTTGAATTCTCACCTCGTTAGCTAAGGGATTCGAGCGTAGTAAGCCTGCGTGGCCCACCGACATGGAGCGCCCTCCACGCCGCTTATCGACGTTCATATGCAAATCTAATTAAAGGCCATATTAATTGCCCCGGCAACCCCGTTGCTGACAGGAAACTCCTGACGCGCCTGCACAGAGGACTTCCTCCTTATGGATTGTTTTACCACGCTCGTCTCGGAGGACCAACTCGGATCCATATTAATTTCCTCTCTGGCAGTTATGCGGGGCGGGTTATGAACTGTGCTGTTCCACTTTTAATCTGCCGGTAATTTAGTAATGTGCAAACTAATTGTGCTGCAATATTAATGTGCTAGTGGGAGCTGTTCATAGAAGGGGGGAAAAAAAATCAATGCTGAGAACGGAGAGAATTAAATTGCCATGCTGCAGCCGTGCGTCAATTTCTTGTTATGCTATGAATTGACTGCCGTGGAAGTCAATGAACATGCGGCGCTAAGAGCAAGTGGTCATAACACAATGTTAATGTGTGCGCCATGAAAATGCTAACCTTCTGATCCTCTGTCATTTTATTCCGTTCATTGTGGGAATGCTGGAAGTATTCCAACATATGTTATTGGGATTCTTTATTCTTACTTATTATAGCCTTTTCTGTCGTGCAATAACTCATAATACCCACATAATGCATCCGATTCACACCGTTCAAACTTGCTTCAAAAATTCACGCCATCTTGCAAATATATCGGATATTGTATAATATACACAATTTAATGTTAAATATCAACTTTTTCCCAGTCATTTTCAATTGGACTCACATTGAACTCCCACTTTACACGCCCACTTCCATACGTACAACTTCTCAACATAACTTTTATTTTTATTAATTTGTCATTTAACTACAATTACAAATTTGTAATTTTCACATAATTTATCTTTCAATTTCCTTCGTGGCGGCACGGTGGCTGACTGGTTAGCACGTCTGCCTCCCAGTGCAGAGGACGTGAGATCGAGTCCGGGTTTCGGCCTTCCTGTGTGGAGTTTGCATGTTCTACCCTTGCCTGTGTGGGTTTACTCCGAGTGCTCCCGTTTCCTCCCACATTCCAAAGACATGCATGGCAGGTTAATTGAATGCTCTAAATTGTCCCTAGGTATGATTGTGAGTATGAATGGTTGTTCGTCTGCGTGTGCCCTGGATTGACTGGCAACCAGTTCGGAGTGTACCCCGCCTACTGCCCGAAGCCAGCTGGGATAGGTTCCAGCGACCCTTTTGTGAAATAAGCGGTTAAGAAAATGGATGGATGGAATTTCCTTCATAAACATTCAGCTTTCCGCATTCCCACGCAATTTCTACAGAAATTGCATTTAGTTTAGCTACTTTATACTGTTTCACGTTTTCATAAAGATTTTTAACTCACATTCACTCAAAAAAAATTTAATCATGTAAAACAAAAATGTCAGATTCAGAATATGTAATGCAAATACCAATTTCTAAAGATTATGACTGCAATAATTGAAGCAAAAAAAAAAAGAAGCTTTTCAGCCCCAAATTACAAAACGTGAAAAAGAAAAGATAAGTAATTAGCTTCTCAGATACTGCAAACTAGTCTGTTCTAGTTAACCAGCCACTAATACAAATAGATGAATGTCTGATCCAACTGGCACAGAAGCCAACGACTGAACTCTGTACTAGTCCGCCACTTCTGGTAGCAATTAAGACGCTGGACACTTATGATGGATCGCCTTTGTTTACAGAGTTTAAAGGGGGAGACATGTACACACAAATAGTCCAGTCTAACCCGAGTGCTAAGCCGGAGCAAAGGCCTCCCGCCCCTACAAAACGTCAACAACCAAATTGTAATAACATTGCCCATCTTTACCATGAAATTATGTCCGCTTATATGCCGACTCATACATCTTAGCTTGACAGCACTCAGCCAACTGTGACCATTAATGTGCTGGAGTGGTTCAAACTTCCTCAAATAATGTTGGTGAAACATTTTAAAAACAGAGATTTGATCTATTTTTAATTGGCCTTCAACTCATGTTGAAGTTTAGTATATAATTGTATGTATTACAGGTTATAGTTAAACTCCACATCTTACTACAGTGAAACCTTGCTTATTTGTGATGCGCTACTCACACTTTTCTTCACTAATTTGCAGAAAAATTCACCTAATTGCAGTTTTTGTGCTCTTACTATAACTCTCCAAGATGCCACAAGAAGACATCAAAGTCCTAAAGGATATATTCACGTGTCAAACTCAGCCAATGAGTACATTTCCCCACAATGTGTGTCAAAATCATTTCGTCACCCGTGTTTTGTCTCAAAATTACGCAGGTCCCGTCCCGGTATTTCCAGTCAACAAGCAATTGTTTGGCTCAAGTGTATGTCAGTCACACTGTTGTCAAAGCGATTTATTTGACAAAGGAATTGAACTGCTAAATTCTTTCCTATTTACTTTCACATTCACAATTGTGTCATACTGGAACGAGAACAACTTTGAATCAATGTGCTTTAAATGACCATTCACAATATACAAAAACTCTAACATCCGTAAAAAAAAATACTCATTTGATGCACTAAACAGCAATGACTAAAACGTGAGCAGATTGCAGTGATTATGTGGAAACATTTTTTTTATATATATATATTTGATGCACCAAAATGCACAGCCGCGTGTCATCTCAAATTGCAGGGGGTACGAAATTTTTCAGGGAATATTACATTGCCACAACATGGGGAATGAGCAAAAAAGTTTCGAGAATGGTGAGTGCATTGGACTTGTTGAGTGAGCTTTCAATCAAGATATCATTTAGCATTAGCTACAGTAACAACACAACCACCGGTCACCAGATCGACTAGCGATTAAGTTTGTTATAAATAATTCCTGGTGAAAATGTATTGTATATTGTATTTTTTATTTTTTATTTTTTTTGGGTATATTGTATTTTCAGCAAAATTGTAGCATCCCGGTTTTTAATTTTGAAAATCTGGTCACCTTAATATTACCGTTATTTTTATATATATAATATACCTATACATGGGCAATCATCTTGCGTTATGTTTTTAATTTGTTTGGGGTAATGACACATTACGTGCAGAATTGAAGCGGCCTGAAGGTGTGGAAGTTGGTGTGAAACAAGAAAGTAGGACCAAGAAGGTAAAACTACCTTCTGTGGGAAAAAAATCTTGTAAGCCGGCGCTTTGAAAGAGGTGGTGAATCTCTGAGCTACGGGTTAGTCAGCGGGCTTCTGCACTGCACAAATGACACTAACCCCTCTGTCCTGTTCCGACAAATTGCTAGTACCGCACAGCTAATTGTCTGCCCAGACGCTTTGTAGTCAGAAGGTCATCTTGGGGTTAGTACTTTAAGTCACAGCCGCTGTCGGACAAGGCTGATTGGAAAGGAACGAGACATTCCATCTGAGAGAGAAATACATTATGCGTCCTATTTTCGCTAATTTACTCCGTAAGCATAGTTTGGTGTGAGCTGATGAGAAACAGTGGGATTTTAAGTTCAATCATATGACTTGATCATCCGAGTTCTAGCAATGGTGGAGGCCAGCTGAGAGATGCTTATCCGTCAAAATTGTAACATGACTTAAGGAGAAAAGCAGATTCATAGCCGACGATTCAAATGATGTAGTAATGTTATTTGTATTTTATTTTTTTTCCAAAACAAACAATTGGGAGTCGTTTTGCACGCTCTTGTCCTTACATCTTATTTGACTGCATCAGACAGCTTGACATTTTTTGAGTTTGGTGTAAAAAGATTAGCGGAAATGTTTCAACCTTTGTTTTGTTTTGGTTGTTGTTTTATGCAAAATGACCCTTTTTTGGTGGAGGATCTGACCTAACTTTTTGGGTTATTTTATATTGTACAAAATGACCGGTTTTTCATTTTTTATTTTTATTTTTTCAAAAAAGAACCCAGAAAGTTGAGTCAAATTGACCCAAGCAGACGATCTGACCCAACTTTCTGGGTAGCATTATACAAAATGGCCCAATTTTGAGTCACAAACTGGGTCAAATTGACCAAAGTAGAGGATCTGATCCCAGTTATAGGTTATTTTATACTAAATTACTTTATTTTATTGTTATTTTATTTTTGCAAAACAACCCAGAAAGTTGTGTCAAATTGACCCAAGCACACAATCTGACCCAATTTCTGGGTAGTATTACACAAGATGACCCAATTTTTGACTGAAAGTATAGGATCTGACCCAACTTTATGGGTTATTTTATACAAAATTACTTCTTTCTTTTTTTTCTCTCAAAACATTCCAGAAAGTTGGATCAAATTGACCCAAGCAGACGATCTAACCCAACTTTCTGGGTAGTTTTATACAAAATGACAATGTTTTACACAAAATTGTGTCAAATTGACCTAAGAAGAGGGTCAGTCCATTTTTTACCCATAGTTGTTTTGTTTTTTTTAACCCAACTGTTTTTAGAGTGCACATTTTTGCATTGTGGTGCAGGATTTAGAAACTGAAAGCATCCTGTCTGCCGGATGCTTTAACAGCTTCATCCACCGGATTGTTATCCTTTCTGATAAATGCCCAGTGACATGTGAAGCACACTTACACACCTGGGAGTGTTTTCATATCTCACAATGACATGTTGTGGTAAGCATCAGTGTTGGAGTCAAAGGTCGACTGAACCGTTTAGCCTTCGAGCGGTTGCTAGGCTCTAAAAGACGCAGCAGCTCCCCGGGTGAATGATTCACTTGCGATGAGGCCGCTCCAGTTGAGGATGGAGAGATCTCAGGTGTATGGGACTCCATGGGACTAATTCATCTTTCTTTGCATTCGGAATGCTAATCGCATGAAACAGTTAAGACACTTGAGTCGCTTTCTCACATATTTCACACACCACCTCTCTGTTTCCATTGGTTGGCATGCTTACTGTGCTGCTACTTTGTAATAGGATATTTGTGAAGTGAAAGAATTGCAATTTTTTGTGGCCATGTTGGGAATTCACCAAGCGTTTGCACCTGTAGATTTGGCACCTCAGAACAGCGTGCGACTGACCATGAGACTGTGTTCAAGTAATTGGTAGAAGTAAGGTGGTAAAGGCAGGCTGAGGGCCGCCGGGCTGGGAAAGAGCTAGATTTCCTCGCCTCGGTCCACAGGAGCCGGAATCATCGATCGTGGAAGTCGCCATTTAGGCTGCGGCAATACAACTCTGCTCCTATTGATTGATGAGGCCGCTGCCGTTAATATTATTTATAGAAGCTGCGGTCGACACAACTCTATGACAGTTAGCCCACCCCTATAATAGGTGGTAATTGATGGAGGCCTCCCCTCTCACCACTCACGTGGTGACCCCATTGCAATGGAAGTCAGGTGGATTGCCTCCAACGGCGTTATGATTGATATCATCAGATTACATAACCCCTCCGCAAAGCCTCGTGGCCCCACTCAAGTGGGTGCATTGATTTTTGATTAGGACGCCACTCAACACATCTTGCAGGGAAGCTGTGGAGATGTATCCAGCAGATAAAACCATATTTGTTATCATCTCTGCCAAGGAGGTTCTGTTGTCATTGGTGGTTGGGGACCCCTGCTATAACCTATAAGAACCAACACTGACCTAAGGTTGAAATGTAATTCCAAAGTTTGTAACTGAATCCAAATAAATGAAATCAGCAATTCATGCATTCTTTCAATTTGAGCTCAATTGACCTTTAAAAAAAAAAAAACACCGGTTACTGGAACTAGATTACCACAGAGGGTCAAATGAAGGAAACCCGCCGTTATTGCTTCGTTTAAAATGACCCAAATGGTATGTGTGTGTGGTCAGTGGATGAACTGTTGCGTGACTGATTTTGGAGTTGTCACAAGAGGGGGGAAAGCATGTAATGTGAACTGATGGACAACATCAGGGGTGGGCAACCTGTCAACAGTGAGACATATACGGCCTGCCAGAACATACAAAAAAAAAAAAAAAAAGTCAGTTGGTTGTTTTGTGTGTGACCATGTAAAGAAAATAAATAGTCTTCAATGGATTGTGATAACATGCTCATTATCGTCACTTAATTTTATTGTGGCTGAAAGCAAACTCAAAGAAATTTGGTGATAAGTGTACTGCACATGCTTTGCATGCTTTTGTTTGAAAGTCAAAATATGTAAAGTAGAATTTTTAACTCTTTTTTTTTTTTGCCGCATCATTTTTCAAGATTGTCCGAAACACTTTATTTTTTTAATTTTCAGACAAGAGAATTGAATTTTTTACTTCATGTTTTATTTGTAACTAGCTTAGCAAGCTTTTTTTTTACCGTTCCAGCCCCACATTGTGCTCCTTTTGGCATGTGTGCCTTGGCCACCAGGAGACAACATAATACAGACATATAGACACAAATGAAGAAAAACTTCACAACTACAGTCAATGACTCAGTAAGCTGCAGTAATATTAGTAATTTTTTGAAGAGGATAAAGAATCTATGCCTATGACTATTATCTGTTTCCATGCATTTCTACTGTTCATTTTCAGATCTTTACTCGACAAACAAAAAGTCATGTCACTTGAAAGCCAAGGTAATGTAAAAAAAAAAAAAACTCTGATATACTGCATGTTCCTTCATGACTTTTTGACACCTGCAGCATAATGGTCCCTTTTTTAAGAGAAAAATAATGTTATCGTTTCATTGCATGTCGTGATGGCATTTGACCAAGGAGGGAGTCGTACAAAAATACATACAGAAATGTGAATGCGCGTGCGGGTGTGCGTGTGTGGTGTGACCTCTGGCTGACCAAGAGCAGAAGGAACAAGGCTGGAGTTATGAAGCTGAAAAAGGCATCGTAACCCCGATCAGGCTGCACTTGTGAACAGGAGCTCTTATTCAAACTATTTCTGGCTCGTGCAGAGATTATGTCAAACCACTTAAAAAATGACACCGGGTCAAATGTTTGAGCTGAGGGCGCATTCACACGTTGACTGTTTGCTTAGGAATGCTATAAATGGAGTAAACCGCTGATTAAATAATAGAAGTCGAGTCGGGTAAATGTCCAATGATCTTGACAAAGATGCAGAAACTGTTGAACTGGTAAAATTATTACATGTTAAAAAAATATATATATAATAATCTGTGTGCAATATGCTGCTTCATGGAAGTCATGTAAAAATGTTTAAGGCCCCTTCAATCAGATTTAAGACCTCTCATTTACTTAAAATGACTTTGTGTTGACTATATGTGGCTTATGAGAAGCTACTGCTGGTAGTTTGTTTTCACCACAGTTCTGTTTACACATGATGATGTTTTCGCTAACCCCTTGAAAGTGGCTCTGGAACTTCAAAGAGCACAGCTGCTAAGTCATGAGCAGAGCCAGGGTAATCACAGAATGACCACAAATGGCCACTTGGAGACCACTTTCCACGCCATAGCATTTGTTTGTAAGACTAATTCTCTCAAATTAGTGATAAAGATAAATAATAATTTATCCAATGAATCCATCCATCCAATCCATCCATTTTCTTAACCACAATCGATTTCTACCATTCTTAAGGGTTCGATGTACGCTGTTGTCATATTTATGAATGAAATATCACACGATCCACCACAACTCTGTATGCCTGCACTTCGATCACGTTCACCAAAGTTGCATTACACTACCTGCGCCAATCAATACTTAGACGCGGTTCCAGCAGATGTAAAGTTTAGTCCTTTCAGCGACAAATTGTCAGGTGCACCAGGGGCGTGTCAAAGCAAATGCCCAAACGCTCAGCATGGCAGAGAGCCGTCTGCTAAATTCCCAAACATGCTAAACAAGGCTTGCACGAAAATCAAGAGGCGGCAGTTTCTTCACGATCTGCAAATCTTGAGCCCAAAAGGGGCACATTTCCATAAGTGTATTTTGGTGTTTCATAAAATGGCTACCACCTACCAGGAAGTGTGTTTAATTTGTTGTATAAACACAAGGACTGAAGCTGAGCGATGATACTGTTGGGGCTCCAATGTTGTTGCTACGCTTCAATGAATCCAAAGACAACTTGTAAATATGATAATAACACATCCCCCACAGTGCATTTCCTCTCGTTGTCTTATTGCACGTGTGGGCAATCTAGCAGATAGACTCGCATTGATTTGTTTAATGATCTTCAATCCCTCCAACGCGATTCCCTGCTTCTCTAACGGCCTGCCTGTAAACACTCGAAGTCTCAACGCGCTAACCCCCCTGCCTCTTTAGCGCGCCTTCACCGGGCACACAGTAAAGCTGTTGAATATGAACATTATGAGCTTTGCCTTCAAAACGTAATGGTTCACAAATCAGCCGCTATGGATTTTCTGCTGCCCCGATCGATGGCTGCTGGAAGGGGGTGATGATTTCCAGCTTTCAGATGTACTCCCACGCCTAATTCATATCAGTCAACAGGGAAGAGTCACAATCAGTTCATGCTGTTGACAAAATAAAAATGATGTTACAATATTAAAACAAATAGAGCCAAATTTCTTCAGGTACGTTGTCAGAAAAGGTTTTTTAATCCCATGTTGTCAGTTTCGTTTAAGAAAGTGACAAAGTGGTAATATTACAAGAATTGTAATATTGTAAGAATTTGTAGCAATTGATTAAATTTACCATTTGTATTTTTTTGTGTGTAATTATAATATGTATAAAATAAAGTGGTATAAAAAAGCATTTGTAAAAGTTTATATTTTTTTAGTTAATTTGTTGAAAAGCCCCAATCATTTTAATATCTCTTCCAATATGATGAAAATAAGGAAGAAAATTCCGCAAAATTACCACAATCCAATTTAAATTTTAAGCTATTTTTTTAAGATTACAAGGAGAGAATTTAAAGCAAAGTAACAATGTGGAAAAAAAATCTAACACAATAAAATCATACTTTTTGTTTTTACTGTGTAACTATACAAGAATAGTGCTTGGTTCTTTCAAGAACAAAGTATTATTATGGGATGATGGATAGATAGATAGATAGATAGATAGATAGATAGATAGATAGATAGATAGATAGATAGATAGATAGATAGATAGATAGATAGATAGATAGATAGATAGATAGATAGATAGATAGATAGATAGATAGATAGATAGATAGTTTTATTTTCTCAAAATAAATCCATAAAATGGTTACACTAAAAATATAGTGTAATACAACAAACAAGTTTCATTAAAAAAAAATTGCATTACAAGAATGAAATTGGATATTTTTTCAAGCGCACAAGGTAATTTTCAGTGAATTACGTCAAGTCCCATTTTCCCCTTATTTTAGATGTACATTTTATAAAGTATATTTAAGGTCTTATTTATTTTCAGAGAAAAGCTAAAGCAAATCAGAGAGACTATTCCTGGCATCTCAGCACCAAACAAGCTAACGCTAACTGCTTCTTACAGTATTTTGACTACAGTGTGATCAGCATCTGGCCCACACGTGGCCACCATGACACGGGGTCCTTGTCCACAGAAGAGACCTCAACATGACGACAGAAAGAAACATTGGGTTGTTCTCTGCCTCGCATGATTAATGAGTACCAATTAGGACGTGGATGCCAGGTTTCATGGCTTCCTTCGGCCCACGCCGCCTACGAACGCTGTTCATCTCCCTCAGGAATACTTCCCACTCGCCCACGGACAACACCCCAAAGCAGGAAAAGTTCGCCCTGGACAGGAGCAGTGTTATGCTAGTTTTTTTTTTTTTTCAAAGTTAATTACCTGCTTTTTTTTTAAACAATAAACTTGAACAAGATTCAGCCTTGAAAAATAAAAACAGCCACGCATGCATTCCCTTTTGTTGCTTATGACTAACTAATGCTGCGGTTCAATTTCAAAATAGTATCAGAGAAAACACAGCACATTCTACACAACAGTCAACGTGGACACTGGTGACTATGTGGAGTATAATACTGTACCAATCCAATCACAACCATTCAGCAAAACCACAACTATGGTAAAAGTCAACAGTAGCCAGGGGCAGAGATATGTGGTGGCCTCGTCCCGCTTTGACCACCCTGCATCTTGGGGATACATTTTAAATAATAAAAAATTGCCTGCCATTTTCACATGAATGCAGTCTTCTTAGATCAATTGATAATCTGTCACAATACATTTATATTAGCTGTATACATAAGAACAAATTTACAACTAACCTTAATGTAAACTGTAAAGAATATATCTTTAGTCATCATTCAATTCTAACACTGAACGTCAATCAAACGTACACTTATGGCAACCCCTCACTGAAATTACTAATGAAAAATGTCTGGCTACACCCCTGGTAGTAGCCTTTCCACACAATCAGCCTTTGTGTTGCTAAACCAGAATAGCGGCGAGGGTGGGAAGTACATCATATCATAGTCGTCCCGCAGGTGGTTCAGCTTGGAGAGGAAATGGGATCTTTACACCCAATTTGAGGTGAAGTGACTTCGAGTTTACATGTAGGTTATCCTGTGACCCCCGCTGTAATGACTTCCAGACTGCAGGTGGTCCGGCTCTTGCGCGTCGCAGTTAGGATTCGCCCCAACAGACGACAAGATAACATCCCGTACATCTCACGGAAATCAAAGCAAAGATTGTGCTTACCTCATCACAGGTGTGCGTCCGTCGACCACCGGGCCGGTAGGGTGCTAGTCCTGATGCTGTCTAAAGAAGAGAAGCAGAAAACAGCTGTTCAACAGCCCTTGAGGCAACACGGCAATCAACCTTGAGCTCAATCCAGGTTAATTTGATGACTGTATATTTAGCAGACAAATGTGCATGTCTGCTGCAGACAAATGAATGAACATTTATATTACTCATTTTGGTACATGATAGGGTTTGGCACATACTGTATAATGACATTTTTGGTTTTGGGTGGTCTTAAAACCAATTATAATTCAAAACTGTAGGGGGAGATGAAGCACAGAATTGTAAAATTGCTCCTTATCTCCGAGTTGTTGAAATTTTGATAATACATTTCAGTAAATTCTATGTCAAGTTTCAGGCTTTAAAAAAAAAAAAAAAAACTTTTGCTATGACACTGGATCACTCATCAGATTATCAGAATTATCATCACTGTTGGGTGGAAACCTCGCATCCAAATGTGGTCGATTTATTTGTTTTTCCTCACAATCATGCCGCTTTTGTGGTTTTCTGAAAAGTGATGTTTTGGAGATGTGAGGATTTTGCCCAACACCAGCATTGAAAAAAATATTATTATTATTATTTGTTTTTATTGTCCACATTAGAGTGCATTAGTCTATATTTTTTTATTTTGAATTTATTTAATTAATTTATTTATTTTTTAATTTATACATGACATTTTTTTCCCTAAAATGTATTAAATTAGTAATTTTACTTTAATTTTCTTAGAATTAAAGGCATTACATTAGTTTTTATTTTACATTACATTCTTTTAATCTGTTATTTTTTGTTCGTTTATTTGTTTTTTAGAATGTACTATAGTGTATTATACTACTTTCTTACTTTACTACATAATACATCATACTGCAGGACTGAAATACAGACAGAATTATTTTATGATGATGAATTATTTTATGACACCCATCAAATACACTGTACAGTACTGAACATGTCAAAAATGAGGTGAGTCAGTATAGTAAAATGTCAACAACACGCTAGCCTGGACTGGTCAGCACTCAGTCGCAGGGCACAGAACCATTCACGCTCATATTTACATCGTCACTGAGACTGAACTGGAATCACCCTTGTTGCAAGAAATTTAAAAAAAAAAATCATTTGATAGCTACAAAAGAAAGGTACAAGAATGTTCTTCCTGTCTTTGAAAAGAAACTGTGACAGTGAACTGACAATAAAACAAAAGTGGAATGCAGCGACCGCCATATTTGTTGCATACGTTTTCCTGCGACTTAGATTAATATGCTCGCTACTGACAGCTCTGAATCATGATTCCAGCACCGCGCACCACCAGCAGCTCTGGAATGTCTGATAAAATGATATTAATTCCGCACATTAATGAGATTAATGAAAGCGAGCTTTTTCCTCTCCACCTTTTTTTTTTTTGTCTGGCCCTGAAATAATAACACAAAGGTAATTATAGAGCATCCATCAATCTGCTGCCGGACAGTCTAATTATCTGAGCATTTTCTGAAGTGCTCTCACTTGTCCCACAGCCCATTTGTATGGCTGTGATATGTTATTTTTTCATTAATGGAAAACTCCACGGCCACATGTTACAGTGGCGGCGCGATGATGGAGCGGCGAGCAGATTGAGAGATCCAAAATGTGTGTGATGGATGAAAATGTCAAGCCGCTAAGAGGTGCACATCATTGACTCATCGCCGCGCATCTTGACAGAGCACTTCGCTACTTCTGAGGGGAATAATGAGGAAGCTGACAGCGCACCCCCCATCTTAATCAATGACCTCCAAATGAATTATCAACTGCGCTAATTGAACAAAAGAATATCTTTTTGATTTAGTCTCCAAGTTTGGCTTGAAAAGATGTCACTAGGTTGAACAGATCGTTTATAAATCAAAGCAACCAAACCATGAATTGAAGTGAAAGTCAACCTTAAACTTTTCTTGACAATAATATGATACATGTGACCTCACTTGTCTAAACATGACATTCTGATTAATATTACATTTGTGGAATATGAGTTATGAAGCCAAATCCAGTCGTTTTTGTCCATCTCGGGGCGGCCATTTTGCCACTTGCTGTTGACTAAAGATGACATCAATGTTGCTCAGGGCTCGGGCAATAACCAATCAGAGCTCACCTGTTTTCTGAAGCTGCACTGTGATTGGTTGTTGCCTGAGACCTGAGCAACATTGATGTCATCTTCAGTCGACAGCAAGTGGCAAAATGGCCGCCCCCTGTGATGGATAAAAAACGGCTGGATTTTGCTGCTTAACTCATATTCCATTGACGCAATATTAACCAGAATAGCATATTTAGACTATGGGGCTACATTATTATTGTCCCCCCCAAAATTGGTTGACTTCCCCTTTAAATCCATGCATATTCATTGTTATTGTTTTTTTTATTTGTTTATTTATTTATTAATTTTTTGGGGGGTTAGGGCTGCTTTGTTGCCATTTGGTGGCATCCTGGTGCCAAGTCTCTATGTTGAACTGAGGGGAGGAGCTTCATTTAACAATTATGAACAATTGAGAGTGTTCAAAGAACCTAACATGCATATTTTTATCCTGTAAATCCCTTTAAAAAGAATGTCTACATGGTTCACATCATGTGACACGCATTGCTGGAACATGCGTTCTGAATTTGTGCCGTGGAAGACTCAGGCCTGCGTTTATGCTCGTCCGACAAACACTCTCCCAGGCCGCATGTCACGACATGTCCTCAACTTCAATTTCAATAAACTCACAAAAATTTGAAACCAGTCATGCCACTCCATTCAAGTGTCTTGTAAAAGACTGTTAAAGGCCCTTGTGTTTTTATAAACTCAAGTTCAGCCACTTATCGGGCCTGAGGTCTCATGTCTTTGTTTTTGAATGGATGACGGAGAAATAAACAGCATAAAACAAGATGTCAGACTGTCAGCATCAGAGGCCCATGCGGGTGCCCGCCAAGTACAACTATTTACAGTCGTTCTTAATAGCTTTGAAGCTAATGAGCTTTTTAATATGACACAGGCCATGTTGCCGAGCAGTCCCCCCCCCCCCCCCCAGTGGCCAAACCGGTTGCCAATCAAGATTCATTTATGTAAGGAATTAAAGTAATATGGGGTCACTGAAAGTGGATGTACAGCTTTTAATATCGGTTGAGTGTCACCAAACCTTTTGAAAATGAAAGTTACAGCTAAAAAGCTAAATTGTGCATGTTTGATTTAGACATTTTGAACCTTTTAACTTCAGACGGTTAAATGACACCGTATTTTTATTGCAAAGGTAGCTGAGGGCAGCCAGAAATCAGATGTCGACAGCCAAGTGCAGACTGTGGATACATCATGTGGAGTCAAAGCACAGTAACATGGTAAAATAATGTCAGCATGTGTTAAATTTTATGATTTGGGCCTTTTCTAGCAGCGTATCCTCACAAGATGAGACCTGTATGTGGTTTTGTCCTAATGGACAGTTCCTTCAAAAATTGGGAATATAGCAACGGTTGGCCAGGAGTGATCATACAAGTAGAGTCATACTCTGGTACAGATGATGTCATAGTTAAGTGTTTTCTCTTGTATTTACACATCCGCCCGGGCTGTCGGCTTCCTGCTCGTCTCTGAGAAATGGAAACGACACATCCTGATGCTAATGCATCGCTGAAAATATGTGAAACTCGGCGCTCGCTCGGCGACATTACAAACGCTCCGTTTGACATTGACACAGCGTCGCCTCCTCGGCTCAATGCAAATATTGCGATGGGGGTGGAGAATGGGCCAGTGAAAATAATGAGACATATTAATGACGTTAAACACTTTATTCATCGCATGTTTAATTCATAATAATTGGCCCCCCACCCATCTTGTATGAAGGAGTTCCCTTTGTGGGAGAAATGAGCCACTCAAGATAGATTTCATCCAAATCTACACTGTCAAAACACGCGGTTCTTATTGCGCCACGTAATGTTAATTGCCAAATCATTTCAAATTAGTCAAGCAACAGGGAATAAGTCTCCATTTATCTTTTTTTCTTTCAAATTGGTCGCAAAGGCAAGAGTCTCTGCTTGTCACTTTATGCTTATGTAGTTTTGAAGTGTAATTTAACAGACATTAATTAGCACTTATATGAAGTTGTACTAAAGACAAGTAACCTAGGTGATCGTTAGGTGGCCCTGGTAGTGACAGAGGCTATTGTCTGATTTGAAGTATTAATTTAACATTAAATAGCATTTTTTTTCCCCACACAGTCAAAGGTCAGTAACGGTGTCTACAAACAATATATGTCCTTATAGCTACTCAAAGGCTGGAATGATCTTCAAGAATCCGCAGCAAGAACCAGCAATTATAATCAGAGCCTTTGTCGTAATTACACAAAGGACTGATTCATGTTTGATGGAAAATTAAGCTTAATGTTTACCCATTAAAGATCTTATTGAGTGAAGTTGAATGCGTTCCTAAGTCCATGTTGGTTCGCTACAGTCTTTCAGCCCATGACAAACATGATAACATGTTTTTGAACTGTACAAAAGCATGCGTGCACTAAACAAGCAATCATCAGGGTTGGTCTTGGAGCAGAGGTGGATGAGTGGGCGTGGCCTTCCGGCTCTAAAACGATGAGCTCTGTTGTATTCCTCCTCCGCAACAAGACAAGTCAAGAAAGGGTTTTTATCTGACTTGATGGCTGATGATTGAAAATGGATTTCCTAATCAGCCGTGTTTTGAACCAAAGAATTGCGGGGTCTTGGTTGATTATCATGCCGTATTGTCATCAAATGACTGCCTTGGATCATGACCGCTGATCTCTGAACATACGCCGACACCGTCATAAATTACAGGGTGTGCAGCTGATCCAAGGGGGATGTAAAGAAATAGCAGGCCATCTGCGGCCGTGAATTCACTGTGGACTCAACCTCCACATCAAGCTAGCATCTTACAGTGCACATCATCTCCTTTTGTACAAATGTGAGATGTAATTATGGCACTAGCATGGGGTGTAACACTTTTTTTTAATGCTTTAATTCTTCATCATTAACATTGCACTGCCAATAACTGACTCATCACACACAACAAAATTGTAGCGTCCCGGGTTTTTAATTTTTAATTTTTAAACACCCTAAATTTAGCACTACCAATTTGAAGAGGTGGCAAATCCACTGCCACAGTCTGGCTTTAGCCCCTTGTGCTAGCTATGGGGTAGATGCCACGGACTTCCGACTTCCAGGTTTTACACATCAGGGCCGTTTACGGCCACTGCTGGCCGCGTTCCAACACTCGCACCCCCACCCCTGCGCCCCCCAACCGTGCGCTCCCACTTATCGGCGAGAGGGCGTCTCGGCTCTCTGAAATGCTTCAGACACTACACACTGGCAGCCTCGCACCCGTCGACGGGAACGCGCAACCGAGTGGCACAAAGGCGGAAGCACAAGTACTGGGACGTGGCCCACACGTCGCAAACCGGAGACGGAAACAAAGTTGATGGGTGAAAACCCGGAAGTCGGAAGTCCCGCCTCCTCCGTGGCATATAGTCCATAGGTAGCTCCATAGCAGGTAAACGAGCACCTGGGTAGGTAGCTAGCTAGGTAGTTCCCTAGCTACCAACTGGGGCTAAAGCCAAACTGTGGCAGGGTTTTTACTTTATGGACCTGGATTTGCCACCTCTGTTCATTTGTATAGTACATGTAATTCCTGTTTGGTAACAACTGGCCCAAATCTCTTGACAAAGCTGTCTTTGAAAGATAGTTGCGGTTGGGTTGCAAATTCAGATTTATTAATTTTTTCAAACGATCACGATTCATGGAAAATTCATTTGATGACTTTGCGCTCATGCCAAGGAAAGAACACTAGACTTTGGCATCATCTGGTGAGTTGAGGAGTTTCATTTCGATAAAAGTAGTCCTTTGCCACCATCTTGGGGCATCCATTGACAATTACAGTATTACAAAATAACCCATTTTAGGGTGGCGTCAATAACTCATGGATTTTCTCTATTTGCGGCATGAATAGGTCTCTATCATCTGCAAATAGCAGGGGTTCACTCAATCAATCAATCAAACGTGATTTGTAAAGCACCTTTTATGCCAAAGAAATGACACTCAAGCTACAAATGGTTAGGAAAGCACTCACAATGCGATTGCATGATAAGAAGTATGATTTAGAGAAATAGAAACAATTAAAAAAAAAACTGTTGGCTAAACATCTATGCATGTGAAAGTCCCATCTTGAAGACACTCATAGGCGCCCCCAATGTGAAAAAAAAAGAGTTGGATAATCTCAAAATAGTAGTAGTATCGTTATTGAGAAGCAAACTACCTGTCTCAAATTCCCTTGGCCCACTGTGTCCATTTATAGCCAGATTCTGGCCTTAATTTATCTCACATCTGTGTGAATACCCGACCTCATGCAATTCTAATGCACATGATAAGGATTTCACAACAAAGTATTCCTGTCAAGAAATCCATGGCGGTGACAGTGATGCTCGTGACTCAAAGGACCGTTAAGAGTCTCTGCAGAGCGCCATCGTGTAGCATTCTAAACGAGCATGCGGGGGGGATTTTGATAAATAAGAATTGAATTTAGTTCCAGCTGCGACATGTTGATTGATCAAAAAGCTCATGGCTAAGGCCTCCCTGCTCTCCAGTCTTATTTATTCTTTCTCAAATGGTTTTAAAATCAATACGAGTCTTGCGCACAACCGTTACTGCTGCAGGCATTTGGGGAAAGTAAGCAGGAGAGGCGGGTGAGAAAAAGAAAAACACCTGCTCTCTTGGTGATTGTTACTAATTTTTCCTGTCAAACATCGGAACACAGAATAATTATTTGCCATATGGTTACGGGGCACTGCGCTTGATTGTGCAATCCATTTAGATAACTTCTCAGAGGCGCCGGAAAATGAAATTGCCCCAAAGCACAGAAATCACAGCAGGGAGGCGATCGATCAGATGCGGCGGCGGCAAATAACTCGCCTTAAAAACGATTGCGGTTTTCCGACGAGCCGGAATCTTTGTGTTTGGTTTTTGCATACATCCTAAAAACATGCTTGGAATTAAAATTTCCCGTAGTTGTGAATACTTGTCTATACAGGGATAAAATCCTGAGGAACCACGAGTAATTGCCACCCCCATCTAAAAATATTTATAACTGCTGGGACTGCTTTCCTCTGTATAAGGTCCTTGGCGGCATCTAGTGGTGGCTTAGAGTGCTTCAGGAAGAGCATTAAAAAAAATAGATGAAATTCATATATTTAATAATATACTTAATGTTGAGGATTCAACCTCTGAACTGGTTATTTGAGATTGATTAACCGCCACAGGGGGCTCAGATAAGAGAGAATTACGTTTGGAGCAACTATCTGAGTGCTTCTATCATTCAATAGCAAACTACACTCCTAATGCAAATACAATTTATACAGGGTTTTTCCTGGCTCAAATTGAGGCAGAGGTGGTATCATCCTGCCTATGACGGGTGACTACCAAAACCAGGTATCGGTGCCAATAAGTCTTATTTTAAGGTATCGGTACTTACCTTTATTGGCCGCCCTCCTGCACCTTGACGTGCATGTATTTTGTAAATTCAACTGACTCGCTTTCATTTTTTTTTTTACAGGCAACATATAATAATTCCATGTTTCAATGATAATAATAATAGTTTAAATAAGGATATGACTATTATCATGTTAAAGCATTCATTCATTATCAGTCACTTGGGCTGGAGGTAGTGAGAAAATAAGGTGGAGGTGGCAGCCTCTGAATTTTGTACACAGGAAAAACCCTGATATAAATATTTCCAGGTCGTTTTAGATGGACACTTACTGTATTTCCGGTCTACTATTAGCCATATTTGCAAGTTACTAACAGCCACACGCTTTATCAGTTAGCTATCAAATACAGTACTGATAACAAGTGCAAACATCAGTCAAAACAAACATATAAGATAGATAAAAACTCACATTTTCTTACTAAACACAGATAGGAACACTTCCTATCAGCATGAATTTAAATGAATGGGAATGCTCACTCACTTCGTCATTGACTACTGCACACTACAAGCTGAATGACTAACGGTGGACTGAACACAGGAAACGGAAACACGAAGCGGCCTTACAAATTAAAAGCCTGGGTTTCAAAATAAGATACAAGTAAAAGTCACAAACTAAACAAATTGAAGACTTCTTAATACTTAATATGTTGACCGAGCGTGCCTTCTTGTGCCGCGTGATGACATAAACTTCACTTGGTTTTGCTATTCTTCATTCAGTATTCCTCTGATATGAATAAGGTTTAGGAATGCCATGTTAGCATTGGCCGCAAAATTCGTATGACTTTTTAAAGGAGCCTATTTTATAAACAATTTCCTCAGATTTCCACACAGGGAGCAGCTTACTTCAAATTAATACAGGTCCAACCGTTCACAACATGCAACTGGCAAGTCTACTATCGCGCCGGATTGGTATTCCCAGTCATGTCCCTCACCCCGAATGAGACTCCAATTTATTCAAGGCACATCTCAAAACTCCAAAACAGCCACAAAAGGGTGTACTGCGACGCTTTAAAGATGGACACCTCACGCGCAAAATGAATCGCTGGCTCGCGGACTGCTTGGAAAAAAAAAACATCATTTGCGCTCGCTCGGTCCTAAACATATTCATAACAAGTCGCCGAGGTAGTTCTGCGCAGTTCCGGTACGAGTTGTGCATACATTGTTCTAATGGATTCATCTCTGAAGATGGTAACGTAAAGGCGTGAGGATGTTTCCCTGAACGTGCCAAGCAATAATGTAACGGACTCCCTGCAACTACACTAACTGCTTTAATGTCTTCATATTGGACCTGGTTAATCTTCAAAGCACCAACAGAGAATAAATCCTTTAAAACTACAAATATGTGATGTGTTTGAGTCTCCAAAAGTATTCTGGTCAAAGCGAAATGTTCAAAGTTTCTCCATGACAACAAAAAGGGGTTTGAGAGTATTCATAGTTTTTGAGAGAGCGTCTGACAAAACCGTCTGACTCATCCTTTTGGTGTTAGTTTGGATGACCAATGTGTGAAATCAGAGATCACGAAAACACATCGCACACAAGTTTCCTCCGGTCAAAGTCTTTAAAGGTTGACAGGAAATCGCCTTAACTGATCCTCGACTCCTGTCGTAACTTAAACAGATGTTTTATTTTGACAACAAAGCGTTCGATATGTTTGTATTGACGTCGTCATTTCTCCAGGCGACCCCGAGAGCGGATAGCAGATATGTTGAGAATCATGTTTCATCCGTCTCCCAAGGTTTATAAGTAGATTACCTTTTGTAATTCGTTTTGTTACGCCAGTCAATAAGCATCCGATGCAAATGCGGTTCATTTGTATTTGAATTGATGTCCTGTCCCCATTAACTTATGCCTCTAATGCATTCTGGTACATTAGTAAATAGACCTGCCGGATTAATCATTAGTTCATTGGGATCATTTGCTTCCCTTGTGCTTAATTGAATCTCTGACATTGGTAATAAGGGCAGACTTCACCTGCCTCCCCGGACACTCAAAAACAAAGTAAGACTAATCTTGTACTTGCTTGTTTCATTTTTGCTCTGACTTTTTTTTTTTGGTGGAGAAAAGTAGCTTGTGTTTGGGAACTGATCAATAGTTTCTCTCAAGTTGTGATTTATGTCGTGATTGTCTTGTGGTTTAATTGGTATTCTAAATTCTACCGGTTTGGCCCGTTTCAATGCAACGCTCGCTTATCTCGCCCTCTCACACTGACCCCGGTAATAAATGGCCCTCACGGTCTCCAGAATAAAACCTGTTAAACAGGCCCAGCGCACATTATTTATTCAGTTGTAATTAATCGCAAGGATACCTGGATTTAATTCAACAAAGACCAGTCTTTTTTTCTTTTCTTTTTTTAAAAGGGACCTTTGTGTCCCATGGGAAGGTTAGTGAAGGTAACGAAACAACCTCCGCAAGTGATGACTACTGTCTTTTTTATTTCATATGTTTACAAAGTATCATTCACACAGCTGATCCTCAATTGAAGCTCGTATGTATGCGCTTCATCTTGAAAAATGAAAACGTTCTCTTCCTCAACTTGTAATGATGCGTAAAACAGATAACTGCTATGGATCGCTGTGGATGGCACCGACCCAACATTCGCCAAATCGTGACTTAAAGAGATGCTATGCTGGCATCATGTGTTCACCCAATTAACTCTTTTACTGTCAAACGTTATTCAAAAAGACAAGCCATAGTGCCAGCCGATTTCGAGCATTTTCACTCATCTTTCAAGGCAAACAGAATACTGTGTGCTATGACTACGTAAACATGTTGAATACCATATGAAAAATTGGATTCCATTCTCTCATTAGAAAAAAAAAAGTATGATTCTACGTTACTCCGTTCTTAAGTAATCACCATTTGAAAATAGGTAATTTGAGTGACACCAAGCTATAAAACTAGCTTTTTGTGAAAAGATACATTTTCTGCATAGCAGTGACTTTGACACGAATATATTTTTTGTTTAGTGACGCTCTGTGAATTAGATTTAATGTGGCAAACGCTTTGATCATTCACGACATCCTTGAAAACGTATATTTCCCAAGATCCGCCATGTTTTCATGTAATTTGATACACGGGAGTCCATTGAAAAGAGATAGGGGGCGTAGTTGTCGTCAATTAACGTTATTGGTGTTACTTGTTGGGATTTCCGTTTACGTTAATTAACATTCTTGGCAGGAAAAGCATTCAAGTCTTTATTCAAGAAGTGCACGATATGCTGTGACTCACTGCAACCTAAAATTTGTGGACAGAGATGCTATGCTGGGATCATGTGAACAAACCATGAGGAGAAACTGATTACTTTTTTTTTTTAACTCGGGATAGTGAATAATATGCTGTTATGTCTCACGGTGATACAAAATTAACCAAAATCTGAGGACAAATTGAGGCACTTATGCTGATACCATGTGGTCAAGATGGTGCATGAAATGCTGCTATGTCTTGCTGTGAATGGCGGGGGTCCAAATTTTGCCCACATATGACAAAAAACAGAGACGCCTATGTTTGAAAAATTATTTTACAGAAGGTGCATGATATGATAACCTCAGCAAGATAGAAAAGAGATGATATTCAACCACCAAATCTGCAGAAAATCAGCAACAATAAAGATTGTGTTGCTCTATCACTTGATCACTTGATTAACAATGACAAAATAAGAATCTATCAGTCAATAAAAACGCATGAAATGCTACTTACTGCAGAAAAATAAATTGGACCTAGGAATTGAACATAAATAGGGAACAAAATCCTCCTGTGACGTGATCAGCTTGCCAAACAAATTTAACATCTTTATTGAAGACTGTGCAGGATATGCTGCTATACTTCGCTGAGCTCAGGAAGATGGGGGAAAAAAAAAACGAGATTGGACCTATATTTTCAGCAATTGGCAACAAAATTCCTTGATTTTTTTGTGAAAAAAATAAAAAATCTGGGCCACTGGGAAAATAAGTTAATTTGCATATAACAGTCACGTCAGACTGTGCATTTTGTGTTTCTCAGCCAGGGTTATTATAGTTTTGGAATTTTTCATTTTAGTTAGTTTTTTTGCCTTTTGAGTTTTGATTTTTAAATTTAGTTAGTTTTAATCAGTTTTCAAGGTGGTTCTGTTAGTTTTTATTAGTTTTATTTATTTCATAAATGTTTAGTTTTAGTTTTAGCTAGTTTCAGTATTAGTTTAAAAAAAAGTGTATTATTTGTGCACAATATTTAAAAAACACAATGGAAGCAACGTAATCTGAAGGTGCTTTTCTATTGGTTGCTGCTAGATGACGTCACTTTTGTGTGACACACTTTCAAATGTCCTTATTCCGGTTAATATCAAAATAAATCTACTTAAATCACATTTAAAATCATCAAAGAAAACAAAGGACATTTTTGCTATAATTATAATTAGTTTTAGTTTTTTTAGTTTTAGTTTTGTAAACGTAAAATGTAGTTTCAGTTTTTGAATTTTAGTTTTTTCGTTAGTTTTAGTTAACTAAAATAACCTTGTTCTCAGCAAAGCCGACATTTTTGTCATACTTTGCTTACAGACAATATGACATTGTTCCAGCCATTGCGCGTGCTAAATGGGCATATTGTAAATGCGGTTGCCAGCTGCCGTACAGGAGGCGGGAATTTCCCACACTCCCGGGTGCCAGGCAAAGACCCCAAGTTTGGGGGGGATGGTACCCCGCTAGTGCCGCCACAGGCGATAGCACCATCCTCCCAGGGGGAGTCTGAAGAAATGATAAAAATACTCTTCCTGTGTTGTGGCTGAAAGGCCCACCCTTAATCCTCGCTTTATTCTTAGTGCAACATGAAAGAGCACTTCTGCCGATTGCTTCTCCCCAGCGCACAACCTTATCAATAAGTGCCGCGCTTAACCATCGGCTTTCACTGGAGGAAAATATTCTGCAATTTGAGGAAAATCCATCCATCCCCTCATCCCTAAGGTGATGACACTTTCACTTGCTTGTCTATTTCGATCTAGTAAGTGATTTTTTTTGTGTGTGTGTGTAAGAGGAGGGGAGTTCTAGATATTCTATTTGATGTTTTCGATCTGGGATTGATAGCGAGAGGAAAGACTCCCATTCCTGAAAGTAGGATTATTGGCTTGGTTGGCTCGAAAATCCTCCAGGAGCCTTGTAAAGTGCACTGCCTTCTGGCTGCCGCTGAACTGCTTATGAACCCGCCAAAAGAGCACCTGTCTACATATTAATGCGACACAGGGTGCTTGACGAGGGTCCTCTTCCCACAGATACCTCTGCCCCACAGCCCCCTCCCTCCCCATGAGAGCACCACCACTTTTCCTGGAAATCTCATCCTCCAGCATCTCCTCGGATGAGCAAACCTGCAGGATCATCCAGAACAAGGTGGAGATGGAGGCTGCCATTAGAAAGATCACAACACTTTAGGCAATGCCGTGTATTTAAAATCGGATAAGACTATTTCCTGGTAATCCCTACGGAGTTTACTCCTTGCAAGAAAGAGAAGATATTGGTCATGCTGGTTACATCAAAACTAGCAAGGTTTATACAGCCTGAATCCGAAATCAACACAATTTGGCTTTTGTCTTCATTGTCATTGCTTGTTGTGAATGCAAAATCACTAGTTATAAAAGACACTTTGTGTCTGTTTTTTTTACACATGCACGACGATTCAAGTGACACAATTCCATCTTTTCGCTCTCGAGTTGCACATTTGGGAAATGAGTCATGGTAGCCGCTTCCAAACGTGGCGAGAAATCTGATACATATCAGATATCTGCCGAAGCAAGTGCAGTGTAAACACACAGATCAGGTATACCCCCGGAAGGACCGCTCTGAAATTCTTTGACTTGAGTTTATTAAACATATTGAAATCAATAAATCAAGCAATTACATGTTGTTTCTATTTTTCTATTTTTTTGAACTGCTAAATAACAGCTTTCTGTTAATGGTGATAAGGTATTCGTTTCAGAATTTCAATTTTTTCTTTTCTTTTTTTTAACACAAATGTATTACAACTACATTTGTTTTGTTGTGCTTACAAGTATTTTTAATGTGTGCCTAAATAAATGAAATATTTTTTTTATTCTTATTATTTTAGTCGTTAACAAGTTTATTTGTATCTATGCATATATAGAAAAGCTCTACCATATATAAACCAATTTATTAGTAATATTGGTACCGACAACCCTCTTTCTCACTTCAACCAACTAATCCCCCCGCCTTTTTATTTTACTAGCCTTCTGGGCCTTATCAAATGTATTTTTATTATATGCCGCGGGCCAGTGAAAAATACTGCTAGGCTCCAAATGACTCCCGGGCAGTAGTTTGGACACCCCAACACTGACTTGTGACCTATTATGCACCCTCGTCTGCACAAACACAACCCAAAGAAACGTGTTAAAAGAATCTACAGCAAAAGCATAATCAATGCAATATGTTAATATGATACAGTAGAGGCGTGTCCATCGTGAAATAAGCCAATGGAGTAATGACGAAGGTACACTCATTTAAATCAGTGGTGGGAGGAATCAGCCCAATCCAACTCTTTTGTTGGACATTTGTTATGTATTGTTGATGTGTATAAAGTTATTTACTCACAATATGAATTTAGGCATCTAGGTTGTTTGTGTTCTGTCAGTGGAACTAAACATGTGTCACTTGAAATGAACGATAAAAATTTTAAAAAAAAACACGCACACACAGGTAAATAGGAATTATATTTGAATTGAACACTTGTACCTGCAGTGTAAATCCAGTCTTAGATTATGTGTCAATTTAAAGCATGTGTGGGAGTTTGACATATTTTAAACAAACACATATTTGTGTTTGAATCTGGCTTGTTACTCTCAAGCGTGCCAGGAGGGTTGAGCCAGTTGAGAAGTTAGTGAGGAGAGCGGTGGGGGCAGCAGCATGCTTGAACTGTAATTGATAATGTAAAGGCAGATGGGGGTCTCCAGGGAGATGGAAAGAATCCAAGCAGATGGTCAAATTGCTGCTTATTTATGTGGAACGGAGGGCTCGCCCCCCGGTCCACATGCTATGATGGATCATTAGAAGGGCTGTGTGCGTAAAGCCCAATATGCTTTTAAACGCGGAGACGCCCGACTAGCAAATGTCGCCGTATTTCAATGTCGTTCTGATCGGTTGAAGGCAAGCAACCTGTGCGCCGATGAATCCAATTAAAAGACCTCACACCCTTCCCAGTGCTCCATCTGCGCTCCACACGAATACATGGAACCTCTCAAATCCATTGTTTCCCATCGAGTCCAGCAATTAAATACCACCAGTACAAATCACCTGCACCTAAGTAGTTACTCCTGAAAAAAATTGTAGGCTATCCCCTTCCGCGATTACGCGTGTTTTTCAATAAAAGCATGAAGAAGACACGTGTGTTTTTGAGTTTTAGAAACAAGGTTTTGTATCGCAGATAAACAAAAGAAAAGCAAGAACACGCTCGCATTCTGTAATGGACTCTAGGTGTGTTCAATGACCACGCGCGCAGTAGGAAATCTCAGCATACATAGAAAAAGCTCAAACGACTGATGAATGTTAATGTTTTTTCGGTTTTCTTCCATATGTTTGAAGTTTAAGGTTAGGGTTAGGAACAAGGAACATTTTCGAAAAAATTGCCACTTTTAAGTGGTAAAAGTTAAGATCCTGTGGCAGGGGATTAAAAAAAAATTTGCGTGGTAACCGTGGTAACCTGGCCACCCCAATGAAAGATTTCTGGCTACGCCCCTGGCGGTAACTACTTTGGCACAACACCTGTTAATTAGCATGGCGTTTTGAATGGTAAAATTGAACAAAAATATTATTCACAAATAAAAAGCAAGACAAGGACATTGCCGTTGGCCAGCGTTTTGATGGCACCCATTCATTTTCTTCGATCAGCTATTGCGGGCCGACACAGACGGATTGGTTAATATGGTGGAGGCCAATTTAATCGCCGCCGCCCCACCCAGTTCCTGGGTTAACTCCATTAAAGTCACCTCGGAGCGGCCATTTCATATTTACAAAGAGTCTTTCATCTCAGCGAGTGGTAATTGGTCTCCTAATGTGAGCTGGTTGCACGGATGGCGAGGGCCATCCATCGGACTGAAATTACGCCACACACTCACTCGTCATCTCATAAAAGACGCTTCAATACTAACCAGCTTTGCACTGAGCCCTGTTGTATCGTGAAGCAGCTGCTCCCAGTCATTTGTACAAATGTTGCCAATTTTCAGGAAAAAATAAATAAATAAATAAAAACATCAATAAAAACAAAAAAGCCACTGTTAGCGTTATAGCAAGACTGTGATAAACAATGTCAATTTAAGATCATAAATGGTCGCTCTACAGATTCCGATGACATTTTTTATCCTACAACATTTTATTATTTATTTTATCAGGTAAAGGTAAGGATGTAACAGTGTACAAACTTCTACAATTACTTGGGAAGGCGCTAAAGCTCCAAGGAACTAGCTCAGGGCATGATTTCTGATTGGAGAAATTATTTTGTAATACAAACAGAGATCGATTCACATCTAAAAACATAACTACAGCATTTGCTATAAATCACATTTGTGTTGTATCTAAACATAACCATGAGATTAAATTCAAATCTTACTTTTGCAGTCAGTAAAAAAACGAATCAGCCGGCAAGTGTACAATGATGTCGAACGCTGAATGAGGCATTTATGTGGATGAAGAAAAACAAGAGTGTAAATGTGTCATTAAACGAGGAATGCGCAACACCTCCCGGGCCTCCCATATTTCACATTCCACCCTAACACCAGTTCATATTAATATTTGCTTTTCATTTTAAGCAGCAGGGCAACTCGGCGCTAGTCAAGAAGGCTGAACTGAGGTGAGCATTAAGCCTGGCCAATGGGACTTTCACACCACATTTTATGCTGGTTAAATATACTGGAAAAATGCACGTTTATTCAAGCAACACTTAGAAGTGTACTACTTTTTCCACCCAAAACATTAAATGCAAGTATGTCAGAAATCAAATGATGAATGTTCTGCACAATGGAAATAGTTTGGGTGCAATGTACAGTAACATTAACTTGGGTTAGGCCTATAGGCCGCAAAAAAAGAAAAATAACAAAACTACACACGTTCTTTTCTTAAGATAGAACGTATGTACTTTGATTCTTACATTATTACAACTTTATCCTCAAACTGATCAATTTTCTTTATCATGACTTAATTGTAGGCTATATTATATTTGTTAGTTCAATGGCTAACGTCGGCTTGTTTACAATGCTAATGCTAGCCTATTGTTGAAGTTGACTATGTTCTCTGTCTCTATTTATAATAAGCAACCAAATTTTTCTTATAGACAACTTTTTCGCAATAACATGAGTATCTCCACAACATCTTTTCTTCTCACAATAATACATCTTTGTTACAAATGTATGACTTTTTCTCGTATTATCATGGCTGTCCTTGTCACTTTACTTGAAAGTAATATATTGCCACTTACAAGCAAGATGCAATTTTTCCTTAGTTAAGATGAATCCCATGTTGAGTGGTTGCGTGCACACTAACTTAACAATGTATGATGATTTCCTTTTTTAATGGTGAAAAAAAGCATACTTTTTAATAGTAGTCCTGGAGAAAGGGAAATAAAACACTTTTGCGGGAAGAATAAAGCGTAATCACAGAACAAAACATTTACAGGATGGAAAGTGTGGTGTTATGGTCGCAGAAGATGCTCATGAAAACAATAAAAAGGTAATTTGAGAGCTCCAAAGACGCTGCGGTTGCTCCGAGCATCTCAGCGTCGTTATCGGGCCATTTTGCGTCAATCAGAAATCCTTTCTAATCTTATGTAAAGTGAAATCCCAGCCAGGCATGTATTTTGCACATGAAACAAATAGGGAGGGTGGGGGGGACTAAGGTCACGATTCCGAGCAGCACTTCAAACAATGTTTGAAAATTCGGCTTTAAGTGTTGTCAGTTGTCTGCACTCAATTTGGCTAATAACTGGCTCGCAAAGAAAGCCACCAATCTGGAAGCAATTTGCCACACTCCCGCCAAGTTTTCCTTTTCCTCTTGACAAAAGTTATTTTAACTATTGACCTTTCCGGGAGTTGAGTGGCATTTCGGGATGCCATGGCCACTCGCAAAACGGAACTTTTTAATTTGGCACGTCAGCGTTGTTTAAAGGCTCGTCTCCTGGGTATGACAATTCCAACACATTATACCTCAATTATTTTTAGCCGGTTATTTCCACGTGGCATCACTGCATTTTGCAGCATCAATTTTGCAAAACATTGTGATTGGTGGAGTTTAAAAAAACGTTGTGTGTCATTTAGGCTCACGGAATTTACAATTGACATTTCCAGATGCCGTTCACTGCTCTGTGACATGGAGAGCGCCTCTTCCCTTTACACTGCTGCACCCTTGTGGTGTTTTCACATACTGCAAACTCCAGCAACCATATGAAAGTCCATGTGATAATTGGAAAGAAAAGTCAAATATATATTTTTCATCAATGAATTCACTGCAATTTGCAAGGATGAATTTGTAAAAGTTTCAATAGCATGAAGTTAGTGGGCCATTCAAAGTGTTTATACTGGGATGAATACATAGGCGACAGAATTTTAAGTTTAAGTTTTGAAGAATAGTTTACTATTTGCTGAATTATGAATCATACAGCGCTCATAGTTATCACTTGCAATTAATTTTTTACTATTATAAAATAAGGTATGACTTGTTTTTGTTTTATTTTTTTTGTAGAAATAAATAAATAAAGCAGTACTATGACTATTCTTGTAAAAATGACAACTTTATTCTTGCATTTTTATGGCTATTCTCATAACATTTAAATTGTCGCACCAGGCCTTACTTTATGGTATCGGTGCCAGTATCGGCCGCCCTCTTGTGACTGTTATACAATGAGATTTTACAAATTACAAATTAGAGAAATAGAAAATCTCCATTGATTTCATGCATTTGTGTGTGTTATTATCTGTCATTGTTTTTTTGTGTGGAAATTGTATGTATCAAAAGCACTACTGGTGTCAGTACTTGTTATCAGTATCGGGGACTACTCAAGAATTGAGTATTTGTACTGATTTTGGTCTGGGGGGGAAAAAAGTGGTATCAAACGTCCCTAGTCGTAATTATGACTTTTTCTAGTAAAATTAAAACGCTTCATGTTATCCTGCTAAAATTTTAATGTCTTCTCCCACAAATTATATTCATATTTTTTTCAGATTTTTCTTTTGGGGGGCAAAAAAATTTTTTTTGCTGTTAGATTTTTGGGCTGTAATGAGTCCCAACTCAGTCACAGAATTAGCTGCAAATACCAGAAGCAGCACTATTTGCAGTCGTGCAAAAAAAAAAAAAATGCATATATTAAATTCAGACTTTGGTGTCCTCGTCCACACTCCTCTCTTCATTCCCGAGACCCTGTTCAAAGCAATCAGACGCATTAACTCCAGGGGGCTGAGGGGAAAGCATCCCATTAATATTTCACCTGTTTCCAGGCCTGTTTGTGCCATACATCAATGCCCTGCCTCTCCTTTTGCAGCCATACATTACAAGTATTTTCAAAATACTTTGTTGTCAGCGCGTGGCAGCCTCATTACTTATTTAGATAAGAGGGGAGATGTGCCGCCGCAGTTAGGAGCTCCTTTAGCTACTGTTTTCACCTCCAACTCAGCTGGGCTAAAAATAAAGTCAGGCATTTAGTTTAGTCGAGAGAAGAAGAAAAAAAAATCCTGGTGCTAGTCAGTGTTTGATCAGCACTCCGCAGTGTGATCTTGCAAATTAAGGCTGATTTTAATGCTATCCACTCACCAGACACTTCATTAGGGACACCTGCATTGTCTATTGAGAATCGATATATGAGCTGGATCCAAGCCAGGTATACCAACACTAGTCTCAACTGTAAGGCGGGTGTGTGCCTATAAACAGTAAAGACACATAACATTTAAAACGGAATGATGACAAGTTGACAACCGTATTCAACAAACACAACAGGTCCCCTTTGAGGAAACCCTCTTGCAAAGGTTCACATGTTTTGATAAATATTTAAGAGAATTTAAGTGCGTTTCTTCTAAAAACTAGTAATACAAATGAATTTCTCATAACTACTCACATTTTTTTTTTTTTATTCAATATGAATACAAGTCATATTGTTGTTTATATGTAACAATTGACTTATTTCTCGGTACCCACCGACTGGATGAGGTGAGTTTCCTGGCCCTCGGTGGTTCCTCGGTGCTGGGGTCTCAGAGTAGTTTTCGGCCACAACTCTTTTCTGTAATGATGTGAGGTTTGAAACTTGTAGTACAAATTAGTCTATTGCTTAAATTCTTGCCTTTACGTTTTCTGCCCATATTTGTCTTTTATTTTTGCTTCACATACACATCGCAGCCTATTTGCAAGATGCAGCGCTGACCTTCAAATAGCAATTAAAAGTGTAGCATTTTACTGTATGTTTTGCTTGTTTGTTTTTGAGCTCCAGAGAGAGAATGGATAAGTCAACACATTCATGCTGAAAAAAAAAAATAGACATGTTGTATATGTACTGTTTTTGTTTACCAGTCTGGGTACAAACTACATAAAAATAACCAGACATATAGGAGGGAAAACAACAACAAAAACAAGGTCAAAAAACAATCCCGGTAGCACGATTTATTCATAAAAGTGTTACTGGTTGCTTTGAAGTTTTGGTTTTTGTAATGTACAATCAATTTAAAAAAATTAAAGAGGTGACATCATCTGTTTCGGGTTGCTTTTCCTCAGGTGAACTGGTTTGTTAAAAAAATTTATGGGCGTTGCAAGACCAGGGCGGATGGAGATTATTTTTTTCCCAAGATCATTTTACTAATGTACTATAGTCAATTGTATACTAACAGTTTTAACAAAATAGTGTTTTGTGGAAAATTGAAATTTACCTTATTGAAGCTGCTCCATTGCATTTATTTAAATAAGGGACAATGCACATTAATCAACATTTTACAACGTAAATGTGCCCAAGTTAGCTACGTTAAGATAATTTTGATTGGCAGCCCCTCGGGCGGATGTAAGAGACAGCCTACGATGAGAGTCATTAACATCACAAATCAATTTCCAATAAAATACAATAATAATACACAAGTACATTTCCTGTACAGTTGATAGTGCTTATTAATCTCTCTCGTTAAATGAGAACAGTTTTGGCCTGACTTCAGCCACCGTTTCAGTTTTCTGTTGAAGACACTTGTATTTGTCTCCAATTTGAATTAGGTGTCGCCAAAAGCCTAAGAGAACACAAATTACAAACGAAGAGCAAACTCATGATTTGTGTGCAATACTAACAAATTTCATGGTACATTTTCCCATAGAATTCTGCTTAAATTCTGAATTGTACAAGAACATTCCGAGATTTGTATTAATGACCCATTTACTGTAAAACCTATTTCCATTTCTACAGATGACGCATGGCTGGAGACACACACGCACGCACCAAAAATGTAATAACACTAATTATGGCCTTGTCACATTTCGACAAGACAATTAGCCAGCAAGTCTCCAAGTTGAACTTATAACACGTTCAGTAAATGCTATTCAAACATCATCAGTGTGATTAATTATAGCCAAGCTCTGCCAGACAACGCGTCAAAATGTCCAAATGGGGAAGCTTGCGCGTTACCATGGCAACCATGTCCATATTAGTAATGGAAGTACTGTTTTGTCATAGAAAGCCTCGCATAAGTGGAGCTCTCCAGATGTACAGTATTGTGCTTAATCATGAATGGAGTATTTTGTTTTTGTATTTTTATAGGTCATAAAGAAGCCAGAAGGACTATTTGGGGACACATAACTTTAGGACATGATGGCATCATTAAAACGTCCATCACAGTTCAAGGGCGTAGCTCCTTAATAGTTCTCTTTCGTGTCATTTTTGGACCCGTTGAAAGTTATTTCAAGACATTATAATTTTGCTTACATTTTTCCAGCAAATATCAATCACCCTTTCCCGTAATTTTCACTGCCTCAAAAAAAAAAAAAAAAGTGGAAAGCTCAAATTGTTTCCCGAAGTATGTTTAAGGCAGTTTAACATGTATGTATATTTTGAGTTACATTGTCACTTACATAAATATGTAAATATGAAGACAAATGACCCACCACGTCTCCCAAAACATTCACATGGATCACACACAACATTGTGGAGCGATTCCAATGCTGTCATTGAAGACGACTAATCATCTTAATTATTGTGCATGGAAGCAGTTTTGAACATAAATTGGCTCTCCACACTAAGATAAATTGTTTACCTGCTCCTGTTTTGGTTAGCAACAGAGTTCAATTGACTCAATGACAGTATGCCTTGGTCAAGTGGATACTTTTCCTATACTGTGTATCACAAAAAGATGAGACTGCATGGGAGTCATAATCAGGGTTGGGAGGGTTACTTTTAAAATGCAATCCATTACAGTTACAAGTTACCTGCTAAAAATGTAGCTAGTACCGTAATCCAAGTACCATAATATTAAAGTCATGTAACTGGATAACTTTTGAATTACTCCAATATTGAGTATGCTCATGAAGACAAAATAAAAATAAATATCACCACAATATATATTCTATACAATGTGCCTCTGCTATTTGCGTTAGGGACCCGGGCAGCCCACAAATAGCAAAAATCCTTGTGTAATTAAAAAGAATGTAGGCTATTGATTGATTGATTGAAGGCCATATGCTCTTTTCGAACTGTCACTGAAAGCAACCACACCTCATAGATAGATAGATAGATAGATAGATAGATAGATAGATAGATAGATAGATAGATAGATAGATAGATAGATAGATAGATAATGAGGACTGCAAAAAATGAACTTTTATCCCAGTCACAAGTTTATATGTTGTGTATGATGTTTAAATAGTGAATTGGTGGGAGGAAGATTTGTTTGGAAGGTGTAACTCACATTATGGTTGTAGGCTAGCGGGCTAGCTAGCAAGAAGCTACAGCGCGTAGCATGCCGCTAGACTCTCAGCTCAAACTTTCGCCCAGAGTAAGTTCCAGTGAATACCGGTCGTCATTTCCTCCTCCCGTCCGTGAAGCTTTTTCAAACTGCCCGCGTGTGGAGGACACCACTAGTCAGTTAGTTCGTTTGTTCGTTCCCACCTCCCCGATTTGTAGCAACGGTCCCACTCGCGCGCGTGCGCGCGTTAGTGCGCGCGTGCGTGCGTGCGCTCTTTCTCTCTTTCTCGCTCTCTCTCGCACTCTCTTTTTTGGAAATTGTAATCCCCCATTTTTAATAAATGTACCTGTAATCTGATTGCTAGTTTTTTCCTGTAACTGTAATAGAATACGGATTTAAAAAAATTGCAATCTTATTATGTAACGGCGGTACATGTATTCCATAATTAAGATGGACATTCTACTCTGTTCTTAACAGTGCTAATGCACTTTTTCAAATCGGGAAAAATGTCATCTCATATTTTTGGGGACAAAATGTCACATACGAGATATCAGGCTATGAATAACAAATGAATATAAAGATGACATTGTTGCTCAAGTTGAGTATCTGAGGTTGAGAATAAAGTGGAATATTATATTGGTTTTGATCGCTTTAATATTTTACCTGTGAATATCGAAAATCTGTGTATAACCGACACCAATTGTAATGCATTGGAGAAACACAAATAGCAAACTTCCAACCAATCAACTATCTATTATGCGGAATCAAATGGCAGTAAAATATTGTAAATAAAGAGTTCCATCCATTCCCCATGAATGATCATTTTTAAACTTTAAAGATATAACATTTGCTTATACAGTCTTTAAAAAGTTTACTCCAAGAAAAAAGCTCCTTGATAAAGACAAAGCATGTGTTGTCACAACTACCATAAGTAGATGAATGACCCCGTGAGGGCTCTATTTTTCAAAGCAGCCTCAAATTGGAAACTTTTGCAATGTCTTTTAGCTCGCACACGTCACTTGGAGAAGGTCCAAGTCTTGCAAGTGTTCTTGTGTTACTAAGGGGCATCCCGAGGAATATGTGCCAGCTACGGCTATTCGTCATCACCGTGCTCATGACAGAGTTTTCTGTGTTCAATGGTGATGAAGTGAGCAGCACAGCAGTGCTCATCCATCATAAATCTCTCTTGAGAGAGGCTCAGTCCAGTAGGTAGTTGCCATCTTTTATATACCATGCTAAGCTAACACGCTATTTGCTTACATTTTCCTCAACCGTTCAATTCAACTTTTTATCACGGACACAGAAAAATGATAACTCTATATCATTGTAGCCTACTCCTTGACCACTGAACATGCATTAAAAAAGAGATTTGGGTAAGCTTTTGCTTGGCACGCAAAAATATTCAGATTTCAGTTTCACCACATGATCTTGAAGATGCTTTGACTAGTATAAGACTCAGTATAAAAACGGGCGCATTTTAACTATTTTTATTAGTTTAACATTTTTTCCACTTTTGTTAACAAGAGTATGAAAACCTAGAAAAAAATTATTGTACATTTAGAACAAATATAAAATTTGTGATTAATCGTGAGTTAACTATTGAAGTTATACAATTAATTACAATAAAAAAAAATTATCGCCTGACGTGATTTAAAAAAAGAAAAGATTAATAAAAAATTAGGGGCGTCAGGCGATTAAAATTTTTAATCGTAATTAATCGCATGGCTTCATTAGTTAATTCATTAGTTCACAATTAATCACAAATTGTATGTGTTCTAAATGTACAATAAAAAATCTAGCTTTTCAAACTGTTAACAAAAGTGAATTTTTTTTTAAACTAATAGAAATAGTTCAAATGAATTTTTGACGTCTATAGCCGTCAATGGCAGTGAATGAGATATTGTTCGTGCCAGCGCAAATCTAATTTAGCTTGGTGTAAAAACAGACGCATTTTAATTTTCATGACGTGTGAATTCTGCAGGCTATTTGGATGACACACCTCGGCTGCAAATTTGGTTACAAAAAGTAGACTAGATTCGGTAAAAGTAGGTCTAAATGGTGGTGTAACATGATTTTAGTGTATTTGGTCAAGGCGCAGGCAGTCAGATTGCAGACGTGTGGTGGATGTCATCGTATTTCCTTTTCACAAATGTGACAATCCATCTGAATCATTATAGAAATCAGTCCAGTGAACAAATTATGATTAGTACCATCTTAAACATATTTTAATAACACCCTTGTGAATGAGGGACGGTTCGCACACAGTGACGCACGGTCATGGGTGAAATGTGGTCTTCAATTTCCCACGTCACGTTAAACTCGGCATGCTCTTCCACCTCCGTTTTAAAAATAAGGGGAGCCGCTACGATTGGGCTATTTTCAATCCCACACGCCTTATTATGCCCAATTGCACTGGTGCAAAGTCTAGGAAAATACCACAAGAATGAAAACTCCGCCCTGCATTTGTTTCCCCTCATTTTTAACACTTTTTTTTTTTTTTAAATCAACGCACAAGCTTGTACTGCACTTGATCCCATTTGGAACAAAAAAGACACTTCAGGTAGTTTGAAAGGAGTGATATCTATTGTTTAACAAAATGTCTGCCCGTTACAAATGAGATACATTAGAGAAGCTGGCAAAAGAAAAACAGCAATAACTGCCTGAGCTGGTAACTGTGGAATGTTCACTGGTTTTGTAAAATTCTGTTTCATGATTGTTAACTGAATCAAATTACAATACCTAGACTGGGTCACATGTATGCGCAGATCTGAGAGGACGTCCAGCAGGAAGGGCTTTTTTTGGGGGGGGGTATGTGATGTATGAAAGGCAAGACAGTCAACAGTTGCTCCTCCGGGAATTTGTTGTTGTTGGGAAAGGTAGAAGATGTTCTGTGTGAGCAATTTTTTTTAAAAGCTCTCCAAGTAAATGATTACATTGCGGTGTCAGTGTTTAAGTGTTTGGCTTTCATTTCGCTGGTCTTCCTTAAGTGACTTCACTTTATCTTGGCTATGGATCAACTTTAAAAGGCGAAGATGGTTTGGAGAAGGAAGAGAAGAATAACTTGCATCTAGGACAGAAAGTGGTTGACAGATCCGGAACTGGGCCTTTTAGTATCCAGACCTCCTCAGGTAGTCCGCCATCACATATGCTTGCTTGTTGAGCACTCCTCCATGGATACTTGCCTTCCCCATAACCATAACCAAGACTTTGTCAGTTCTGGCTACAGAAATGTTGTACGTGGGCCCTCCGTCGGAATTCTTTGTCCGGAAGTCCATTGTCCAGTCACCGTCAACATTGAGGCTATCTCGGAGTACCGAGCATTTTTTATTGCCTAAGGTCAGCCCCTGGGTGAAGAAATTGTCGCGTTCCTTGGCCACCATCACGTCGATTTCAGAGGGCGTGATGTTGGCGAACGTGCCGCCTTTTAACGAGGCCCAGACGTATTTGGCCTCACCGTAGCCAACAATGGCCGCATCCTGGCAGGTGCCTTCCGCCATCAGTCTCTCCACGTAACTTTGCCAGGACATGTTTTCTGACGATGGATCCGAGATGAAAAAAAAAAGGAAGCGCGGTGACGAATGTTAACAGATGCGACTGGAGCTTGTACTCGCCAAGCTTTCTTGTAAAGTCACCAACCAAGGGAAGCCACTGCAGCCAGACAAGGACTTGGGTGTAGTTCGGACAAAATCCCAATTGCTTTTAAATGCATTCCTCGATGCATGTAAGGAATTGTGTCATATTGTGTGACATCATCCAGCTATGAGGTCTTGTGACATCACAGGGCTGTGTGTTGTCATCGTGTTGCTTACTTACCAGCGTCAAAAGACGCTTCATGAGGTAAACCCCGACGGAGCTTGTGTTTCCACCGTGGGATGTGGAGCGGTGCTGCAGGATGACATTATCCAGAAATTCATCTCTCCGTCATAATCCCACGCAGCTTTCAATAACACGTAAGTGACGATTGTGTTCTGACCAAAAAAAAAACGGACCGCAAAGTGTAGCCACTAAAAGTCATAATGGATCCGAGAGTTTCCCGCAGTACCTGTGCCCGAGTTCCCACGACAGCTCCGGAGGCGGCGCATCCATCTATGTCTTTTTGCCAAATTTGATTTTAAATATTAATCATGGCGGCCATACATCTTGGCCGTGAACAAATTGCCAAGCAAAAGTGCAATTGTCTGCGAAACGGCGCAGCAAGAAGGATGGAGGCTTGGCGGGGAACATCAATGTTTCATTTGGTGGGATGTGCAAGCCGCGACAGCGTTTTACTGATGATGCAAGTGTCAAACTCTTTGTCCTGCACAAATTGGAACTTATATGATCTCACTGTGAATAAAAAGGGTACTATTATATTCAAATACTCATAAGTGAGGATGTTCGATACCACTTTTTGTCTGACTGATATTGATACATAAAATTTCCCCCCCCAAAAACAATGACAAATCATTTTAAAGAAAGACCTACTGAATATATCCCAATATAGCATTTTCTATAAATTTGCATGGGTCTAATAGCAATTTTTTATTCTTATTTCTAATTTCTTGTTGGCCACAAGAGGGTGAGTACCAATATGAAATAAGGGCGGGTACTGGCCCAATACAAAACCTGGTATTGGTACTCAGCTATATACTTATTCTTATAGGTAGGGATAAAAATAAAAAAAATTATCTTTAAAGGGGAAGTCAACCATAAACAATTCTTTACAATAATATGCTATATGTAACCTCACTAGTCCAAACATGACATTACTGATTAATATTACATTTGTGGAATATGAGTTATGTGGTAAAATCCAGCCGTTTTTTTTATCCATCTCAGGGGGGCGGCCATTTTGCCACTTGCTGTCGACTGAAGATGACATCACAGTTGCTCAGGGCTCAGGCAACAACCAATCACAGCTCACCTGTTTTCTGACTTCAGTCGACAGTAAATGGCAAAATGGCCGCCTTCTGATAATGATAAAAACTGCTGGATTTTGCTGCTTAACTAATTTTCCATTAACACAACCTTAACCTGAATACCGTATTTAGACTAGTGATGCTGCATAGAACATATTATTGTCAAGATAGTTTTTTTTTGGGGGGGGGGGGGGGTGACTTCATGACTTCCCCTTTAATACACAATACCTTGTGTAACCACACATATTTTAAGACAGCTATGGTGTTAATACCAGTTGTTGCCGTGTACAAACTAGTAGTGTTTACATAGAGTAGAACACATCATAGTAGAACAAATTATGTTGATTTCAGTTTAAATCCGGGAGGACAAAACTATTCATGGCCAGTCATCCGTTTTTGTAACTGCAAAAATGACCACCGCTAATCAATACTAAAACATTGTAGACTTTTTACTGAAAGCCTCCAATATAGATGCACAATATACATCCTGCTAACCAAACATGTCAATGTCCAATTTATCAGTATTATTTGAAAGAAACAAGAACTTGGTTTCTTCTTCACAAAACTCTCAGCGGTGAAAACAATATACTATTGTATATATAAGCTTACTGCACTCGTAACTGTGACTAATGACAGATGTTTGCTGGCAAGCAAAAAGATGACACACAGCTCACCTGAGGACAGGAAAATAAAACACATTTTGCCTCCGACAATTTAACAGTGGCAGAGTCATAAATATTGTGCCACATATTACTGTGCTTCAGGGGCAGTAGATTTACTATTGCACTTTCTCTACAAAAATACATTACTGTTCACTGTACCTCTTTATTGACAGGAACTGAATTTCAAGTCCTCGCTCTGAAGGCCATAGTAAATTTTATATAAAGTATATACAGGCCAAAAGTTTAGACACACCTCATTCAATGTGTTATTTGCTTTATTCTAATTACTATTTATATACATTGTAGATTCTCACTGAAGGCATCAAAACTAAGAATGAACACATGTGGAGTAATTGACAAAAAAAAGGTGAAATTACTGAAAACATGTTTTATATTGTAATTTCTTCAAAGTAGCCACTCTTTGCTCTGATTATTGCTTTGCACACTCTTGTCATTTTTACCTCTGGGAACTCTTTCAATACTGCGGTGAATACACTTGAAGCTCATTAAGGGGATGCCAAGAGCGCAAATAAATCATTTGAGCATAGAAAATATTTTGAAGAAACTCGAATATAAAACATGTTTTCAATAATTTAATCTTTTTTTTTTTTTTACTCATTCACTGCCATTGACGGCTATAGACGTCAAAAATTAATTTGAACTATATTAGTTTAAAAAAAAAATCCCCCCACTTTAGTTAACAAGAGTATGAAAACCTAGATTTTTTTTCATTGTGCATTTATAACAGATATAAAATTTCTGATTAATCAATTAATTACAATTTTAAAAAATTTAATCGTCTGACGCCCCTAATTTTTTATAATCTTTTTTTTTTTATTAGGGGCATTAGGCGATTAAAATTTTTAATTGTAATTAATCACATGACTTCACTAGTTCACTCAAGATTAATCACAAATGTTTTATCTGTTCTAAATGTACAATAAAAAAAAAATGTCTAGGTTTTCATACTCTTGTTAACAAAAGTGGAAAAAAATGTGAAAGTAATAGTTCAAATTCATTTTTGACGTCTATAGCCGTCAATGGCAGTAAATGGGTTAAGTACTTAACTCCAAATGTGTTCATTCATTCATAGTTGTGATGCCTTCAGTACAATGTGAATAGTCATGCAAATAAAGAAAATGCATTTGTGAGTTTCATTAGTTTTATTTATTTTGGACTTTTTATAACAACTCTAAGCTATAAAACTAAAATGTGTGTGCGTACATAAACTTGTGTGGATTGGCTACAGTGTGTAAAAGTTAACACGTTCCACTAAAATACGAATACAGCTAATATGAGTATAGTTGATGTGAGATTATCATAAGATTATTGAAAATGAGTTCAACTAACAATTAACATGTCGTGGATATGAGTGGTTAACATAATCATTTTGTAAAAGTCTCCACTACAGGAAATTAATTCTTCACCACCTACTAAACTTGTTTCTTAAAAAAATAGATAAAATATAACATGCGTGAAAACATTTGTAATTTAAATACAGTAATTATTTTATGTATTTTAAATGTACTTTTAACAATCTGCATATTTTTCCTCAAGTGTAGAGTAGGATAATTTCTTAAGTACTGCAGACTAATTCATTGTATTTTATTCAAGGCAAAAAATAAATAAAAAATAAGAAAGCAACATTTTTTTCAAATAAAAGAATGCTCTACAAGTGTACATACTAATCCTACAAAGATAAATACATGCAAACAAACAAAATACATACATACAAAATTTAAAATTGGTTGTCATACTAAACAGATAAAAAATTATATCACAAGAAAACAGGCAATGATGCATAATTTAACAGTAATTATCATATATTATAGAATAGCTTGCTTAGACTATCACATTGCTATTAGTATAATTCCATAAATTAAAGTGGGTCAATATTTAAATTTATAGTGGCTGTGGCAACCTGAGTTATTGTCAGCGTACCAAGCTGTAGCTCTTCAGCATGACCACACGATGGCGGTATTATACTGTTATATTTTGTTTGATTTTGTGGCATTAACTCAAGTCAAATCGAGGCTTAATGATTTAATGCAGCTTTTACGTGATTATTTTCTACTAGCAGTCTATATCCTTAAAAAAAGAAAAAAAACTTGTCCTGATATTTCATTCACTTGTCAATTTCATCTCACTTTAAGTTATTCTATCATTCTAACACGAGTACGTCTCATAGGCACTCCACACACTTTCCACTAGATGGCAGTATTGCAACACTACTCCACTTCTTCCACCTTTGCTATTGTTGAAACCAGCACTAGTTTGTCTTCATATGCAGTAATCATTTATTAGAGCATGAGGCAGCAGTCGCAAATAGACATGTGAATTATCACCGTGGAGCTTTTAGACGTGCATCACTCACCGCTTCCATAATCATTAAAGTGTGCATCACATGCAACTCAATAAGGAACGTTTACAGTAAATGTGGCCTTTTGAGTAAGAGACCTGCAGAGATTTGCCTCCATTAAAGCAGGACGTCCACGTTGGATTTACACGCTGCATTTTTATCTTTTCACTTTATTCATGTTGGAAATTTGCCAAACCGAAATGTGACAAGTTTGATGTTGTCGGTTATAAACGTCAAAAGATCATTTTAACTATTTCTATTAGTTAAACATTTTTTTCTACTTTTGTTAACAAGAGTATGAAAACCTAGATTTTTTTTATTGTACATTTAGAACAGATTAACAATTTGTGATTAATCGTGAGTTAACTACGACAAAAAAAATTTAATCGCCTGACAGCCCTTATTTTTAATAATCATTATGTCAGGTGATTCATTTTTTAATTGTAATTAATTGCATGACTTCACTAGTTAACTCACGATTAATCACTAATTTGATATCTGTTCTAAATGTACAATCATTTTTTTCTAGGTTTTCATACTCTTGTTAACAAAAGTGGAAAAAAATGTTAAACTAACAGGAATAGTTCAAATAAATTTTTGACGTTTATAGCCGTCAATGGCAGTGAATGAGTTAAAAATACAAGAGAGGTGATCAACAGTTCTCATTTTCTTTGAGCTCCAAAAATACCCGTACCTGCCCAAACCACACAAAAACAACATCACTTGACTGTCAACCTAATCTACAGTGAAAGCATAAAAAAAATTCTATATGGTCTCAATATATTACACTACAGTTGAGCTTATCCTTAAATAAGCAAAATAATTGCCCACGGCTGCCAGTGGAGTAATGTGGACTTTACAATCATTTAAATCAATGAAGGGAAGAGTCAGATCAGGCCTTTTGCCCAAAGTCAGGGATACGCTCCAGCTCACCTGTAACACTAATGAGGACAAGCGCTATAGACAATGGATGGCTGGAGGAAAATTTGGTTTGGAAAGTCAATTGAATAGCTACAATCTACCAAACTTGGAGACAGGACCGTTCGAATGTTCTCGTGGAGTGTGTTAAAAAAAAAAAAGTTAAACCATAGCCATTTAGGAGAATTTATTTCCACATTTTTTCATCGGCACGGCAGAGAAAACTGAAAACAATACAAAATAGTAAGTATGTTTATAGACAATTTTACTACCTTATTCTATGCACTGCAAATAGTTGTAAACATTAGTGTTGCCACAGTTACTAACTTAGTTACTCATTACTTGATTTTAAGAGTACTTTAAGTTAGAAGACAAGTTACTTTAATCGGTACATTTAGAAGATCACAACAACCCCGCTTAACATAAAAATGCCAACCGGTTTTGTCAATAATTTATTGGACGAGCATTTTTAACAGTAATGTTTAAGAATAACATTCGCGGCTTTCACTGTAAGCTTGAATGGCTTTTTTCATCTTTGGTGGCTCTGTGGTGACATTTTGTGTTTAAAAGAAAAATACATTGTTAGCTCACTTTGTGGGTGAGTCGTTCCAAGCCCTCCTCAAAATGACGCTCTGCGCTCATTGAAAAGCATCGGATCGTTGTCATTTTGATTATTTTGATTTCAAAATGTAATGAAGATGTCATTTGACGAGTAAAACAATCTCCCTGGTTTGTTTGCAGAAATGCACGGATGTTCGGAATTGTCAATAAGGTTCCCTAAGTATTTTCTTCTTTTTTTTTAAATTACGTGTTATATTAAATACAAGGCATTTTGAGCACTCTATTTTATGAGTATAATATTTTTTTGCCCATCAAAACCCTGATATGATGATGTATTTTACGGATAACCCGTTAGAGGGCAGTATCACCCAGCTGATGGCTTTTTAGCGACCTTGCAAGATCGCCCCAATTGAGAATGGAAAGACACCTATTCTTATTAACTAATTTGCTCCAAAACATGTATAAATACGTTCTATTTTTAATGTTTTAAGTGTCCCAAAAACATTTATACATTTTTTTTTAAATGTTTTTTTTGTTATGCTAGAGCATACAGAAGGCTTTGATGCAACCTCTGAAATGATGAGAACGCTTGAAGCAATGGTAGTTACTACAAAAACGGCCAGCAGGTGGCAGCGTATGAGAGTATGAGATCAACCAGGGCCATGTTGAAAACAAGCTCTTTTCACCAGGGTTTTTGTGAACAGATAGATTTTTTCCTGATGAAAGAAGAGACTTTAATCTTTCTTTTGGTAGGTTCCGTGTTTTCTAGCAATAGAACACAATGTTCTGTGGGCCTTGCAAAATCAGTCAAAATTCAGTAAAACAGCCAAGAACGAAGGGGGTTGCTTCAATGAAACTGTCTGGGAGTAAATGAGCTAATAAAGGGAAATGATTTTTGCCAGGAAATACTAATATGTTTGATATGTCTGTTTATTATTATATTTTTGACAGTTATAAATGTACAAAATTAAAGCATTGTGACCACATGTATCAAATATGACACAAATCAAAAGTCATATGTAGAAGTTCATTTTCAATTTTTTGGGTTCAAAAGGACCAATAAATACTTTATTTACAAAGAATCATAATTTTCTCATTTATTTCATGGTTTATACTTTTTAGGGTTAATTCTCTGTTTCCTTAATTTGAGTTGCTCTTGTGATGTCGCGGTATTCTTATTTGTTGAAAATTCATTATATTTCCCAAAAAACATGAGGCCCGCTCTTTTTTAAACATTGTGCACGTGTTGGTGGTTGATGTGGCGGGCACCATTGTGGTGATTTCGCACTGGGTGCCATTCAAGCTAGGACCGGCGCTGGCTTGATCAATGCTGAAAGGGTTTCATACCGTTCTTGAGCATTGCGTGTGTGTGTGTGTGGTCTTATTTTTGTTACATAGTGGGGTCAACATTTCGAGATTTCACAGAGTTGTGGGCCCACCCGTCCATGTGGGGCCATTTTGCTGGGCCCCACAAGTTCAGACCTGTTTTTGAGGGTCAAGACTTGGTTTTAGAGTTTAGGTTTGAATTGGGTTATGGTTGAGGTTAGGGTAAGGAATGGGGGTAGACAATCATTTTTGATGGTTGGGGTTAGGGGGAGGGGCTAGGAAATGCATTATGTCTATGGATGTCCTCACAAAGATAGTAAAACAAACCTGTGTGTGAGTGAGTGTGTGTGTGTGTGTGTGTGTGTGTGTGTGTGTGTGTGTGTGTGTGTGTGTGTGGTCTTGTTTTTCTACATAGTGGGGCCAACATTTCGAGATTTCACAGAGTTGTGGGGCTCACCCGTCCATGTGGGGCCATTTTGCTGGGCCCCACCTCTCATTGAGGGTCATGACTTGGATTTAGAGTTTAGGTTTGAATTGGGTTATGGTTGAGGTTAGGTTAAGGAATAGGGGTAGACAATCATTTTTAATAGTTGGGGTTAGGGGGAGGGGCTAGGAAATGCATTATGTCAATGAGATGGCCCCACAAAGAGAGTAAAACAAACGTGTGTGTGCGTGTGTACTGAAAATTCCTAATGAGAGCCGCAGCTTCATTAGATTTGCCAATAAAATATTTGCAATAGCTCATTGGCCTCTAATGGACATCACGAGGAGCACTGCTGGATCCAGTCGGTGTACGTTACATGTAATTTGTTTGGCATTTCACAGATGGTAATGCATTCACAAGTAGACTTAAGGAGTCATTACAGAACCAGAAACATCGACCACGCCACGAAAAAAAAAAAAGCCTCTTCCCAAAATGCTTTTACTGAATAATATGTCAAACCTCCAAAGTTGAGGAGCACATAGTGGAAATGCCAGCGGTTGATTCTGACATATTGCATTTCAACATATCGGGTTACTGGAAGTTAATTAATGCAATTCCATTCCTCATGAATATCTGCGGCTGGCTGGAGTCCAAGTGCGAGATAAGATTGGCCCACAGACAAAGCATGAGAACAGAGCAATAAACAATGGAGCTGCTTGTCATGTGGGAAAAGGAAGCCACTGGCTATGCACGCGGACGCACACTCGCGCGCACAAAACACAGCGCAATAGTCGCAATCAAACAAGAACACGTGATGACGACCTTGTAAAAATACCTTTTTCAAAGCAATGTCGATGTTCCCGTGGACCTGCTGTAATATGCATGACGGGCCAGTCGTTGGCAATTACTTGAAAAAGTTTGCTCTGCTACACATAAATGGTAGATGTTTTTAATATTTCAACAATTGGGAGGGATCTAGATTGACAGGCTCAAAAACTGCCAAAAGCTTTGCAAAAAGAAGAGCGCAGACCTCCTTCAAGGCTTTGGGCAGTGATCCTCCATGGTATAACCTTTCCCAGTAATATTAAACGAATACATTCTACACACCTGTTTCATGGTTTAAAGTGTAATAGTTTGTTTCTGCACTACACTTGCAAAACCACTAACAACATATTTAACTCCCTGGCAGAGGTAATGAGATGTAATACACCAATTATAGCACTTAATTGAGCATAAGTGAAATCAATGCCATACGTATATGCCAGTAAGGAAAAGCATGACACCTGAGGCGGGGATGTTCCATTCCAGTCCAATAGGTGGCGGTAATGTGCTTATTAATAGGCTGTGTTTGGTCACGTAATCATCACTTTTGTTTTGGTTCGCATCTAGTAACTATTGAAGTAACATGAGGATCAAGGGAGCAGACCGTTACAGCTAAATGCCAAAAATAGTCAGTCCAGCTTACAGTTGCTCAAAATGTGGTCTTCTGCCTATGCAGCAAACCGCTACAAAGTTTTATGGAAAACTGCTCAATACTGTTCCACAATTGATAAAGCAGAGTACTGAGAATCACCAAGTCTCAATACTGCCACCGGTCTTGACCTGTATTTTTAAGTAAGTCCGAACCCACCGTAGTATTCTGACCTCAGCTAATATTGTCGTAAATTCCTAACTGCAGTAATTATTTGTTTAAAAAACATCAAAAGCGACCCACTGAAAAACAGTTCAAATACTGTTGTCGTAACTGAACGTGTATTGATATTGTCATAACCTGAACCTCCTCAGTAGTGTTTTTTTTTTTTTTTTGCTTAAGAGTACAGCGACATTAAGTCATTCACTGCCATTGACGGCTATAGACGTCAAAAATTTATTTGAACTATTTCTATTAGTTACATTTTTTTCCCACTTTTGTTAACAAGAGTATGAAAACCTAGAGAAAAAATTATTGAAAATTTAGAACAGATATAAAATTTGTGATTAATCGTGAGTTAACTATTGAGGTCATGCAATTAATTACAATTTGAAAAAAGAAAAGATTATTAAAATTTCCGGGTTTCAGGCGATTAGTTTTTTTAAATTGTAATTAATCGCATTACTTCACTAGTTAACGCACGATTAATCACAAATTTTATATCCGTTCTAAATGTATAATTAAAAAAATCTAGGTTTTCATACTCTTGTTAAGAAAAGTGGAAAAAAAATGTTAAACTAATAGAAATAGTTCAAAAAATTTTTTTTACGTCTATAGCCGTCAATGGCAGTGAATGAGTTAAGTTCCACACATTCAACAAATGACGTCCTGTCAGGAGAACAAGCCTCTGCATTAGGACTTCCTTCCTACTGCCACTACTGTACTCTTTTTCCCTCCATATAGCCAAACTATATAATCAATGTAAAGATGCTTTTGATATGCGGCCTGCCTCGCGGCGCATCATTAAGATAAATTTGCTGTGACCTGACAGCGATCCCGGCTCATGTTCACGAGATCATTAAACGAGAATGCGGTTGGGCTTGGCGTGACCGAGAAACACAATGAGGGGGAAAAAACGAGAAGGAGGTGGGAAAAAAAACATTGAGAAAACAGAGCAAGTGTTAGAGCTCATAAATATAAATAACTGTTTGCCAATGAGCATACCTGTAGCCTTTTTTGTGGATAATAAAGTCTAAGAAAGGTCAGAGAGAAATGCTATTAATATGTATTGCTGGTGACTGACGATCAAGTGCACCATGAAATAAAACTTTAGGGAACTTCTACACAGTTGATATTACAAGTACTAACAAATTCACTTCATGATCTAAAGTGGAATTGAAGCATTCACAACAATGGAGATTTGCCCAATTCCGGAATGTCTACTGTACGTTTCTGATACCCTCATTTGCAAACCATCTATCGCCTCTTGCAAGGAATTGACAAAAAGTTTTTTTTTTTAAAGTCTTGTAGGATTTCACTTAACACAAACAACTACTTGTTTAGATATATATACAGTGTATATATATATATATACAGTGTATATATATATATATATATATATATATATATATATATATATATATATATATATATATATATATACGTATATATATATATATATACGTATATATATATATATATACGTATATATATATATATATATATATATATACGTATATATATATATATACATATATATATATATATATATATACATATATATATATATATGCATATATATATATATATATACATACATATATATATATATATATATACGTATATATATATATATATATATACGTATATATATATACATATATATACGTATATATATATATATATATATATATATATATATACGTATATATATATACATATATATATATATATATATATACGTATATATATATATATATATATATATATATATATATATATATATATATATATTAGGGGTGTTTAAAAAATCTATTCAACATTTGGCCGAATCGATGTTTAAACATAAATTTTTTTAATGAAAATATTCAACAATACGTCTTACTTAGGGTTAGGGTTCACACGATAAGCATGGAATAATGTTATATTAATGGAACATTAAGCCTTAATATTTTATTTCAAACAAGAAACAGATTGTTTGTTAAATACAGTGGCTCACAATTATAAGCCTGAAATTTCACATGAATTAATATTTTTTTTATAAAAATCTTACTGTGTACATGTACAAGTTTACTGATTAGTATTTTCTAAATTTGATAAAAAAAATTTTTTTGCAATAATCAATTTATAGATTCGTATCGGGATTAATCGTATCGAATTGAATCTTGACCAATTCACACTTATTTATTTATTTACTTACTTAAAATAATAAGAGCAAGGCGTAATTTATTTAGGAATCGGGTCACCTCTCCGATTCAACTCTCGTCCAGTGTCAGTCACAGCTGCACCCAGTAGGTAGTTAAATGAAATAGTAAATGATAAACATGCAGTATTCTGTGAGCTGCTTGTCATCATTGTTCAGTGCAGTATAGTAACGATTGTAATCTTGCAAAGTAACTTGTCAGAGTATTTCAAAGATAGAAGTACCGCGTTAAGAAAAAGGAAAATATTGTAGTTACCTTAATTTTCAGGAAGTGATACTTGTATCAAATTAGACCTTAACAAAACGATATGAGATGTGTTGGTTAGCATCTACGCTCGTGTCTGACGGAAGATTGATGATAAACCAAATAGCCAGAGCCTGCATAAAAATGATCCCAATTTGCCAGTTGAAATGACAGAAGCAATCTTTCTTTGTTGCATTTGAAGTAATCGCGCAGCAAGCACCGTATCACACTGTACCACGCTAGGCAATTACAGTCGAACCCGTGGCACCGCAGTGACAATCATTAGCCGACATTAGCCAACAGACAGTGACGCCACGTTGCTACACAATGAAGACCACCATTCCCAACGTATAAATCAAGAGCGGTCTGCTGTGCAGTGTGTGCACGTCCTGATCACGCTAATGGATTAGCGCGCAGCGCAGCGAGGTCAACTGCTTTCTGCTGTTGCGTCGACCCGAGCGTACTGTACCGTCGTGTTCGAACGTGTCCTCACATTGTGGCGGTTTTATCCTGTTAACATAATGCAGAGTGACGCCTGCTTAATTTGTTTCGCTATTCTAATAACCTTGCTTATAAATAGTCACAAGCAGCGCCGCCTGCGTTTTCACCTCGGGAGCCTGCGAGCAAATTAGCATTGGAATTTTTAATCATGTCCCCTTTTGAGTTGCATCAGCTGCTGAGAACACGGATAAGGGAAAATGAAAATGATGCACGTTGCATGTATATGTGGTTTTGATCAGGAGAATTTGAACTTTATCGCTACGGCATGCGAACATGCTGCGGTTTACGTGACGCACGAACAAAAAGCAGTTTGCGAGTGAAGGTTTCCCTTCTTGATAACCACAAACCACAAAATCGTCACTGGCGGGGTGCTTGGGGTAATAGTACTTTGATAATTACTCTATTTGTTGACACTGGATGCCATTTACAAAGTAGATACAATGGAAGTATTTCGGCCAATTCTACCAACATTTTAAGGAAAATAATGCGTACACCTCAAAGTCACAGAGTCTCTTTTCGAACCACTATTGTACAGTGAAGCTGATCATCCTTCCATCCACTCGGAACTATTCATTAAGTGAATTTGAGCCTAATTGTAGATACAAAATAATAAAGAAAACAGATTTGATCTTTAAAATAAAACCCTCCATTCCTTAGGTTTGTGCAGGGGTCAGCAAAATTTACTGTCAAAAGAGCCATTTAAGGCCAACTTAAAAAAAAAATAAAAATCGGTCGCAAAACCTTTGAACATTGTGATGAACGAAACTGTGTGTTAGTCTAATGTACGGAGGGCCCAAGAAAATATGAACCAATACTTTCAGATTCGATTTCTTCTACCTTTTGTCTTCCATTTTTGGATGTCTTTATTTTTTGTTATTTTTCAAACTTAGATTATAATTTTTTTTACTTATCTGCTTTTCTGTAAAATTCTCTGACATTTTTGGCAATTTTATGGACATATGATACTTTTTTTTCTGCCTCTTTTCTTCCTTTTTTGGACATATGGCTATTTAATTAAAAAAAAATGTTTTCCTCTGCTTTCTTTCTATCAATTTTCAAACATTCTTTGGGAATTTTGTGGACATTTTATGGTAATTTCTGGTATTTCTTCTTTTGATTTTGGACATTTTATATTTACATTTTGAACATTTTCTTTTGTGCCATTTAAAAAAAAAAAAAAAAAGAATGTTCTTGACTTTTTGGGCAATTCCAAAAACATTTTTTGGTAATTTTCTGCCTTTCTTCTTACGTTTTTGGACATTTTATGGTTATTTTTTTCTAATGTTTTCTTTTCTGCTTTTTTTTTTTTTAAATAAACTTTGTGACTTCTTTTGTTGTTGCAATTTTGTGTACATGATATGGTATTTTTCTGCTTTTCATCATCTTTTTTGGACATTGTATGGTCACTTTACAGGTATTTGTAAAAACTTTTAAATCTACATTTCGTCTCTCTTTTTCTGACAATTTAAAATATGAATATTTAATTTGTCATTTTTATATACTAATAATGTATTATCATTGAAATTTTTTTTAAAAATAAATAAATAAATAAAATGTTAAATGTGTACAAAAACAACATTTTTTTTTTTTTTTATAGCAATCCACATGGAGCCACAGGAGAAGGAATAAAGAGCCACATGTGGCTCCAGTGCCGCAGGTTGCAAATGCAAACCTCTGAGGTTTGTCTGTCCTGACCTTCCAGTAAGCCCAATTTCAGCTGTAGAAAACTTATAGCCTCCAATTCCCTGCATCAATGTACTTGAAGCTCATCATCTGAGAAAGATTTAGTACGTTTTTATTTAATTTGCAAGAAACAACTTCTGCTTGCCCTCTCCATACACCTTGTTATGTTGATAATATATTCCTGAAGCACTGGGCTGCCTTGAATAAACAAACATGCCACCAGCCATTTTCGCCGACGCGGCATGAATTCTGAATATGGAAAATATCCAAAAGCCTTAAAAATTCTCGCATTGCTTTTCTACTTCTTCCTCATTTAAAAAGCAGCAGCGCTCTTATACTGTACGCCAAGCTTGTGTGTGAAGCCAGAGGGACAGCGGGGCGACTGTATTATTTATAAGAGGTAGAGAAAGAACATTATGGCAGCAAATTGAGCTTGTGAGTGCTCAAGTTTCACAGAAATAGGGCATTAAGATGGCCAGAAAGGACAAAAAAAACTTAATACGAGTAGCGGGCAGCCTTTTAAAAATGAAACAAGAACAACAAATCACAAATGCAAACAAAAAGAAGACAAAATAATAATAATAATAATCAAAAAACATGACACTTGCAATCTCGTGGTCAAGGTCTAAAGTATAAAACCAGCAGGTGTGCGCTGCCTAATGCTTTTTGCAAACATCCGCTGAGGACCATCAAGTGGTCTAAGAGGCCCTTTGGAGGGTGGGGGGTGGCGGGCGCGACAGATAAATTGGTTACTAAAGGGGGGGGAAAAAAAGCTCTCATTGAATAACATTCAACATGGCATATGGACAGAGCAATGAAAGCAAAACTTTCCCTAAAACATGTTCAGATGATTAGGTCTCATTTTATTTAATGGAAAATAAGTACTGGACCCAAAAGTAGAGTATCTCTTACATCTGGAAATATGCTCATGTCAAGGCTGGTTTATATTATCAGTCTGTTTTCTTTTGAACCTATTTAAGAGCATTTGAATTACGGCCTTTAATATTTGCGTGCTGTTTTTTTCGACCACAATTCAAGTACAGTCACAAAAAGAAGCCTGGATAATGTTTTCGTGTGCTGTATGGACTACAGAGACTCTTAAAAATTCACAGTGGACATATTTTGGTTCCGCTCAAACAAACTCGAGGGATACATTGCCGCACATTCAGATTTTTAAGTTCGGGTTACTGTAGGTTGCAGCTGAAGGAAAAGGAGCCACGCTGTAAACGGAGGACCCCGTGTATTTTATTCTCCATTTGGGTGGTCAACCATACTTTGTTCCTCACTTCAGGGTGTGTTCACAGACTCTCAGGTTTGGTATGTGGAAACACAACTGCATTTCTAATTGCCAAGTTTGTTGGATCGAGTCAAAAAGGCTGTCATCCAAACCCACTGGAGCGGTACAAGATGTATTCTCTGGGGGAATTCATCTTGCTGGCAAGGTTAGCGTGTGGCAGCAGAGTATAAGAGATCAGCTAAGGGCCATGTTGCAACAAGCTCTTTTTGTCAGTGTTTTCACCAGGAATTTGAAAATTCAAGAAACGTAGTTAACTGCTGCAAAACATAAACAGATAAGAATTTACTTTTTTTCAAGATGAAAGAAGAGACTCTAATCTTTCTTTTGGTAGGTTCCATGTTTTTAGCAATAGAACACAATATTCTGCAAAATTCAGTAAAAAAGCTGGGAGTGAAGGGGTTTGCTTCAGTGAAAATGGCTGGGAATGAATTTAAGAGCCTCTGCACATTCAACACCATGACAAAGGATAAAACAACATTTAGAGTTTATGGGGCTCAAGATTTCCTTTTATTTCTACAAATCTGAGACATTTATTCAAGAAAATGTGAGAAAGACTGAACGCAGTGCATAAACAGGAAAACATTGCTACAAACTTTCGTCACTTGTGTAATACGATTTGTGAAAAAGCGAAAGAAATGTAATCAGTTGGAAGCCCAATACAAAGCGCGCACGCTCATTATGCATGCAAACTGTGTATTCGTTTGATAACACAGCACATTAATTCTTATATTTATGATAGCGCACGCAAACATTAGAACGACTAAGACTGAATACACAAAAAAGTTGCTGAGAGTCCACATTATAAATCAACATTGTTAGGGTTGCAGCGAAAAGAGGCGGCGGAGAAAAAAGTAATTTCCGAAAGGAAGATCTGAGTAATCAACAACTCTCCTTTCCAGCCCATCTGATATACAAATTGCAGCTAATGAAGCTTGTAAAATCAATTACCTGACTGATACTTTGCATGCAGAGGAAAGCGCGCACAGGCTGAATGCACGATGCATGCGTAAACACACAATATTTTTTTACTTCATTTAAACTGTGACAAGCACTCAAAACAGTCATCTGACTCCTCTGCTGAGGACACGTGCAGCAAGTTCATAATGACTCGTTTAAAGCAAAGTGCACTAAATGTTTTAACGTGATCAGACATGGCACGGACTAAAGCACAACGACTGCTTTGCTTGTCCACTGTGGGGAAAGTAGGTCACAAAAAGCTGGTGGAGGGAAAACCAAAAATGTTCTTTGAAAAAAAAAAAAAAGTCAAGTGAAACTTCACAAGAATGTTTGTTTGCTTTTTTTGTGGCTGTTTTTAGTATGGTTTGTGGTGCCAACAAGGCTACAAGCGAAGGCAAAGAGAGGATGTGTGACACATTTAACTCATTCACTGCCATTGACGGCTATAGACGTCAAAAATTCATTTATATTAGTTTAAAAAAAAAATCCACTTTTGTTAAGAGTATGAAAACCTATTAAAAAAATTATTGAGCATTTAGAACAGATGTAAAATGTGTGATTAATCGTGAGTTAATAATTGAAGTCATGCGATTAATTACAATTTTTTAAAAAATATCGCCGGGGCGTCAGGCGATTACAATTTTTAATCGTAATATTTCTATTTAACTTTTTTTTCTACTTTTGTTAACAAGAGTTTGTAAACCTAGATTTTTTTATTATACATTTAGAACAAATATAAAATGTGTGATTAATCGTGAGTTAACTATTAAAGTCATGCGATTAATTACAATTTCTAATTGTAATTAATCGCATGACTTTAATAGTTAACGCCTGACGCCCCGAATTTTTAATAATCTATAAATTGCGTCAGGCGATTACATTTTTTTAAATTGTAATTAATCGCATGACTTCAATAGTTAACTCACGATTAAACACTAATTTTATATCTGTTCTAAATGTATAATAAAAAAAAAATCTAGGTTTACAAACTCTAGTTAACAAAAGCAGGGAAAAAAAGTTAAACTAATAGAAATAGTTCAAATGAATTTTTGACGTCTATAGCCGTCAATGGTAGTGAATGAGTTAATTTAAAAACAACAACAAAGTAGGTAAATGTCTGCTGCCAATTATTAAATCAGACATCATTTAAAATTTGAACGTAGACAAACAAAATGAAATAGGCTTCATGTTGTAAACACGATCTGTTTATCAACATCTAACAGCATTGAAATAAATGTAGATTTTTATTTTTTTTTTAAAGGGAAGAACTTTGAAGCCAACCAGCCTTGTATATAAAATAGCTCAACACCATAATTGGGTTTCACGAAAAGTGCTCTCTAAATCAGTTCTTTTTATGAGTTTCACTTTCTTGGACCATCATATCATCAGAATTATTCAACATGAATTTTGTGATTCTCAGCACTTGGTAACCGAATCCGTACTGGGCATTATGAATTATTAAAGCTCACTTCATAGAGGTGCAAGCATCTGAAGATTCCTGCTATATTCTCTGCACTGCAACATAATAGCGGCTTTAGTGGTAAACAGCTCTACACGCCGTAACAAGCGGCAGAGAGGTTCTTCTGATGGTCAGTGTCTGTCTTCGCCATGGCAACCAGCATTTGAAGGAGAGCGAGGGAAATGAGAGAACCTGCCTACCTTATTAGATGACAAGCACAGATTTACCTCGCGCGAATATCAGCACACAATAATAAGTGTCAGAAGACGATAAATGGCCTTTCGCCAAATTGCTTTTGTGTGCCTGAGCAGCATTTATAAATGACGGTTTATCTTTTCCGTGCAAGTCTACGTGGCATTCCAGATGAGGGTCTGCAGACAAGCCGAACATGAAGTGTCTTTTAGATGTGACTTCCATTCATTTGATGACGACTCATTCAAATGTTTAGTGACTCATTTGTAAAAGTGTACGTCAGGGAAATTGGACTGATTCCCGTAATCAAGCATGTTTGGCACTTTGCTTCAAATTTAAATTAAACAACCAAGTTTTTTTTTTTTTGTTTCCTGATTGTATAACTTGTGTTTGTTCTCATTTACAAAACTGCCCCCACCCCACATGAGATTCTATGACATGATCAGATTGTCTTGCCCAGTGATAGGCAACAGGCGGTCCGTGGGCCATTTACGGTCCATGTGATTCTTTAAAATAATATTTTTACAAGATATAAAAACAAACTTAAAAAAATGTTGATAAACATTCTGTAAACGTTTTCCACGTGAAATAGAGGATAAAGGAGGGGAGTAAATCTTAGGAAAAAATTTAAAAGTACATTTAAAAGCATTTAAAAACAAAAGAACTAAAGGCATTTAACTAATTTGCTCCCAAAAACGTATAACTACGTTCTATTTTAAATATTACCATGCTCCCAAAGACCTATCTAAAAGTTTTTTTATTTTTTATGCTAGAACATACAGAAGGCTTTGAAGCAGGCTCCGAACTGAATAGAATGGTTGAAGCAATGGTAGTTATTACAAAAAAAAGGCCAGCAGGTGGCAGCAGAGTATAAGAGATCAACCAGGGTCATGTTGCAAAAAGCTCTTTCCCCACTGTTTTAAACAGATGTGTGAATAATATTCTAATGCAATTTAATTGCTGCAAAACAGAAACAAATAGAAATATACTTATTTTCCTGATGAAAGAAGAGACTCTAATCTTTCTTTTGGTAGGTTCCATGTTTTGTTTTGTTTTTTTTTACAGCAAAAGAACGTAATATTCTGTGGGCTTTACAAAATCTGTCAAAATCCAGTCAAACAGCCGGGAGCGAAGGGGGTTGCTTCAGTGAAAATGGCTGGGAGTGAATGAGTTAAAAGCAAAGTACAGAAATAATAGACTATTTTATAAATATATTAAAGAAGCATTTAATAAATCGCATGTTTTAAAAATGCAATATGGACATGCTATTTGTAACATGCAGACCGTTTTTATTTATAATGATATACAAAATCCTAACCAGATTGAGCCAATCAGATGTGACTTTTTTTTTTTAAAATACAACTTCAATGACATAAAACAAACAAACTCACTTCCATCAATATTTTAACATGATAGCTTTCCACAAAGGAAGTCATTTACAACGTTTGGACCATTTTTAAATGAAGAAAAATGAGACTGATCATAATAAGTTTCCGTTTCAACTCAATCTCTCCACTCGAGTGCGTGTGTCTATAAAATGCTGAGAGAAATGTAGGTTGCTAAAACACACTTAATTTGGGATGATAGATTGAGTCCATGCTTCAGTGCCTGTAATTGAATCTGTGACCTATTTCTTCTTCGCAAGGAAATTGTCTCTTGGGCTACTTTTCAGCAAACTCATTTCAAATGGACGGACAGCACTGATACATTCTTATTTGATCATTCACATTTACCTTCTAATACACAGAGTTCAGGTAATATATAGCCTCAGATGAGGCTTCAGAACCATAACAGATTGCTAGATATCGGCATTTAACACTTAATCCCACTAGAGACTGTGATTAGATCCTCCGTTTTTTAAATATATTTTTTAGACTGACTATATGATTGTTCCATCTATTGTACTAGCATAAACGTTACTGCAACATAACCATAGCATTTCAAGTCAGGTCCATATACAGTAGCTTGCAATTCATTGCATTATCAAATGGCGGTGATAAAAAAATAAAAAATAAAAAAAAATAAAAAATATAAATACAATTGTTGGCTCTTCATTTGTGATTCACTAAAGAATGTTGATTGTCATTGTTTTGGTCGATGGTGTGGAATTGATTGTTGATAAATAGCACTAGTTTGGTTTTGGAAGAAGTACAACATGATGTTGATTATTCTTTGGTGCATTTGGCAGTGTGTTAACTCGTCAATTGGAATCTGAGCGTTCATTGCCATTGACGATGATCTTCGTAATTTACGTTTTTTTATGGGAAGGTCTGATGCTGCTTGTCTGTGCTTTACTGTAGGGGTGCAGCTATAAACCAGTGTTACGATTAACCGTGGTTTTTAAACGAATAACCGCAGCCGTTCAACAACACCGCTTATTTCCGGTCACGTGTGGCGCCAAATGCACCATGCGGCATAGTTCTTTGAACGCCCCGCCCCGGTTGTGGGTTCCGAGGTGGCCAGGCCACCCCCTATCCACGGCCGCACGCAGGATAGGCCATAGTCGAGACTTTTGAAGCCGCGGGGCCGCCATCTTGGGACTCCCATCTGGCACACGCATTTGGCTGCAAAATGCGTACATGTGTAGCTGTTAACTGCACAAAACGCCAGTTTAAAGGCTGTGGATGAACATTTCACCTGTAAGTATGATTGAAATGGCCTATTTTAAGAGCCTAATCTGCTGTATTTGTGTCAAAAGGCAGTAACTTTAAAAAATATATATTTTCAGTTATTTACTGTTGTTAAAAATCAAAGAATTCAAAGAATGGTGTTGATTTTTTTTTAAATCTCTATGAATAAACCCACATTTTTTTCTCAGACTATAATCGTACACCAAAATCTGAAACCGTTGCACCCCTACTTTAATGGCACCCAAACACCAATAGATGGCAGCAATGTTCCACTGCTGATTACTAAAAAAAAAAGAAATCATTTTTCATTTGTGTACGTATGTATAAACACAATAGTCTCTTGGTCTTGAATAATCAGTCAAAATATGTCTGGAAATGACTAGCAGTAAATGTTAGGAGCAAAGCAAACAAATTATTTTAACTTGTGTTTTTTACAATAGGATAGGTTCTAGCTTCCCGTCAACCTTAGTGAGGAGCTTGATAGAAAACAGATTGAGTTAAATTTGTCATCCGCGTACGACTGCAAAGATGTTCAAATTGTTTCTCACAAACTGAAACAGTCATGGCAGCACTATTGTTCCAAAACATTGCTTGAAGAGTGTTTTATTTTTCTTCCTTAAAGTGACTAAAATATAGCAGACAAAGGCTGTCATTGAGGCGCTTGCAGGAGGCCGCGTAAATAGCGACTACTGCCACCCAAATCCTCCAGTTTCTGTTGAAACAACGCGACACACCCGTTATAAAATTCATGTGTTTATGTGTGATTGCAAGCTTGGTAATAAAAAAAAAAAAAACAGTGTACTCTCTGCATCTGGTCTGGTATTAGTGGGTAATTTCAGGTTACTGCCATGTCCGCGGTAAGTTGCTTCAAGGTGACTTTTCGAAGTTCTTCTCTGTTACTATTGTGGCTTTTTCTTTGAGCCTTAATTCCATCTAAAAATGCCCGATATGCAATGTTACATACCTAAGATTTTATTTAGTCGACTATAATGTGATGAACGTCATGAAGTCAATTAATCAATTATGTATTTGATAATTGATCGTTTTTAACTCTTTCACTGCCAGACGTTTTCAGAAATGGGTTGTCCCCACTGCCAGCCGATTTAAGCATTTTGAGTGATCTTTCAAGGTCCACAGAAAATGTTTTGTTTGGACTATGGAAACACACATACTACCAAATGAAAGATTTGACTCTCAGCTTTCATCAGAAAAAAGTTTGTTTCTACCTTATTCCGTTCTTCAGTAATCAACAATAGAAAATGGTTACTTTCACCGAAATTCTCTGTTTTGAAACAAAAAACGGAGAAAAAGAGCTTTTTGTGAAACGATGTTATTTCATGCACTCTAGTGAATTGTACACTTATTTTTGTCCATGAATGATGCCACAAACACCTAAATAGTGCTTTACTTCTGTAAAACGCTTTCACCAACAATGAAAAAGTGTTTTTTGATTGCAAAATACGTTTATTTCCATTCAACAGTGTAACAATTTGACAAAACAATTTCACAAACTATTTACAAATGTGTGCAACTGTGGTACTACTTACAATTATGTGGATGTTTCAAATACAGTTTTTCCTTTTGTAACGCTCTCCTGCGTGCAAGGAGACGCCAGGACTCGCACAACAGTTTACTTTCACTTTCACATTGGTCCGTTTTGCGTGCAAACGTTACACTTTCTTGACGGCCTTTTTTTCCGGGGAATAAAAAGCAAGTAGCAGACTGTACACACTTCCTCCGATGAATATGCATTGGACTCGGGGCACTCTCCGTCGTCCGATCGAACGTCCGCCTGTGCGTGCTCGGTTGCGCTCCGCGTTACAACACCGTCATAGCCGCCGCGTCAGCGGTTCCAATTTCGCCGTCAAGCTCGGATTCACCTTCATCATCATCGATGATGATCATCGTCGTCATCAATGTACTATTTTAGCGTTGGTCGATGCCTTTCGTCTTGTAAGTGTAGAGCTGCTTGCAAACACTCGCCATTGCCCGTTCCCTCCTCCATCTAGCTCCATCTAACGTCTTCTACTGCCGCGTCAATGCTTCCCAACCACGGAGTCACCACCCTCATCTTCATCATCGATGATGATCATCGTCGTCAACAATGTGCTCTTTCAGTGATGCTTTTGGTCTTTGAAAAAAACGTCTCGGGCGTGAGCTCCTCGCGACCGGCCGCCATTTTTCCTTTGTCTTCCATTCTCATCTCCTGCTCGACGCTCTAGCTCCGCCTCTACTGACGCCCACCCGATATTGTCAAAAGAGAGTCATCGCTGCCCTCTAGGGGCCAAAAATAGTCATTAGGCACAACAGACCGGCTGGAAACTTTCATCACAGCTCCGGAAGCCTTGCCTGCACCAGTTTCAAAAAAATTTTTTTTAAAAATTGGATGACGTCTTTAGACGTCATTGGCAGTGCTCCGTAGGTTTTTACTTGACGTCTATAAACGTCAATGGCAGTGAAAGAGTTAACAACTGTTTAATTTCACACTTGTTGAGTGGGTAGGCACCCCAGTGACCAACTATCTGTATACAGGTACTGAGTCGATTTTCTATTTATCAAGTCAACCCCAAAAATATTTTCTTTACAATATTGTTCCATGCTTGTTCATTTTTTTCAATGACATCAGTTGCTCAGGCAATGCCCAATCACGGCTGAGCTTGCGAACGTCACATGACCAAACTCAGAAAACATGGTGAGCCGCGATTGGTCATTACCTGAGTGACTGTGATGTCATTTTCAAAATGGCTGCCCCCTGAGATGTATAAAAATGGGTGGATTTTGCTGCTTAATTCATATTCCAAGTTCAAGAAACCTTCAAACTGTTTTAAATTACGGGGTTAAAATGCATAATGTCTTCTGTAACTTCTTGTAATTTGTTTTTACTGAGAGAAAAAAGGCATACCACAAATGAAAACATGTTTCAACTCCTTAAACCGCAATAATGCTCTTTTTTTTTCTGCGAGTGTTCATGGAGTGCTTTGGGATTTTTCTCATCCTTCATTCACAATGGAGGGCGAGAAGGAGGAGGGCGGGGAGCATTAAGTGGGTCACCGCTGTCCTTGTTAATATTTAGGTAAATAGACACATTCCCACGCCGAACTCATCAGGAAAACAATTAACAGCCGCCGAGGATGACGAGCAATTTCCCCCGCTACCTTCATCCTGATACCGCGCGGCATACAGATGAGCGGATTAATGACGCCTTTCAGTTCCATTTGCAAAAACCACCCATCAAATAACCCCCAACCTGTCATCTCCTGACAACATCACGCACTCAATTAACGCCGGAGTCATCCCGGTGTATTATCTATCCGTCATTTTTTTTTTTTTTAATGGCATGCAGACAGAGTGACACTTGAAAACACAAATAGTTCCGCAGTCATGGCGGAACATTATTGTTTCATGTGGAACCAGAAGCTTATATTCAGTGAGCACCATCAAATGTGATTTCTAAACATCAAATGGAATGGGAAGGTGCACATCATATTCTCACTGGCATGGAGGGGGGAAAAAAATAAATCAAAATGGGTTTGGGAAGCGGTGAGAAAAAAAAAAGGAAATCGCAGCATGCCAAATCAATTCCTGCATTATGATGAGGTCATGAATTTCAGTGTATGCGTGGACCATAAAAATGGAGGAATGATGGAATGATGACTGCAGGCTGCAGGGAAGTAGCCCTGGATTGAATGGTGACACTTTCACCTCGCTGGACGACCACGTTCATCTGCACTGCAGCACAATCTAACATCAGAGCTGGATGTAAAATTCTGCCTTTACGAAAGATCATCGCTCACTTTTGATTGATGCTGTCAGAACGATACACTTTTTATTTAATAGCAAGTTTATTGTTGCGATTTTTGTTTGCAGTGGTGTAAGATTGCAGTGTGTTATATTTTAGTGGTAGAGTGTCAAATGAGGGTTTCAAGCCATGGTTTAGGTTTTAAGCAAAGTGAGTATTTATTTTATTTATCAATTTTTTCTAACACCCCTAATATATATATATATATATATATATATATATATATATATATATATATATATATATATATATATATATATATATATATATATATATATATATATATATATATATATATATATATATATATATATATATATATATATATATTAGGGGTGTTAGAAAAAACATATGTTTCCAAATTAGGGTTAATGTTAGTGCTTGTTTCAAGTTAGGTTTTTAAGTTAGGGTTTTTAACTTGGCTAAGGCTTTCAAGTCTGGGTTTGGTTTTTCAATAAGAATTACCGTCCTGGGTTAGTGTTAGGGTGTCAAGACAGAGTTATGGTTTCAAGCCAAGATTTCAAACAAGGGTTAGAAATGAGGGTTAAAGAGCTAATACCGGCCCTTATTTCAAGGTATTGGGTACTCATAGAGGCTGCCGATGCCAGCCTGCCGATAACTGTGGCAGTTTGACACATTGGCGAATCATCTGCGTCAGAATAAAAAAAATAAATAAATTCTTCACAATTGCGGGGAGTTAAGGGCACATCTTTTTGAATGTTATACCACTTTTTGAGACATGTGGACCGGATCTGTATTTATATATATATATATATATATATATATATATATATTTATTTATTTTTAATTAATTAATTAATTTATTTATTTTTCTGTATATTTATATGATTATTTTTATTTATTCATTTGTTTATTTTTGTCATTTGTGTTACATGACCTTTTCTATATCAAAAGTACAAGAGGTATCAGCACAGTATTGGTGAGTGCTCAAAGAGTATATTTTCCTTCTGTTATCGGTCTCCAAAAATGTGGTATCGGACATCCCTAGTTATCAATACGACTTCCTGATGACATTTTTTCATTCATTACTGTAACTATCAACATCGATTGCACCGGTGACCAATGTTGATGCTTTGTCAGATGTCTGTGTCTTCTCATCGTCTCAAGCGATCTTTTCCCTGCAGTGCCGTATGTGCAAAAGCTCTCACAGTGATAAATAATGCAAGCTTTACAACGGCCATTCAATGACACATTTAGAGGCAATATTCCACCCATAGAATCCCTTATTTTATAAGGAAATAAAAGAGCTGTGATGTGTACGGCACATTATATTTAAGTTAACAAGCTTCTCAAGTGAAACCTGTCATTTCGCTACCTGCCAAAGATTTTAAGGGCTTTCAGAATAAATCTTGAATGAGCAGATGCTTGTGTTTTTACAGCAGCTGTTAAGGCTGAGCCTGGGCAGCCTGTAACAAGCATATTTGAAATAAGTAAATGGTGCTTTTGTTTGTCAAATGAAAAAATATAATCCGTCAAAACAAACTGCAAAGGGGTATAGAACGTAGGGGTTAATAATAAGGTATTGTATTTAGAAGTGGGAATAAGGAGGATCCAATAAAACAGATTCCCAAATGGTGGTGCACAAAAATTCAAATTTGCAGAGTTGCAAAACAGTTGCAGTCCCCCAAATTTGCGATTATAGCATTTCTGACTTTTTTGAGTGTGTCGGCAATAAAAATGTATTCCAACTCTGTCGGGATATTGAAGGGCTTGTGTGGCTTAAAAAAAGTCTGCAATATAAGCTTTTTAACTTTTATATAGTTCGTGCATAGAGGAAGGCTTGAAAATGATTTTAATAAAAGCGTTCTCATTTGTGTATTCAGGGCACAAGGTGTGTACAAGGAAGGTTGGGATGTTGAAAGTGGAGTGTGACTTTGGAATAAAAGCTTTTCTGACTTTTACAGGTTTTCACATGGCTAAATGGGTTTCGGCAACTGTGCTGAAGGGGTAATATGGTTTAAAAGGTTGTTTTTATTAAAAGGCCATTTGCATTCGGCAACTTTGCTGCAACATTAAGTAGGTGCGTGGCTGAAAAGGTTTTCCCCAACGACAAACGCGCAAACAGATCAGGACACAGAAACTTGAAGCTCATCTCCCGGGAAGACACTCCTGTGCCAAAATGGAGATCAAGTTCACAAGCGCTAAAATTAAAAAAAAAAAAAAAAAAAGAGCACAACGCAAGCCACCTGCTGCCTGTAGAACAAAACAAGTAGAGAAGATCCTAGGTTAGCGTGGGTCCACACAAAAGCAGCCGCCCGCCGTCAATAATGGATGAAGAGTCATAACCGTGCTTATTGACTTGTTGCTTCTTGTTCTTTTCAGGGGCAACCAGCTGTGTTGTAGGAGAAAGTCAAGTCGCTTAACTGAGTCGTTTATCTGCGGCTTGACTTACCGAGCCCAAGCTAAGATTATTTTAGGAAATGAGCAAATATCATATATCACATATGTCACAATATTGTATACCATAAATCATAATTTTTCTCACAGATGAATAAAGTGTTCATCTGTCCACAGTATCTACTGTATCTAGCTAGCTAGCTAGCTAGCTAGATACAGATACAGATGCAGCCTGCTAGTAACTTACTCATTTTTAGTTATTTACTTACTGACTTCAGTTAGTCCGTCCATCAAGTTATCCAGTCAGTTAATTAGTTTCTCAGTTTGTTGGTTATGCAGTTTGTTAGTAATTCGTTTTTACTTAACTTTAGTCAGCTAGTGCAGTCTTTTTTTTTTTTTTAAATCAATAGGTCAGTGAGCAGTCAGTCATTTACTTTGTTTGTTTGTTTATAAGTGAGACAGTTGTTTTGTCAGTTAGTTAATCAGCCAGTTCATACAATTAGTTAGTCAGTCATTCAGTTAGCAAGTCTGTCTAGTTAGTTCACTCAATTGTACTCAGGTAAACAATCAGTCATTGACTCAATTTGTTGCCCAGTCACTCTGGGTCCATTTCACAAAGCACGCTCAACAAACATCAAGACTAACCCTGAACAGCGAGTTGACATGCCCTGAGATAGGAAACTCTGCGTTTTCGGTTCCAGGACAGCTGATTTGTGTCACAGTGAGCTAATGGGGAAGGACCCAAATGCAGGGAGGCGGGAGAGCCATGGCAGGGATGCATGGAACACAATTTATTTAACAAAAAACACTAACACAGGTACTGGGTAAAACTCTAAATAAACATAACCAATCTGAAAAGACCAAAAAATCAAAGTAACAACAAAATACAAGAGTGGCGACAACAATGATCCAACAAAGACCGAACGAAACCAGGAAACTAAACAAAAGCCAGTTTCAATGTATCCTCACAAGTTTCTTACCGTTTACGACGTTCGTCCAAAAGACGGCGCGGTTTCGGAGCTTGAAACCGATCACCTCCAGAGTGGAAGGATTTCAATACTCCTCCAGCGATGACGTATTGGTCGCCAATTCTCGCGTGACTGCGTGTGACCCGTCAGTCTATCAAACAGCAATGGTGGATAGTTGTGTCGTTTTGTGCAGCCTCCTTTTGCAGCAAAATATTTTGCTTCTTTATTCCCACGCTCAACTACGTTGTACTTGAATCACCCGCCATTGTCACTTCTCCCGTGTCCGTCTTTTTCCATGTTGTTTTGATACATGCAAAGCCATGTTTGTTCTGTAGATTGCAATAAAGTTAGGGGAAAAAAAGCGTTTGTCTTCTCTGCTTTCCATTAACTCCCTGTGGCTGCGCAACAGCGCCACTCCAGTCTTGGCATATACATTACAGCCGTTAAACGTCCTCAGCGTCTACTTTTGGACACACGCAAGTCTTGAAATGATTCTCTGTGTACGAGATTTATTTGAGGAATGAAGCTTCCGCCTGGAGAAGTCAACTGACGAGACGAGAGACACCTGGACAAGACACAAGTGGCTGGAGGAGATGATTGGATGACACAAGGGAACAGGTTGACGAGCACAGGTGAAAACAAAACCTAACGAGCAAGACAGGACACAAAGCCAAAACGGCAATTTGAGGTAGATATATAGTTATATCAACGCAGAGTAGTTTGCCACTACACTAAAAAGTCCACATCAATGGAGCCCCGATTCGTCGAGTCACCATGGCAACGAAGCGCAGAGCGCGGTGCCGTCCTCTGATTCCGCGTTTTTTTTGTTTTTTTACCCCTCTCTACTGAAAATCTTAATGCATTCAAATGGCAAATTTGAACATGTCTTTAGAAAAAAAGTGCAACACCGCAGCGGCTCCCCAAAATGGAAGGCGGCGTGGGTTCGATTCGGCCGCCTAGCGAACCGATTCCAGAATTGCACGCTGTAATATCGCGATATTTTGCAGAATCAATTTTTTCTAACACCCCTAATAATAATAATAATAATAATAAAGTATGAATGCAACAATTATGTCTCATGTACGTGAATGAGAGGATGAAGTTGCACCTGCCCCTTTGCCCAAAAAAAAGCTATCTGTGACTACAGTGACGCATTTCAGTCAATAAAAAACACACACAAAAGATTGAAGAATTTACTGCGCCTCCTCCCGCCACCGTGACAGTTACACTCACGCATGTGTAATTTGTTTGTATTACGCTTAAAACGGCCTGATATCACCTGCTTGCCTTTCTTTTCCAAAGCGCACCTCGAACACGTTCACACGTGTACACACACAAAAGGGGACGCTCGTGTCATGTACGAAGCTGATTTAAGGCGGTGAACAAGAACTCAATTAAAGTGAATTGGACACAGTAAGGTGTTTTATTGACACTACCAAATAACAGTACAGGCAGTTTGTACTTATTATAGTGATACATGCGTGACTGTCCTGGCAGCTCGGTACACTACGGCTACATTAACAAAAATGATGTACTGTACACAGTTTTATGTCAACTGTGGTTAACAGAAAATTGCATTGGAGTTTTAAAGCACACCTCTACGCATTCAAAGAGAGAAGACTCGGGCCTCCAGCCAAGCACATTTAGTCTACAAAGCTATCAACTGATTTAAAGCAGTGAAGAAGAAATCAATAGAAGTGAATTGGATACAGTGGAGAGAATAAAGTAGGCACGCTATTAAGATGCAAACAGCGTCTGAACACCTCCCCTCGCAGCAAAAAAAAACAAAAAAAAAAAAACACAACTCTTTGCAATCTCTTCAAGCTGCTTCAGTGGCGTGTATATAGAAGTCCTGTGAGATTGGAGCTGCAGGAATAAAGAAGGTATCTGTACTCTTCCAGGTCAGCCATGCCCTGTTTGGGAAGGTTCGGAATTCGAGATCCAAGGATAAACATCGGCTCCCGGGAGAGGACGCTTACTCATGGTCGGGGAGAAATGAGCCTCTCCGCAAAACACAACCACAAATAAAGACGAGGTAAAGGAAGGAGAGTTAATTCTTCACCTGATGCTTCAGGCAACAACTGTGACTTGGAAATAAAAGTGAAAATAACAAATTGGTTGCATCTATAAACCAGAATGGCACGTAGACCTCCGGCCGGCCCAAACAATCCAAAACAAGCCTGATTGAGTTGTTAGAATGGGAAGATAACATAGCAGCTAACGTGTTTCTACGTAAGTATTTATTGTTTATTATATTTATTATGGAAGAAGGACCATCAAAAAAAGAATTTCAAATCACAATTGCAATATTGAGAGGGGAAATGTTCATTATTTTCAAAATTATTCAACCCGTCGTAGTAGTAGGTGATGCTGGATTTCACTTTCCTTGCTTTCCTTTGATCCTTCCTCGGGTCTCCTGACAACCTCACGACTCTAGCTGGATTCTGAAGTATCCGGTTTAGGTGAACGGTATGGGATTTTTTAATAGGTTTTAGGTGAATTAATGAGTGCACACTCACACACACACCCGCACATGCGCATACTCACGCACATACAAAAAAAAAGAAAAAGAGAAAAATGAAGAGAGAGAAAGCAATGATGATGACATGTCGAATCGGTAAGATTACCGAATGAACAATACTGAGCTCTCCCTTAAAAATAATCATAATAATAATTCAACCCTACAGTACCCATTAACCGTAACAGAAACAAAACAAATGTTGCTTATTATCAACACTTCAGTACGTTTGTGGCATAAAACTTTTGAATCGAAATCGAAAACAGCTACTCAAAGAACATTTTGTCTGCTCTATAATAGCGAAGAAAAAAAACTGCCGTTCCCCAAAATGTTCTTCACACGAAAAGAAAAGACAGAATTTAATCTTCTGTACAGACCGAGTAAAGACGACGTCATAGCAATGCTGAATGATGCCCCATAACGACACTTTAAAGAGAAACTTGCATCATTAATCATCTCCTTCTTCCTTCATAGCCGTGACAAGTGAGACAAGCAAATCCATGTTCGTGTATGTTAGCGCGCACACAATAAATAGGACAGCCGAGTAGATTAGTCCCTGAAGAACACAATGGATCTTCTTTAAAGGGATGCTTTTTTTCCCCCCGTCATCATTCAACTAGCTCAAATGAACCAATTATTTTTTTATGAAACAGTACGCCAATTACAAGAATACATCAGCTCTCTCCCATCGTCGGTTATTCACGCTAAAAGCAAGGACATTATTGTATGACAGCAGACCTCAAAAGGAAATGGAAGCTTAAACTGAAGCTGAGCTCAGCCCATGGCTAGAAATAATGTAGTATAACTAAATGTACTAATGCAATACAATGAGTATCCGGGCCATACTTACAGTAGACTATTAAAAATAACAATAGCTGTTTTAGGAGAATAACCCTAGTATAAATTTTTTTTTAAAAGTTAATAGGAAAAAAAAAGTAATAATTTAGGTCGTAATTAGGGAGAGTTTAAATTTTATGAGAATAAAGTTGTAATTTAATTATGATATAGTCCTACTTTATAACTAATGCAAATTATGAAGAGAATGGATACATGTATATAATCCTACATTATGATGATAAAAGTCCTAATTGTTGCTTGGTTCATTTTGTGTTATTGTCAAGCAGATGTTATTGGGAAAAAAAGTAATGTGGCAAAACAAAATTCAAAACAATAATGTTGTGCGTGTTTTTTTTCTTTCAAGAAATAGTGGTCATATTACGAGGATAGTTTTATTTTTTTGTCACAGTTTGGAATTTTATGGGAAAATTTGCAATCTTTTGAGAAAGACATAAAGTTGGAATATTAAATTTATGAGAGTAAAGTTGTAATATTATGTGGAAATAGACATATTTTTCACAGCTAAAAGGTATTAACTTATTTGCTCCCAAAAATGTGTAAATATGTTCTATTTAAATGTTGTGTCCCAAAGACGTATTTATGCGTTTTTTATGCTATGGCATACAGAGGGCTTTGATGCAGCCTCTGAACTGAAAAGAAGGCATGAAGCAATGGTAGTTATTACACAAATGCCCATCGGGTGGCAGCAAAGTATAAGAAATCAACCAGGGCAATGTTGCAACAAACTGTTTCCCCCACTGTTTTAAACAGATTTGTGAATAATGATGAAACTTAGCTATATTCTAAAGCTAATTGCTGCAAAAAAACAAAAAAACAGATAGAAACATTATTTTTTTTCCTGATGAAAGAACATAATCTAATCTTTCATTTGGTATGTTCCATGTTTTTATAGCAATAGAACACAATATTTGGTGGGCCTTGCAATATCATTCAAAATCTAGTAAAACAGCCGGGAGCGAGGGGGGTTGCTTCAGTGAAAATGGCTGTGAGTGAATGATTATTAGTATAACAAGAAAATGGCATAGGGCAAAAGTCACATGTTCAGAATTTTTTTGTCAATATACAGAGTACAATGCATATACATAGTCAAACAAGCCTCATTACAATTTGGCTTGTTTATAGCGTTCTTAAATGACCAAATCTGTGCTCGGTAGCAGTAATTTATCCTAGAACCACACAAAGTGCTTTTTTGAACACCAAAAAGGGGGAAACAACTACATGCAATGTGATGAATTAAAATGCAAAAATCTTGTAACCCGATCTTCATTCTGCCCAGTGGAGAACACATTATTTGACTGTGACAACCCTAATCCTTTCCTAGCATCAGTTAAAGCCAGCCCTTCAGCCGGGATAGAGAATGATGCCAGTATTTTGAACATAATTACATCAAATATCTCTCGGTAGCTAAATATAAAAGGAACTTTATTACATTTCACCAACTAGCACACGTCGTACCTTTCCATTCTCAACCACGAGGCTCAAAGCTATTCAGTTTCTATTCTGGGATATACTCGCATACACAAATTCTCATTTTGTGGGAACAAGCTGTGACTGTGTAGGTTGATAATAAACTGCGTGTTTTAAAAAAAAAAAAAAAAAGTGTGAAAGATACAAAATGCGATGCGCTCACGGTCAAAGATTCAAGTTATTATTCACAATATGTTGCAAGATTTTAGTTACCCTCTTGAAATTGGTTTTAATTGTTGACAAATGATTCCCCAACTTGTCAGGTAATGACAATATTTGTGCAATCCATGACATTGTTTGGTGCTAAATTGACCACAACACTCAAAATTATAGTATCAGCTCGACGCATTTCCTGGCTGCTGCTGGCCCAACGTTTCCTAAACCTGCTGAAAACATTTGCCTTGGATACAAAGATGTGATGCATAGCTTGCAGGGTTTGTGTATTCATGAAAGTTTAAAACCTGTCATGTTTCATGAAGAGGGTGCGACAGGTTCAACTACAACAGACAAACCTGCCGGGGGGAAAAAAAAGGGAATTGACCGTGAGCTTTTTGCCGTACAATCTCAAGTAGCGCTCACAACAAAGAAACAAAACAAACACAATATTTTACAATTGCAGCATCTTGACTCAAATTTGGTTCTACCAGAATGAGGTCATCAAAATCTGACCGATTCGACTATGAAGTAGCTGAAAGATGTTGTTTACCTTTGATTTTCTTTTTTTTAGTCTTAGTCATGAATTTATTCAATTTGATAACTCAAGTACCCGATTGGATTAGACTGTGTTGATGATGTTCATTACTCTGTTCACAAAAATGTCGGCACGTCCCTGCTAGCTATTAGCTCTTAGACAGTGTTGGCTACGTTAGCATTAGCATGTATCCGTCATTGACTTTGCAAAGTCCACCAACGAGCACATCAGAGTTTATATCAAACTTTATATCTGCCTTACTCTTTCAAGAAACTTCACAATTGTTACGCTTGTGAACATTTCTCGAAATTTGTTTCTAAATGACAGTATGCCATCTCCTTCATCTTTATTAATCAAACAGCAGCTCAATAACTTTCAACTTCCAAACCCAACCAGATGATAAAACAGAATGTTCTCTCTTGCTGATCAAGTGAGTGATGTTACATAAAAGCCATATTTCTTCTCCTCTGAGTGCTAGCGGAGGGAGATGCGCAGCAGATTGCAGTCATCCGAGCTCTTATCCAAACACGGTTAACAACAACAAGCACACGCTAATGAACATGATGCTTCAGCCTCGGGGCGACACAAAGTAAAATGACTTATTCAAAGGCCAGGCAACAATAAAGGCTTACAAAGTCGAAAGTGATCAAATTGTGATGGCAACGCTTTAGATTTGTTACATTGTTAATTAATTCGGGGAGTTGAATGGAAGCTACAGAGCTCCTAAAGCATCCTAACGAGAAACCTTTGTATACTAATGAGAACGTTTCTCATTAGAATGAGAAAGTTTTAACGTGATAACTTACATTGATGTTTCTGCATTTGGCAATTTATTATTATATTATATTATTAGTATGGGATTTTTTTTTAATGGGCTTTAGGTGAACTGATGAATACACACACGCTCGCACGCACGCACGCACACACACACACACACGCACATACTCACCCACATACAAAAAAATAAATAAATATATATATATATATATATATGTGTGTATATGTATATATATGTATATATATTTAAAAAAAAAAACATTTATTAATTTTTTTAAATTGATTTGTTTGTTTGTTTGTTTTTTAAAAAAAAAGGAGAGCAATGATGATGTCAAATCGAATGAACAATACTGAGCTCTCCTGAAAAAATAAAAATAAAAAAATGAGAAAGTTTTCTCGATCCAGTGAGAAACACATTTCAATTTTTTCCCCTCATGTCACAGTTTGCCGGGCAAAATAAGTTTTTATTTATTTTCTATTCTGCTCACATTTAAGTCTAACAGTCCAGCGATTGGTTGCGTTTTCAGTGGCTGTTTGTGTAGTCACGGTCGGGCTTTTATGTCAATCGTTATAGCAACACTACTGATTGCTCTCAAGTTGATTTGCAGCGGAAGCAAAGGGCAATTTTCATATCGCGGGCTATTCAAACTTTTGTGGACATCATCTAATAGACGTCATATGTTTTTCATCATCATGTCGCAGACATCACCATCGCTGGCTGTAATTGGCTGACACAACAATAAAATACCAGCCATATAAAAGTCACATATAGCGAGCGAGCTAGTTGTCATAGAAAAGGTTGTAAAATGTCATGAGCTGCAGCGTGTTCGAGCAATAACAAGAAGGTAGCATGGCAAAAAAGATGCATGAATAATGTAGTTGTACGCGCACACACACACACACACACACAGCCACGGGCACACATTAACGGCAAAAACACACAAAAACAAATCACATCAAATAAATGCTTGATTATAATGTATGAAATGTTTCTGATCAGTCAGCTGAAAAACTAATTTCATTTTCTCATTAGAGCTCTTGCCCGGGGCTCCTTCTCATGTCAATGTTTATTACTTGCAAAAATAGAAAATGAAAATCATCTGGCGCGCTCGCAATCGGAGCTGAGAGAGACGATTTGCAATGGGGAAGGAGGAGAAAATGGGGAAAAGTGGGCAACAATTGAAGGAATCCATCTCTCTCTCTCTCTCTCTTTTTTTTTTTTTTTTTTTTAAAGAGAGGCAGTGGGTTTATAGCTGCTGTGACCTTTGCCTCTCTGGAGATTTGCTACTCTGCACTCATCCATCATCTTTATAATTCACTGTGGAGTCGCTCGGTGGATTGTTTGCGCCAGGTGACCGACACCATTAATGTTTACCATTTTGTCCTATATATTAGCTTCCCGAGGGACAAAAACAAACATCATTACGTATTCTCTGTGTTAACTCATTCACTGCCGTTGACGGCTATAGACGTCAGAAATTCATTTTAACCTTTTCTATCAGTTTAACTTTTTTCCCCCACTTTTGTTAACAAGAGTATGAAAACCTAGAACTATTAAAGTCATGCGATTAATTACAATAAAAAAATTTAATCACCTGATGCAATTAGAAAAAAAAAGATATTAAAAATTAGGAGCGTCAGGCGATTACAATTTTTCATTGTAATTAATCACATGACTTCTTTAGTTAACTCACGATTAATCACAAATTTTACATCTGTTCTTAATGTACAATTAAAAAAAATCTAGGTTTTCATACTCTTGTTAACAAAAGTGGGAAAAATGTGAAACTAATAGAAATAGTTCAAATGAATTTTTGACGTCTATAGCCGTCAATGGCAGTGAATGAGTTAAGAATGATACAGTTGAAGGAACATCAGTTGACAACATAGAATGCCTGACACTAGATTACACCACATTTGCATAAAGCTTTTGTTTACTGAATTTCTTTTTGGTTGTGAATGCATCAACTCATTCACTGCCATTAACGGCTATAGACGTCAAAAACTCATTTGAACTATTTCTATTGGTTTCACATTTTATTCCCACTTTTGTTAACAAGATTATGAAAGCCTAGAAAAAATGTATTGTACATTTAGAACAGATAAAAAATATATAAATTTTGAGTTTAAATATTTAAGAAATTAAACACAAAAGAAAATATTATTAAAAATTTGAGGCGGCAGACGATTAATTTTTTAATTGTAATTAATTGCCTTTCTTCAATAGTTAACTCATGACTAATCACATTTTATATCTGTTCTAAATATACAATACATTTTTTTCCTAGGTTTTGATACTCTTGTTAACAAAAATGGAAAAAATGTGAAACGAATAGAAATAGTTCAAATGAATTTTTGACGTCTATAGCCGTCAATGGTAGTGAATGAGTTAATACCATATTACAGTACACTACAATTTAATAAAGTAAGAAGCTTGCCAATCATTTTGTCCAGTCAATTTTTGAGAGTTTCAGATTTGGCTTTTGTTTTTCTCAGGTTTTTTTTTTTTGTGCTGTTCCAATGCAATCAAAAGAAATAAATGTAAAAACTAAAGCATTTGTAACTGCTAGAATTCTATAGGAAAAGTGCTGCGTTATCGAACGGTACACAGGCTGTATTCAAAATAACTTTATAGAGGAAATCATGAAAATAAAAATAAAATATTTTTTCGACCAGTTGGCAATGATACTTTGGAGTAAACAAGCATCTGTGAGTGAAGCGTAAGCTAGCAAAGCCAAAAAAACAAGCGCAAGGGGTCACCGCCCACCTGCCAACTTTGACTGACAGAAATCCACTTAAGTCTAATCATGCTAGAAGGAAATGCAAAAAGAGACTTCACTTACGTAAGGTTTAACTGCCTATTTTAAGTCTTGCTATAATATGAAGCGTCTTTTAAAGCCACGTCACACAAACACGTGTCCTGACCTTTCCATTAAGACCTCCTTTTCATTTATTTGCTGCCCAAGACACAAAATGTTTGCGTCAAATTTGAGTGCTCGATTTGCAACTGTTTTTGTTTTTTTTGGTCTTGGTTCATTTATATCCTGTCTTCTATAGTTCTACAAGAAGCAGACCAAGGAGAGGCCGCAGAGAAAGTTAGTGATTAGCATGTCTGCCTCACAGCCCAGAGGTTCTGGGTTCGAATTACGCACATACAAAAAAAAAGCCCCCCCCCCAAAAAAAAGAGAACTGTGATTTTATTTAATTTTTTTGGTCGGTGCTGGCTTTCACTTTCCTTTCTTTGATCCTTCCTCGGGTCTCCTGCAACCTCACGACTCTAGCTGGATTCTGAAGTGTTCGGTTTAGGTGAACGGTATGGGATTTTTAATAAATTTTTGGTGAATTAATGAGCACACACTCACACGCACGCACATATGCACACACACACACACGCACATGCACATACTCACGCACATACAAAAAAAAAGAAGAGAGAACTGTGATTTTTAATTTTTTTTTGTCAAACAATAACATCAATCACTTGGCTAACTATGCATAGTCATTCTTTTGGTCGACCAGGTAGTAGGTGATGTCTGGTCGGTGCTGGTTTTCACTTTCCTTTCTTTGATCCTTCCTCGGGTCTCCTGCAATCTCTCGACTCTAGCTGGATTCGGAAGTGTTCGGTTTAGGTGAACGGTACGGGATTTTTAATAAGTTTTCGGTGAATTAATGAGTACACACATACATCCGCACATGCACATACTGACGCAAATACAAAAAAAAGACAAAGAAAAAAAAAGAAGAGAGAACTGTGATTTAAAAAACATTTTTGTCAAACAATTGTTTGTCAAACAAAAACACCAATCAATCACTTGGCTAACTATGCATAGTCATTCTTTTGGTCGACCAGGTAGTAGGTGATGTTTGGTCGGTGCTGGTTTTCACTTTCCTTTCTTTGATCCTTCCTCGGGTCTCCTGCAACCTCACGACTCTAGCTGGATTCTGAAGTGTTCGGTTTAGGTGAACGGTATGGGATTTTTAATAAGTTTTCGGTGAATTAATGAGTACACACTCATACGCACGCAAATATGCACACACACACCCGCACATGCCCATACTCACGCACATACAAAAAAAGACAAAGGAAAAAAAAGAAGAGAGAACTGTGATTTAAAAAAAAAATTGTCAAACAATAACATCAATCCCTTGGCTAACTATGCATAGTCATTCTTTTGGTCGACCAGGTAGTAGGTGATGTCTGGTCGGTGCTGGATTTCACTTTCCTTTCTTTTCTTTGATCCTTCCTCTGGTCTCCTGACAATTTCACGACTCTCGCTGGATTCTGAAGTGTTCGGTTTAGGTGAACGGTACGGGATTTTTAATGGGTTTTTCGTGAATTAATGAGTACGCACTCACACGCATGCACATATGCACACACACACCTGCACACGCACGTACAAAAAAAAAGAGAGAACTGTGCTTTATTTGTATTTTTTTGTCAAACAATAACATCAACCAATCACTTGGCATAGTCATTCTTTTGGTCGCCCAAATTCATGACCTGGCAAAAATTCCTCTGATCGTCACAGACATTTTTTTTTCCCGAAAGAAATGTCCTTACTCAAAAGCCAGTCAGTCAATTAATTTAGCACAAGGACTTGAAAGGTCTGCCAAAAAAAACAACACATCATAATAACAAACAAAAGGATTTGTGGACTTCCAAGACACGGAGGCCACGAGGTGCATTGGACCCTCGCGCTCCCCTTTGGCTGGCCCCCGTTACCCGAACAAAGAGAGGACTCAAACAATGGATCACTCTGAGAGCTGAATGGATAGACGGGTCGAGCACTCTAACCCAACCCCCCCTTCAATTCCCTCAATGCTTTTGACAGAAACGTGCTTGTTCTTCCCAGTGAAGAACTAATGAAGATGGGCTGGGCAGTAAACTGATGAAATAAAATTTAAAAAAAAAAAACCCACAAGAATAGAAATAGGTTTGCCAGACAAATGCTCTCTAATGGAGCATGGCAAGAGTCTGTCTTGCGTTGTCAACTGTCCGGTTCTCGCAGTGCAGCTGTTCGACGCTGACGCTCGAAACAAGTCAGTCCTGCGCGTCTGGAGCTGGCGTCTGCTCGTGATTTGTTACGCAAAGTCACCGACCCAATGCGCGTGTATTTGCATGCCCTGAAAACTCGGAACGCTTTTGCAATTCCCTCAGAAGCAGAATGCAAATGCCAAAGCCAAAGAAAGACATTTTTGGAGGAGGAGACATGCACTACTCACAAAAAAGTTTGGGCTATTTGGCTTTAGAATGACATTTTTTGAATGAAACTACAATGCACTATAACCTTTACAGGTGAACTTAGCCCAGCCATGCCTCTGCGCTCACCTGTGAAATTACAAACATGGGGTCCAACCCGCCTCTGTGCATGATAAGCCACGGCGCCGTGCCAGACTTACACCCATCTCGAAAATAGAGTCCTTCTTTTTTTTGTAGCACGTCATCATGAACAGGTCACGTTAGTGGAGGGTCTTCTTTATCATCCCAATAGTTTGTCAGTGTGTTGAATGGCCACAATGACACTCGATGTCAGGTGTTTTTTTTTTTTCCATACACGTGTGTATATTGCCGTCTGTACACACAGACGAGGTCTGCAGGCATGCGAGCTGTTTGATCTTTAACCTCTGGCTGTGCATGTCATGAAGGTTATTTATTCATTTATTCCATTCCATTATCATAAAATTATATATAATATACAGGATAAAATTTAAAAAATATATCTAAATTAGTGTATGAAATAGAATTGAAGTAGACTGCTAAATAAAATAGTACATTCAATATAACTATTATTTTTATCATCAATATTAAAATATCAGCTCTGTAATATAAAGTAGTGTGTTATGTATAGTGTTTATTATGTATATAGTTTATTCATTGCAGTGGCATCTAAAAAAAAAATTCTACATTATATTATAATTCCATTAATATTTGCAATTATAACCAGATCATTCAAAACAGGATTTGCGATGCAGTACATTATTTTTTTTAATGATGTATTCAAATGAGTGCTCGTCTAACGACATACTAATGTATTTTAATCAGAGCACACAAAGCCTCAAGCCTGAATGCCATTGGCTTCAATTAAATTCAATAACTTTCATTAATAAGTTGCTTTTGAGTTCCAACACACGCATTAAATATTTTTATGATTTCAATTCTCTTTTTAATTACATTACAAATTAACAATTACCATTTTTTTTTTAAAATCACATTTGGATTTGTTTTGTGCAACGCAATTGGGAAAGTTGAGCTATTTGTAATATTTATATATGCAATGATAGTTGTTAACTTATTCATACTAACTATATACCTTCCCGCATGCTCATGACTCTCCCTCTCCCTCTCTCTCTCGATAGATAGATGATAGATGGATGGATGGATAGAATATTTACTTCTTTTAAATTTTTATTTTTACTGTACAGTAGCATATACTGTATATTCTTTCTTATTATTCTTAATTATTTCTCTTTATTGGAGTAAAATGCACGAATAATTCAGCCTAATTAAAAGCTTTTCATTGAACTATCGACAATTGTTTGTGTGCACTACGAAAACAATTGAATCATCACCTTGTGCAGTTTTGAACCCCTTTAAGCATCCCTCCTACGGCGCAACAGTAAATGTTTATAGAGCATACAGAGTAAATGAGTCATTATTGCTCATCTCTAACCTTTTCCTACCCCCACCACCTTTTGTTTGGCAACAGCTGTTATCATGGATTTCTTTTTTTTTCCTTCTTCTTCTTTCTTTTTTTTTTCTCTCGGTCAGCTGCGATTGCTGGGGGGCAAAACAGGAGCAGATGGTGTTTTGCTATGCATGAATGGAGCGTTGGAGGAGTTTGCCTTGAATAGGGGCAACTTTTCAATGGTGTCTACGCGCCACCTGCCTCTTGTGGCACGACATGGAGGGGGGGGGGGGGGGAGAGAAACGCTGGCCGGGCACCGTCCATACGTATCGATTATCACGGCGAGTGGTGGCGTAATGGCGAGTACGCCGGGCTTTGACGTAATTGGATGTGACACGGCGCGCTTTTGTGTAATCTATCACCGCCGCCGCGCTTAATCACTTGGGTTGCCATAGAAACATGTCGGCCAAGTTAATGGCTTTTATGATTACCAATCCAAGTGAGCTGCATTAAAAGAGAAGGGATGATAAAGTACAGATGGAATGGAGGATACTGCAGGATTTGGGATTGATGCAATACCAAGTAGATACAGGGCCAATATCAACCATACTGATGTTTCTTGAATAATACATATGGATGCATCTTCGTTTAACAACAAAAAAAAAGCCCTGTTTTCGGCTAGCACAAAGCGTGGTCTAATTTTTCTGTCTTTTGGTATTTCCGTAGACAGCCTGCATTTTCGCCGTTGTGGGAGTGAACACAGCCAACTTAGCGGCTCGTCTCATTCCCTTTAAATTCAGAGCAGGAGAGGCGCACAGTCTGACATGGTAAAAGCAGACGGACAGACGGACTTGCTGGCATGCAAAGTACGCTCATAAGATACTGCAAGAAGATCTCCCCTTGCGGATGATGTCAAATTGGCCTAGTGGTGATTATCACAAATTATCACTAGGTCGGTTTTCATCCACCAATTTTTATTTGAATTTTCAAGAAATGCGAAAATAAAACTGAACGGAAACGCTAGAAATTTGAAAAAGGGCCCAAAATTCGTTAAAAAAACTTTTTGACCCTTCGGGGGGGTGGATTTTGAAGCGTATCGGAATTTTTTTTTTGCTAATTTTGACTAACAGGTTTTGCGAATAAACGCTGACAAGACTGCGTCACACGTACGTTTGTAGTCACAATACAATAGCAGACGATAAAGTAATGTATGTTTGGGGTAAGATAAAATCAAGAAGCCAATATTAATGGTATTTTAGATGGAAAACAGCAAAGAAACGCTACGGTTTATCAAGCATTACAAAAGACTCTGGTTGGTAACCCAACGGGTAGTAGGTGATGTCTGGTCGGTGCTGGATTTCACTTTCCTTTCTTTTCTTTGATCCTTCCTCGGGTCTCCTGACAACCTCACGACTCAAGCTGGATTCTGAAGTATTCGGTTTAGGTGAACGGTACTGGATTTTTAACTCATTCACTGCCATTTGACTATAGACGTAAAAAATTAATTTGAACTATTTCTATTAGTTTAATATTTTTCCCGAAAACCTAGATTTTTAAAAATTGTATTAGAACAGATATACAATTTGTGATTAATCTTGAGTTAACTAGTGAAGTCATGTGATTAATTACGATTTTTAAAAAATATTCACCTGACGCTCCTAATTTTTAACAATCTTTTCTTAAAAATAAATAAATAATAATAATTACTTTTTTTAAAAGATTATTTAAAAAAAATAATAATAATGATTAAAAAAATTAAAAGAAAAGATTAATAAAAATTAGGTGCGTCAGGTGATAAAAAAAATATTCTCCTAATTTATCGCATGACTTCACTAGTTAACTCACGATAAATCACAAGTTTTATATCTTTTCTAAATGTACAAAAAATAAATTCTAGGTTTTCATACTCTTGTTAACAAAAGTGGAAAAAAAATGTTAAACTAATAGAAATGGTTAAAATGAATTTTTGACGTCTATAGCCGTCAATGGCAGTGAATGAGTTAATAGGTTTTAGGTGAATTAATGAGTACGCATGAACACATGCACACACACACACACATACAAAATAAAAATAAAAAATAAATAAAAAGAGAGAGAGCAATGATGATGACATGTCGAATCGGTAAAATTACCGAATGAACAATACTGAGCTCCCCCCCCCCCCCCCCCCCAAAAAAAAAGAATTACAAAAGTACACTTATACAACATCATCGCACGGCGCAGTCGCTTCCTGTTCTTCTTCTTCTTTTAAATTACTGGTGGACAGCTCAGGCACAAGACGATGACGGTTGCTTTTTTTCAATTTGCCCGAGTGATATTTCAAAGCGGAAAAGAAACATGAGCAGTGCAGCCGTATTTCTTGGCCTTTATTGAGTGTGTTAATGGTAAACGACTCTGAGGAGAGACGGGCTATTTGCTCTCATTAACAGCAGGATGAAGCATATTAGAGCACTATCAATCACCACACTGCTCTCTTCCCACGTGGCGGCTTTGCTCTACATTACGTAGATAGCTTAACACAACATCGGAGCGGTTCAAATGGCTGGCATCATCATCATCACCATCATCATCATCATCATCCACAAGTTCGACAACATCAACAAAACGTGTACTGTGGTGTTTGTTAGGTTGGAGGCTACTTCCTGGTTTGTGGAGGATGACGAACATGTGGGCCATGGCATTATATATATATATTATATTATATAATATACATTTTGTACACAAATCCATATGAACAAATAAAGCAAAAGCAAATAACATACTATAACATTACAATCTGGATTAAATCCCTTTTAGCCAAAAAGCTGAAAAAATACCAGCCCCGCCATAGACATTAATGGCGGTGCTGCATGTTTATGAGGTGAGCTAGCTAGCTGTTTGCGTAGAAGAAGAAGAGGTAGTGTGCTCTTGTGCGCCCCCTATGGTGGAGGCAGTCAGACAGCCACACTGGCTGCCCTCCCCTTGTTCTATGGCTGCTGTTTTATGCGATCAGCAAAATGAAATATTAAATTAAAAAATAAAATATTAAATCAATTAGCTCGATTATGGGAAATTAGAAAACACATTAGAAATGCTTGAAAATAAATTGGAGATGTGAAGAGACAGAACAGCTACTTCCCAATGACCTTTTCTAAAGTAGTACAATAATTTCACCAATAAATGAAGGCCCTTTGCTATTTGTGCTTTTTGTGAGGAATTGCGCAATCTGAGGTGAGGCCAATCTCGAACAGGAAATGTGCAAATCCAGAAATTTCAGCAATGAATTCATAAATAGTTTTGAAATAAAATAAAGCAAATCAGTGTAAAGCACACACCCGAGCACTAGAGTACAAATGGTTTGATTAACCATAATTTATTTATTCATTTGATTTCTTCACAGGCAGGTGAGGTAGAGCCTCTGATTTACAACATATAATAATAAATAATTTCCCATAAAGATGAGTTGTGCAACTACAGTCCTCCACTCATCCCTCCAATAAATGCCTGGTAATTACTGTCGTAAATACCCCCCTGGCTGCTTTCTGACAGAATAGGGTCTGTCATTGTAAGTAATACAATCACAGGATGACCTAATTATAACCCCCCCCCCCCCCTCGTCACACTGGAGAGTGTGCGCAGAGTCAGATGTGCAGGCAAAGGGATTTTCTATTTTAATGATTTATTTGACTCTTTTGTCGCTTTCCCGTCCGGCGCACATAAACAATGCGACGGCCACAAAAGCACTGCTGACACTGACCATCTGACCGCCGGGCCACGCCCACTCGTCGCCCGGCTTGCTCACTGAGAAATTTCAGCACAACATTGCTAACTCAGCATTTTGAGTTTGAGGAGGGTGTGCACGGACTGATTACGCCTCGAGTGATGAGCTCCACAAACGAGCCAACTGAACTCTGACATAATCAGTGAGAAGAGAAGATCTCAATTGGTTATTTTACGTTCCCTTGAAAAGATTTTCTCTTTCGGTTGACTTAATTGCGCAGGTTGGTCACAATAAAAGTGAGCAACGTTTTGAAATGATTTAGTCTGGTCTTATTTTTTCAACAGCGCCTTCTAATATTTGATCATACGACACACTGACTTGACTTCATCAGACTGTTGACGTTTTTTTCATTTGAAATACTTTTCCAGGCCTTTACTACGGCCTCTCCTCATTTTTATTTCTGGCTGTTTTTCCCTTCAGTCGAACCCTGCCTTCACGTGCTCTGGGAAAGATGGACCTTACTACTAAGGAACTCCTAATTACGACTTGCTTTTGTTGTTGTACCAAAAAATACACATGGCGAGTTGTGTCAGTGCACCACCTAGCCGTTATATTCTGTCGGTGCACCACCTAGTGGTTAATTATTGTTACTTGCTTGTGTAGAAATAGTAGTAGAAGAAGAAGAAGTCAGAAACCGGAAGTAATTGATCTTATGGAACTAGCAGACAACTGTTACTTGTTTCCTTGCGCTTCTTTCTATGGAACAAATATGCAAACGTTTGTCAACTTAAAACGCTAATGCCAATCACTAAGCAATCGCTAATTGTTAGCATTTGATAACTACGTTTGTTGTCTTATGATCATTCATGTGTATGTAGCACAAATGTTAATTGTGTTGTATGTTGCTTGTTGCAGTTTCACAATATTGTCTCGGTTGCCTGTGGTTTCGGACCCAAGTGTGGGGAGGCGGAACGAGAAAACAAAAGGGTTTTATTAATTAAACACAAACAAGGTTGTGCACAATGTGCCGACAGGAAAACAACAAAGTCCTAAATGCGAGCAAACTCAAATGTCAAGCGAAAACGTGAAAACGACAATGGACCGAACAGACCGGACAAACACAACAGACTAAATACACCAACATTAATCAGACACACCTGCGGAACACAATAGGCTGAGAGCACCGATTGGTCAGACACACTGGGAAGGGAGGAAACACAGGTGGATGTGATCAGATGTAACGAGACAAGGAGAGAAATCAGGAACACGTGACAAACACCAACCACAGACAAAAACGACAAAACACACCCATAATAAACAAAATCCAAACAACTACAAAACCGAAACATAACAAATATAGTCTAAATAGACTATATTTAATAATGGAGTTTGTTTATGAATGTTTAGCTGCTAAGCTAGCAAGATCTTGACACATTGCATATTTTCCCACACACAACTTGTATTTAATATAGACACTATCAATATACATTGTTGTAACAATTTGTAAACGTTGGTAAAACGCAATTATTGGAGGAAATACATTTGAAAGGGCAAATAAAATACAATAGCACAGACTGGGCTTTATTTTTTTACCCTGTCCTTCCTTCCTCATGTCTCATTTTTATCCATCTAAGAAACTGAGGGCGCTAACTAGCAAACTGCCAGGCTTCCTGTTTTGTCGTCCTCTGTCGGTCATTATTATACTCGAATAAAAAAAATAAAAAAATGAAAAGATTCTGAATGATATGATCGTTGGAATCCATTTTTTTTTTTCAGAGGCGCCTGGCAATTAACTGAGGCCTGATGTCAAGTGTAGCGAAGGCCACTTGTTTGAAGAAACATTCCTATTGCAACACACTTTACATTTTATTTCATTTTTTTTCAAATTGTGTGGAGTCGGGCATTGAGTAGGAAGTACGTTTATTCCTCCGCTAAATGATGTGTTTTGAAACGGAGCCGTAACCTTTTGATTGGGGCGGCTGAGATATTTGTCCACACATTGACCGGCTCGGCTCTGAGGGCTTCCAGGAGCAACGAGGAACTCTTCCATGCATTATTTATGGGGGCTCGGCTGTGAATCCGCTCGGAATAATAATAACAGCCATTTCCCAGAGGCTCATTATTGTGTGTTTTTTAAAAGCGTGCGTTCGGTCGCCATGGACACCGCAGCTCCTCCATCCTCTCTCTCTCTCTCTCTCTCCTTCCTGCATTGACATTCAACTCACGCACCCTGGCTCTTTAATTTTCATCACATCATAAGGCTTTTTTTTTTCATTCTTTTTTTTTTTTGTGCTTGCCTCTTCACTAATCATGGTGAAAGAAATTGGCCTTTTTATTTGATCCCCACTCTCCTACACCCGCACACACACACACACACACACACTAACAAGAAAACAAATTAGAAACGTATTGAAGTCAGAGTCAATTCACACCGCTGATTTGTAAGTTGAAATCCTCTCGGTTGCCTTTGTAAGAAATAAAAAGAAAAAAAAGGGGGGGGGGCTCTTTCTGGGCAGCCTATTGTGAAGATATGATAATTATTGTTTGCCAAGAGAACCCCGATGCCCCCCCCTTTCCCTCCAGGCCTTGGGGACATGTTGGGAATGAAGCAATTCTGAAGGCAGTATGAAGGAGGAGGTAGGTGGGGGTGTTGTTGTTATTATGATGATGATGATGATGAAGACAAGTAGCAGTTACATGCTGACCTTGTCCAGGATCAAACACAAATGATGCCCACAAATGTGACGGAAACATTAACATCGTCAGAGTTTTTGACAGAAGCAGAGTAGGACAGCACGGTGCGCTAGTGGTTAGCGGCGAGCGCTAACTGCCTCAAAGACTCCAGGTTGTTCTGGGTACACATTTAAACTTATACAGACACACTTGAATAATAATAATAATAATAATAATAATAATCTGATTATGATACAGTACATATTGATTTTGAACTTTCCGAAAATGAAAACACTGTGTAAGGTTATATTAAATTCCTAATGATGTATGCAACCTTGTTTTGTCATTTTGTTCTATTATTACACCCAATTTGGACCAACCCATGACTTAAAACCAAGGTATGTATCAATATTGAGATTTTTGTTGTACTGTTGTTATGATGCGTGTTGGGGGAGTAGATATTTGTTGATTAAAAGTTTGACCATTTATCACAAAACATTCGAAAATGGGTCAAACAAACACCATTTGTATGCGTTCGCTTTCATCAGTGTGTTTATTTCAGTAGCTAACAATAAGATAAAAGGCATAATAACTCCTGAAACAAAAGGGATCCCGTCAAATAAATATTTACGATTGATAGTTTAATTCTGAACACACACAAATATATAATACTTCATACAAAAAAAAAATAATATGGCTACTGTCATATTAGATGTGATGGAATGTCTCTGGATGCGTTGATGACTTGTCTACTTGTATGGCAAAGCGAAGGGAGAAAGAAAAACTGATTGCTGCTATTGTAACTCATAAAAAAAAGTAGAAAAAGAGCAGAAAATGCATCATGTGATATAGCAATCCACAGGTCATTTGAACAATGTTTTCATTAAAGCCTCACATATTAAAACTTTACAAGTGATATGAAAAATGTACAACATTTTCTTGTGTTTGTAACTTACTTTAGGGTTTACTGTACAACTGGCAAAAATACCTCCAATGCCTTTTTATTTATTTTTTTTTACAATTAATTTTCAGTTGGCTTTGGCAGTGCATCAGCAGATGGGCTCTGCTTTATTTGTATTTATTTATTTTTTTATTTTTTAAATCTTTTTTTCCCGGTAAAAAATACATCACTCTCCTCCAAAGTGTCCTCCTTGAGAAATGGATTATAAAATATCCCCTTTTTTGTTAGACAAAAATAAAAGACACAATTTAATTGTTTGAACAACTGACGTGAAAAGTAATAAAGGAGGATTGGATTTTAAGAGAGTGTGGGTGAGGGCAATTTAGCCCCGCCCCTACAAAAAACATACAGCAGATAACAGCTACACTTGGACGACATGGTGACATAAAAAAAAACGATCATTCAGGTCTTTAAATGTCCTTCCCCGTTCTGGGACCGGTCCAGTCAGAGTCCAGACTTTACGTGAGTCTCTCTGCCTCTCCCGTTTGTCCATTTGTTGTCGCCTCTGGCCTTTATAAATAAAGCTTTAGCGTTAAATAAAAAACAGTGACAGACGCATGGCGTACCCATTGACAATTGAAAGACGCCACAAACAAACAAGTAACGACCCCCCCCCCTTCCCTCCCCTCCCCCCAACTTACGAACATCAACTTTAGGATATATTTTGGACATGAATTTGTCCGTATTAGTTAAAAAAATAATAATAATAAAGTTCCACAAATCTAAATTTCAATTTGTGTGCCTTCGGTCTGCCTTAAAACTAAGAGCAAGAAGAGGGACTTGTTCCCTCCAAGGAGGTTGAGACAAAAATGACATTTTGTCTTACAGAAAGGGGTCTCCGTTCTTTTTGGAGAATCAGCATCCCAACTTTGAGTGATTTTCCAAAGGTTTCAACGTGACTTAAGGACTGTAAGAACTGATCATTTCTTCAGATCGGTGCTTTCTACCCCCAAAAGCCTTTTCAGATGTTAAAAAATCCACGTTGAAGAAACCCTGACTGATTTAATACTTGATGACAAAGAGTATAAAATTGACAACAAATATCAAAGTCAAGGTATTTGTTACTCAAATCCGTACTGGCATTGACTCTTTGACAAACGACGTAACCTAAGAAATACGTAGTAACAATTGAAAAATTTGACCCATTCGAGACATGAAGAGTCTTCTGGAACGTAACTTGTTCGTAAGTTAGGGAGTGTCTGTAAACGCCGTCCAAGCTTGGACGAAACCCCATCAACCCCCTTTGGCCTCACATTTCCACGTGAGTTATATCCGTCTATAACAATGGACACCAGTTCTTCTTGGTATAACATTCTAAATTGTGACACACTTGTTAAGTGCAACGCTTGAAAAGCAACCGGGACTGATGCTTTTATTCTAATGTCCTTGGAGGATTTTGGCTCAGAAAATGCTGACTTGGGAAAGGACCTGGGCGTGGGCCTGGATCTGGGAGGGGTGTTGCGGCGGCGGAGGGTTCTGCTGCTGGGGGGCCGGCTGGGGGCTGCCGAGCGAGGCGGAGCCCACAGAATGGGGAGTGCCGGGTGAGTGGTGCGGCGGGGAACACTGGGACTGGTGTTGTTGGAGATGTTGGATTTGCTGCTGATGCATTTGCTGCTGCATTTGCATGTGCTGCATTTGCAAGTGCTGCTGCTGCTGCTGCTGCTGCTGCTGCTGTTGCTGTTGCTGCTGTTGCTGTTGCTGCTGTTGGTGGATGTGGTGTTGTTGGAGCTGCTGCTGGAGGTGGTGCTGGAAGTGCTGATGCTGCATCTGCTGTTGGATCTGCTGGTGGTGCATCTGCTGCTGCTGCATCTGGTGGTGCTGGAGGTGCTGCTGCATTTGCTGCTGCATGCTATGCTGCTGCTGATGCTGCATGGGCGGGCTCATCTGCGACACGGCTGTGGAATGCGCCATGGTCCCGCCGGAGCCCATCTGGCCCAGCATTTGCGGCATCGCCGGGGACATGTTCTGGTGGGAAACTGTGACCGAGGTGACAATTTGACTGCCCCCGTGTCTCATCTGCAGCGGCTTGGGGGCGATGGCTCGGGGTAGGGCTTGCTGTAGGGCCTGGGAGGCTGAGGGCATGGAGGGGTGCTGATTGAGGGGCGAGGGCAGTACCAGGCCCGGAGAGAGGCTGGTGGAGGCCAAGGTCTGCTGCACAGACCGGATCGTCTGCGCCTCTGCGGATTCCGCCGCAGCCTGGACCAAAGAAAAACACTCAACTAAGGTTTCACAATGCGATGGTATTTAGGAAAAAAGGGAGAAATAGCTCACCTTGGAGACCAGACTAGCACGGTATGCAGCCAGGGCCTTCAAGTACTCTTTCTTGGCAGCCTCTGTTTTGCTTTTATACACCTGTAATAACATAGCAACAGAAATCAATGAGCGAACATGTTACGTAAGACAGACACAAACTCCACCAAGCAAGATTATTGAAGGTCCCAGAATGTACAACCTGTGCCATCAATTTGAAAAAAGCTTTTTTTCTGGAGCTAAAGACACTTCTCTGCTACAGATTTATGTAGGTTGAAGTCGCATACCACTGGGCATGCAAGAGAAGAAAAAATTGGTTTTGTTCAAAGAAAGGACAATGTATGAGAAGGAACAACTGGTTCTTGAACGAGTATTTGAGAAGGATTGACTAATTCTTGAAAGAGTATTTGTTTTGTCAAAGATCCCATAAGGATCAACTGTTTCTTCAAAGATCTTTGAGGAGGTTCAGCTACTTCTTGAAAGAGTCTTAACTGGTTCTGAAACGAGTATCTGCTGGGAACATTTGTTTTGTCAAAAATCCCATAAGGAGCAACTGTTTCTTCAAAGATCTTTGAGTAGGATTAGCTACTTCTTGAAAGAGTCTTAACTGGCTCTGAAACAAGTATTTGCTGGGAACATTTGTTTCTTCAAATATCTCATAGGAACAATTCGTTCTTCAAATACTTCTCGAAGGATCAACTACTTCTTGAAAGATTCTTAACTGGTTCTTGAAAGAGTATTTGCTAGGGAACATTCCAAGATCTCCTAAGAAACAACTGGTTCTTTAAACGTCTTTGAGAAGGAACGACTACTACTTGAAAGAGTCTTTGAGGGAAATATCTTTGCAGAGCAAGTTTTTGAAATCCTGTCGGAAAAACAGTGCTAATCTAAAAACAGCCAAGCATGGAAGGAAAACTGACAAACATACTATCCCTCCATCCATTTTCGTAACCGCTTGTCCTTACAAAGGTTGCAGGGGGGGCGCTGGAGCCTATCCCAGCTGGCTTCGGGGCAGTAGGCGGGTAACACCCTGAACTGGTTGCCAGCCAATCACAGGGCACATAGAGACGAACAACCGTCCACACTCGCAATGAACCTGCCATGCATGTCTTTAGAATGTGGGAGGAAACCGGAGTACTCGGAGAAAACCACAAACACTCTATAGTGTCTTAAATAATGAGCAAGATCATCACTTTCTCCATCAGTAACAACACTTCATATGTTGGGTGTACCTGTTTCTGCTCCTCCCCAAGACCGTCCCACATGGATGCCACGATCTTGGACACTTCGCCAAAGGTGGCGTTGGGGTTCTGACCCTTGATAGCGGCCTGCGTGTCTCGGAAGAACAGGGCATATGCCGACACCGGCTTCTGTGGCTCGTTAGGATCCTTCTTCTTCTTCTTTTTTGGTGTCTTGGGCTTTTTCGTGGGATCGACAGGTGCTGGTCGCTTTTCACCGACAACCTGGGATGATGGACGATATAGCTTGCTCAGATACATTTACATATTTACAGTAATGCCTGAAGATTCAGGGTTTTTGGCAGACATCCGACCGCTTCCTCACCCTGTTGCCGTCGTCCTGGTCGTCTTCGTTGATGGAGCTGGAGGGCGACGGTGTGGCGGACTTGCTGGCCGGTGGCGATGGCGAAGTGTGGGCAATGTTGGGTCCGCCCATGTTCAGGTTGAGTTGCGTGTTGAGATGAGACTGGTTGATGGTGGTCAGTTGATTCCGCGAGATCATGCCGTTGGGGCAGCTTATGTTAGCGATGGATTTCATCAGCATGGCTGGGTTAGCTGCGTACTGGCGGATGTGGGCCGGTCCAACATTCTGTGAGAGCGATAACAAAGGAAAAGGGGGCATTGTTAACATGATAATGCCGTATTGATCCTCTGTTTTCATGTCGCCTTGCATGCAGCTCAAGTGTCTGCATCTTTGTTCAAGAGAGGAAATGGAGTCATGGATGGTGGATTGTTATGTGGTAGTGCCATAATGTGCAGCTTTTAAATGAGGAAGTAGACCACTGTTTAAAACCGAATCGCAAATTGTTTGGTTTGGTTTGTAAAGAATTCTTTCAAAATGAACAAACAAAAACAAGCGTCACAAATTTCTTACACGATCTTCTAGAAGTAGAAGTGTTTCTTTTAAGAGTCACCCTAAAGGAATAATTCATTTTTGGAAGAGTTTTGAGGAGAAATATTTGGTTCCGGAAATAGTCTTTAGGTGTTAATGTTCTTGGAAAAACTAACAAGACTGAGCATTTCTGAATAAGTCTTATGGAAGGAACTTTTTGTTGCTAAAAGTCCCTGGAAGCAAACAATTGGGTCTTGAAAGTCTCTTCAAGAACAAAAACTTGGATCTGGAAGAAACCCACTTGAGGAAATTTTTAGTTCCTGACAACAATCTTTGAGGAAGAATGTTTGGTCCCTGAAAAAAGACAAAAGACAACCAATGTTCTTGATATAGTCTTTAAGAAGTTTGAGGAGGCACAACTGGTTATTAAGAGAGTTTTAGGGAATACGGTGTACTTGAAAAAGTCTTTGATAACCAACAACCTAACTGTCCTTAAGAAGGACCAACCTGTTCTTGGAAGAGTCTGAGAAGAACCACATGTTTCTTGAATAAGTCTTTGAGAAGAACCATGTGGATCTTGAAAGTCTTTGAGAAAGAACAGGATCATTGAATTTTCTTTGAGAAGTAACTACAGATTTTTCCGAAGTCTTTGAAACTAACAATTGGGTCTTGAAAGAGTCTTTGAGAAGGAACAACATGTTGTTTAAAGCGCCTTATGCAAGGTGCATGTTTGCACAGGTTAGCATCGATTGCAGCTAGATTGAAACCAACAGCCGTCTCGAAGGGCTGCCAGATCAGAGAGCTGACATGGAACAGAGGAGGAGATGTGAGCGCAACACAAGAAGGTGATTTGTTCCCTCTGGCTGAGTCCATCTGGTATTCAGCGGCACAAACTCAATCTCCACCGAAATCAACACATCATAAAGCAACACGTGAGGCTTTATTGAACTCGCCCATCTTGAAGAAATATTGTAACACCTTTTAAGGATACAACATATTGTTGTCACTTCTCCCTTATCATGAATACAATCTCTGGGTTGTTGGAAGGTGTCTATTTATGTGACAGGAAGATGCTGTGAAAAACAGGTTTTGTTTTCTCCCAAATAAAAAAAAAATACACACACAAGCTTGTGAGCATATTTGCATAGCCACCTCGCTTCCAAGTGCTTTTGTCATTACTGAAAACATGACGGGTTGCCGTTTGCGCCATAAAAAGACGCATGCTGAGCTCATTAGTCGCGGCCATCTGTATGGCAATGATGCAGGTCGGGCAATGGGCCGTTGCGACGTTTGTTTGGAATATGCTGATTACCTCAAAATGCTCCTTAAACATTGAGTTTTTTCTTTTAAACGCTAACTAGTACAGTGGAACCTCGAAAGTAAAACAACCTTAAACTAGAATTGGTAAACTTTTGGGAACACACACAGCAGATAACAGCTACATTTGGACGACATGGTAACATAAAAACGATCTTTCAGATCTTTAAATGTCCCCATTCTGGTACCAGTCCAGTCAGAGTCCAGACTCTGCCTCTCCTGTTTGTCCATTTGTTGTTGCCTCTGGCCTTTATAAAAAAAAAAAAATTGAAAGACGCCACAAACAAACGAGTACCAATCCCCCCCTCCCTCCAACTTACAAACGTCAACTTTAGGATATATTTTGGACATTTGTCTCCAATGCTTACAAAACACTACAGACACTTATGTTCATGCTTTATGGTTATGTACTCTGGTTATGTATTTCTGGACTAAAGTCTTAGAAAAACTTTCCGCTATTTTGGACTGTAGGATACCTTTATCTCCAAACTTGTGTTTGCTAGGTGACCTAACAACAACTGACTTACCACATAAACAATTTCAATCTACACTTGTAGCCCTTACTATCGCTAAAAAAACAATTCTTGTTAACTGGAAAAATAAACAAACTCTGAATATCGACCAATGGTCTAACCTCCTCATAAATCACATTTTAATGGAAAAAATATCTGCCTCAAATAAAAACCAAATATCAAAATTTATAGAAACATGGTCTACGTATATAGAATTTTTTAACCTAATTCTGGTTACTTAATTCTGTCTGTTAGCGAGAGCCACTACATCGTGATAACTTACATTGATGTTTCTGCATTTGGCAATTTATTATTATATTATATTATTAGTATGGGATTTTTTTTAATGGGCTTTAGGTGAACTGATGAATACACACACACTCGCACGCATGCACGCACACACACACGCACATACACATACTCACCCACATACAAAATATATATATATATATATATATATATATATATATATATATATATATATATATATATATATGTGTGTGTATATGTATATATATGTATATATATTTAAAAAAAAAAAACATTTATTAAATTTTTTTAATTTATTTGTTTTTTTAAAAAAAGGAGAGAAATGATGATGTCAAATCGAATGAACAATACTGAGCTCTCCTGGGGGAAAAAAAAAAAGGATATATTTTGGACATGAATTTGTCCGTATTTGTAAAAAACAAAAAACAAAACTATAGTTCCACAACTCTGAATTTCAATTAGTGTGCCTTCACATTCGCATTAAAAATAAGAGCAAGAAGAGGGACTTGTTCCCTCCAAGGAGGTTGAGACGAAAATGACATTGTGTCTTACAGAAAGGGGTCTCCGTTCTTTTTGGAGAATCAGGATCCCAACTTTGAGAGATTTTCAAAGGTTTCAACGTGACTTAAGGACTGTAAGAACCGAGTACAGAACCCCCCCACAACTTACGAACTTCAACTTATTTATATTAACTTATATATTTTGGACATGAACTTGTCCGTATTAGTTAAAAAAGAAACTAGGAGGAACATTTTATGGGGCAAAATGTCCCAAGTAGTATATCAGCCCCTTTTTGACCCAAATTGGGTTACATTTGACCCAACTGTTTTCAGAGTGTATCGTTTATTTTCAACTATGATGGGTGGGTCTGGAACATAACTACCAAGATGAATGGCAGGTCACTTTATTTGTATCAACTTACTTTGAGACAAGAATTTTCCTGAAATTTTTTTGCAAAACTCCCAATTCATTTTTTATTTTTGAAGTTAATCGGCTTGGCTCTTTGAACATGTAAACTGTGCTTAATGATTATTTATGTAGAAAAAATAAATAATCTTTTAAATCTTTTTATTTTAATTGCAGTATTTCTGTTGCTGGTTTATATAAAAACAAACAAACAAACACAGCTCTGGAACATCCAATCCATCCATCCATCTGGAACAAATAAATTCTATTACAATGGATGACTATTGGGAAAAATAATCTTGAAATGACAACAAATTGAAACAGATGTACTAACTTTGTGCCCGAGTGCTGGAATTGTCACGTAACGATAACGGCCAACGAATCATCTTGGCTCGCGGTCGCCTCGCGTGCACATGAATGGATCGCTGCCGGTGCACGGCGCTCGCCATCTCTCGTTTGCATTTTGATTGCGGTATTGTCAGCACTCTCGACGAGATGTTTTGATAGTCGTCGTCAATCTGCAAATAAGTCCTTATCTCCGGCTCTCAGCAGCCAAACAAGCTGCGATGTCTGTAATCAATAAATGTTCATTCACTTTGTAATATTCCTCACACGATGTTGGAGAAAGGGGGAGGACAAATTGCTTATTGGGTGCATTTCTTGTTGATGAAAGCAAATCAAATGAAAGCCATCTTTTTTGGGCTCGGATGACACTCGCGCGATATGCTTTCGACAAAGATATCACAAAAATAAAATGGAAAATCAGAATTGATGGAGAGTTTATGAACAGTGTCCGCGTGCGCTAAGCTGTAAGAGCACTGAAAAGAATGTTAACAAGTTCAATTTCTATTCAATCAATGGGCAGAGCTCTTGGAAATGTTCTGTGGCAGCAGAGGGCTAAAAATCATCTATATGGTAATTATGGGTGGATGAATCCCCCAGTAACTTTCGCCAGCATGAAAGGTCAGTCCTATTAAAGATAGTTTATCAGCGCCCTGCACATATTCCTTTACTGGGCTTCTAAATGGCGACATCATTTTTATTTTTAAAACACGCACACACATGTGCACGCACACACGTGTACACCCACAACACCCTCCCCTTTCATTTTCAGCAACTGTGCTTAAGCCAAATGAGAAAAATACAATTGTGAGTACAGTACTGGTATAGGCACGGATGGGAGCATTTCAGCCCTCCGGGCGCAGACTACATTTATTTAAAAAAATATGACGTAACCATCAAATATAATGACTTATTATTGCGTGAATAACTGTAAAAATAGTAGCGGTACTGCCTAGGGGGATGAAGTAAAAACAAGTTTCAGAAGTCGCTTATGCACTTCCTCTAAGTGCCGGCATTTACAGCCCTTTTTCCGGCACTGAACCAGTGTCAGTCTGACTATTTTTCCATCTTTGGAGAATCTATCAGGAGTCCTTTTCACACTGCCTTTAATAGCTGGAATTACCAGTACAATAGGGTCATCTGATATTAGCTCAGGAGGAACTTTTTTTTTTTTTTTTTTTTACTGTGTCACTGTTCTGTACTGACCCAACATAAATTGGGGGAACAAGTCGACCCGGCATTTTTTTGCCTCCTGAGGTAGTATCAGAAATTGTCAGGTTCAGTCAACCAAGAACATTTAATAAACAATAGACAAGGAAGGAAGACAAGAGACTTAAATAATTTTTCACTCGCGAGGAGAACGGACAGAGATGTGCCCAGTTACAATCTCCTGCCCACTCTGAGGCACAATCCCGAGCCCTCTCTTTTTTATTTTTTTTACAGGGCGTTCCAACAACAAAATGTTTCAGTCCTTATCTTGTGATAAGGAAACAGTTCCTGTTCTGCAGCTCCAAGAGCATGAGTCATGCTTTGCAATACAATAAGAGTAAATATGGGATAACTCATGTACATTTAATCTAACAGAAACCCTTTTGACACTTCCTGGATTTTTTTTTAAAAACCCTTTATCTGTGTCTGTGCAAACAGAACCAAAATGGAAGTGGAGTAATTAATTGAGACAGCAGTTTTACACCTTCTGAGTTCGAGTCAAAAGCCTCTTTTACACAGCCAGTAAAAGCTGTCATTTTCAGCCTTCTTTCGGAAGTGCGGAACAAATTTCTGTAGTTTTACGCCTTTGGGTTAGCATCAGAAGCCAGGTGGATTTTATTTTTATTTTTATGTATAGATAGTATTCACATGACGTCATTTGCCCCACATTGTGCGCCGTGCAAAGATAAATCTAAAGGATTCCAACCGACAAAGTCTACCAAAGTGTGTTCTGACCATTTTGATTAAGGTGTCATTGTAAGATGGTAAAAAATGCTTTTACCATAATGCGGCCGTGATATATGTGAGCCGCTAGCCGTGGCTAGCTCTGGCTAAAAATAGATCTGGTGGTCAAGATGTTCCGATTTTGAGATATCTCCAAATACCCTCCTTAAGGTCTCTTATTTTCCTTTCCCAGCAGTCCAAAAGTTTAAATTGTTGTTTAAGTGTACGATAATAAGTGATGAATCAACAATGTTGTTGTTGTTTTTGTTGAAACATGCTAGCGCGGTCTGGGTACTAGCTAACTTGGTTTAAAAATAACCGGAGATTCTTCACCTCGATTTCACAAATGATAAATGCACATAGCAAGCAATAAAAGCCAAAAGTACAGAAGACGCAAGAATGTCCGTGTTTTTGGAGCCATCCTACCTCAGAGCATACGTTGCCATGTAGTCCGGTCCAGGCAGTTACATCGGAAAATGTTTGTAATCCAATCGATTCCACTGATCAAACGTTTTAACGTGTGTCACTTGCATGGAGTGTTGAGATAAATCTAAGAAACAATACAAGCACAGCCGAGTCTGCCGGAAAGTTGACCCACCATGAAGGGCAGACTTGCGATCCCATGACGTCAGTGAATACTTTCTAAAAGCAGCAGCAAAACAAAATGGGGAGATAAAATCAACCCAGCAAATACACAATCTGAGCTAATACCTTTACCCTTTCACACTGTCTGTAAAAGTATACTTTTTTTGTGTGTACCTTTTTTGTCACCAGCCACAACATGGAAAAGAAAGGAAGACCTGGCATCTTCCTGCCTTTGGTGTAGCATTAGAAGCCACTCCAGGCTGCCCGTAAAAGCAATTATTTTCAGCCTATTTTCTGTATGAACGCCATTCCGCTGAATTACGCCCGCCAACTATCCACTCCCCCTAATCTTCCAGATGCATTATGGGCATTTAAACATTTTATTGTGATTCTGTGGTAAATCACAGAATCAATCACACAGAAGGTCAGACTGAGACTTCATTACAAGTATTGCACGGCCGTGTGATTATCTATCATTTCTGACCGAGCCCGCGTGTCACGCAGGCTCTCCGTCAAGGCAACCAAAGAAGAAGAAGAGACAAAAAATGCCACTCTTTTAAATTGATGTACAGCTCATGTCAGAGCTTTGCGGTAGGCTGATGTGATGCTTTCTGCTACAATGCTCACATTTGACTGGTGAATACAATAGCAATGCTATTAAGTTGTTTGCAAGGAATCAAATCACAAAAACAACACACTGAAAAACATTATTTTGCCCCCCAAAAAACCTCAAACTCATTTTAAAGCAAGGAACCAAGGAGTAGTATCAAATTATTGCAATTTTTAACTGAATACAAATTAAAATTGGATGTAGGAATCAAAATTTTAAATATATAATTACACAATAAAAAATGTTTAAAATGTATATAATTACACAATAAATATGTATATGAAAAATTTACAAAAATAGCCAAAATAAAAAAAACATGGGAAAAAAAATCTAGTTGCATGTCAATATATTTCAATCAGGTCACTACAACAGATTAAAGCAACAATATTTAGTAATGTACCCAACGATGCTAAACAGGCTTTTAGTGAGAAGGATAAAAAGTAATTGCCATGGCAACCCCAGTAAACCCGCTTTCAAAGGCTGTACTGGCGAACCAGCCAGAACACCTGTTGTGCTATGATAGCAACAAAGAGTGTGTATCAATTCAAGGACAGTTCGATTTGAAAGTGGAACGCTTCGATTTGGTTCAACTCAGTAGATTCGATTCGAAATGGGATAGCTCCGTTTGAGAATGTATGATGTATTTCTTTTTTCGTTGTACTGTAAATGTGCCATTTCCTTCTAAGATATATCTCGACAGTAAAATACAATTCAATATGTATCTTGATATATTTCAAAGTGTAATGATTTATTCGGTTGGAACTGACATCATCTTTTAAAATAAAAAAAATATTTTCCAGTTCAAATCTTCTTTTTTTTCCTTTCTTACACACCTAAGTTAGCATCGATGCTAACATTACAGGAACTATTTAATGCCTTGGATGAAAATTCTAAAATCTTGACAGGTGATCAGAGCAGGACGTAGCCCCGTTTCTGACAGCAAATTCCAGCTTTCCTGTGACACTGAACAGGATAATCGGCATAGAACACGGACAGGTGGATGGACATGACAGTGGTAAACAGAGATCGCATTATAAGGCAACTACTGTATGTTTGTAATCCAATCACAAAAGGACAGACTGAGGCAATTGTCTCCGTGTCCTTGCACATGTCAAGACACGGCGAAGGCACCAGGTGTTCTTTGGAAACAGAATCCTGGGACTCAGGGGAGATGGGCGGGAGCAGAAATTGTGAATACAGCTACGCTGGCAAGCCGTACCCTGCGGTACGATTGGGTTTGAGCGCAAAAAAAAGTGGGAAACCAAAAATGAGAGTTTGGAGCTTCTTAGGAGAGCAGATTCAATAAATAATGACTTTGCATTCAGGAGTTGCAGTGCCCCTAACAAGGTGAACAATTTGCAAGAGCTACGTGTGCATGAGGAATAATAAATTAGAAAACACTTGGCGGTGTGATAGAAAATTTTGCAAATCAGACCAGGTATATTCAAAGGCTGGCTTTCATATTAGTTCTTTATGACACTGTTTGTAACAGCAAGTATTTCAACAAGTTTTCCCCCTATTCGACTGTTGTGTATAAATTGCACCAATATGGAATAGGAGACTATCTTTAAGTATTTGCCTTCATACCTTTTTTTGTAGGTACGGGCATAGCTAGCTTCATTTGAAATAAAGATTGACAGTGACTGGATTTGTCTGCAAAATATTTAACTGCGAATATTCAGTTTGTCTACAACAAAAAGTGGCTCACAAAACAGGTGATTTATTTTATATAATATTAAGGTACAGTTAGGGTTGCAGGCATGCATGTGTTTAAATCTCTCTCTCTTTTTTTTTTAATACTGCCCTTTACAGCAGCACAACTTGAACTTCAATTTATAGATGTTCAAAAATCCGTAATGATCTACTCCAGTCTGACTCGCTAATGCTAATTAGTGCTCTACTCGTGGCACTTTTATCAGTCAAAAGAACGGCTCCACGCTGCAAAAAAACGCTACTTTTATTGGAATAACTTAATCGTGCCTTTTTCCTTCCACTCTTTAATGTGGCTACAACTTAACATTGTATCAGACCGCGTGGAACCACACTGCCCCTAAGTGGCCAAATCGGGTACAACATGAACAGCGCTCCCAATAAAGGCACACACAAACAAAGGTAAGACAGTATAAAATTATTTAAATAAAATCGATTTCGGGACATTTAAAATCGATTCTGAATCGTACTAAATGAGAATTGCGATTCTTATTGGACATATTTAGTCTCTTTTACACTGCCTGTAAAGTTATAATTTTTTATGTGCTTGTGTTATTTTGTTCAGAATTGGGGTATAGTCTACCCGACAACCATCCACCTTCAGAATAAGAATCAGAAGCCCTGCCCAGGCATTGTCCCTCCTGTTTACCATGTAACTGTTCTGTATACAGCACTGACACTACACTTTTTCTGGGTTTTGTGTGAAAGGCACAGGTGGAACAATTTTCTGGACAAAATCAAAGCAGGAAACAAATGTAATTGCAATATTGTGCTGTTTATTTGTGTGTCCCTGCAGCCACGACAAAGAAGTGAGCTTGTAATCATGTACATAAGCTTGTCATTCCTTTATCAGCGTGCTGACAACAATGACAAAACACCCCCTCTCAGGCCCTCGTAAATCACTGCCTGCAAACTGAGAGGAGTACTTATCTGGTTTCCAAAGTTCCCTCTTGGAGATAACAGACAAAAAAAAAAAAAAAGCAGGTGAAAGGAGTGACGATACCCATTGTGGCAAGGCTTTTGGGGAATCAATCCCATTTCAGGAGAAAATGAAGGACCATCGCCATTTTTTTTTTCTCCACCCGCAGCAGAATGTGCGATGGCCGATAACGAGCGCCAACCTACTTTCTCAGCTTTGAAATAGGAGTCCAATCAGACACATGAGCCATGCAAATGGTCTTTAAGGAGGAATAAATGCCGGGGAATCAAAATCTAATCCTCCAGCAAGTCGTGAGAACGGTCCGGAATGTAATTGTGTCAAGGTTCCTCCAGATGTACCGAGCTTAACTGACCGTGAAATGAAAATTCTTTAGGCACAAGCCTTGTGGGGCCCTCACTTACTGTACGGGATGTTTTAAAAAAAACGGCAATTATCTTGTGGGCCCCAGAGCACCGAGGCAGGGAAAAGGAGCTGTTAAGAGTTTATAGCCCTTCTACCCTTTTGGAATGTAAATAAATGCAGTGAAACCTGGAAAAATATGACTCAAAAATGAAACAATACTTTGTCAAATGTTGAGGGCTTTGGCATCTAAGGTTTTTTTTTTTTAAGTAGTCGAGCTTTTTTGTGATCTCACCACGAGTTTATTAGCGACGACGACACAGAAAAGTGTGACAATAACTAAAGAACCAGATACGGATCTTTATTAGGGATTTATATTCAGTTAGTTTTAATTTGTTTATTTAGCAAGTGTGTTCGTTTTTATTACTTTTTTTTCAAAAATGTTTCATTTTAATTTAGTCTTTTTAGTTTTACTATTAGTTTTAGTTTTTTTTAATTTATATATGGAGTATTTGTCGAGTGCAAAATTTTAAAAAAAGGTCAGTATTTTTATAATTGAGTAAAGCAGGGTTGTCCAAATTTTCTCCACCGTGGCCCAAATACAAAAAAAAAATTATTATTATTTTTTTACTATTTATTTTAAGCACACCAATATTAGTTAATTAAACAACTGTATATTGGTTATACAGTAAAGTGGGTTGTTTAGTTTGCAAAATTGCCTACCTGAACAGCTTTCAATAAGTCTAGTCAAGTTAGCTTGATTTATATCGCATCTTATCATGTAAAGAAACAACTCAGTGCTTTACACAAAAAAAAAAAAAAAAAACACCCACTCCCTCCTCTTTACCACCCACCCAAACTCTAGACACACAACCCAATAACATCACACTCCCACACATATAAGGCAAATAGTTAAGAATTTTACAAGATTTGAGGTTGGTCGAGACCCTTTAACCCCTTGCACTTTTGCTTATTTAGAAAAGCTCTACGGTATATAAAACTAATTGATTAGTATCAGATGATATTTATAGTATATGCCGCGGGCCGCTTAAAAATGAATGGCGGGTCACAAATGGCCCCCGGGCCATTGTTTGGACACAGCTGTAGTAAAATAAAGTAAAGTAAAAAATTTGACCTTAATTAACTGAAATAAATACAAAACGACTCCTGAAAGCTCGTGTCAGGCAAAAACAAAGGACATTTTCACAATAAATATAGCTAGTTTTAGTGAGTTTCATAAACGTAAGATTTAGTTCCAGTTAGTTTTCATTTCTTAAAAATATTTTCTTTTTTATTACGTAACTGAATTGTTATTATTAGCTATATTTTGTCAGTGTTGTTTAACCATAACAACCTCGGTGTGCATAGGCAAGGAAATACATTAAAATGGTTCACGGCACGTCAACATCATCATTATCTGGACCAATCAGGCTTTGTCCTTTCTCTCTCTTCATTCCACTAAATGAATCTGTCGTTTTTTTCCTAATAGACAAGCAGTCATCCAGGTTGACATTTCCATTTCTCCTCCTCAGTGCTTCTCGCCACCGTGGCATTTAAGAACACCTTTCTCCAACCCGAGACAACAATCTCACATGCCTGCCCGCTACTCTGCGATTGACCGTCTCATGTCGGAGGAAATCTCAGTTTTCGCCTTCAAATCGACATCTTACAGAACAATGGTCTAAAAAGTGAGAAGCGGCTTCCCTTAAGAGATTATCTTTTTTTTTTCTTTTTCTGGAGAGATCAGTATTGTTCATTCGGTAATTTTACCCATTTGATATGTCATCATCATTGCTCTCCTTTTTTTAAATTTAATTTTAATTTAATTTTATTTTTATTTTTTATTTTTTTATTTTTAGAGATTATCATGCTGCCATAGCATCTTGATGGGAAAAAAAGAGCTTTACTTAAAACAATATTTTTTCACCGTATCGTTCCTGATGATGAGACGGGCAGTTACACTCACCACCGGTTGGCCGTTGCTGATCGGCATCCCTTCCTGGTCCATCATGTTGCGCGAGATTGTGATGGAGGGCAGATCCAAGCTTTGAGGTGGGAACTGAGGGATCAGGGAGCCCCTGTGCTGGGTCGGAGTCTCCGGCATGGTGTGAAAAGGCGAATCCCCGTCAGACAGGCCGATGCCGGACTCCATTTCCGGCGGAGGTGTGATGGGAGGAATCTCAAACTCCTCGTCCCCCAGACTGGGGGTGTGAAAGGTCTGTAAAGAAGGGGAGGTGAGAACATATTCGTTGATCAGATTGAAGTTTTAGGACTGTGGCAATACACTTGTCTTGTAAGTGCACTAAAGTGTAGTATTTACTGGAGCTATTTACGTCCAGAAGGCAACAAAAGTGGCGATCGCGGGAAAGCGAAAGGATGTGCGATAAAGGCACTTAATCTCAGGGATGCGAGATGTTGGGTTGGAGTGCACTGAAAATACACGTCACACACTAGATGGCTTTAAAAAACATTTTCAAAGATGATTACACTCGGCCAGGAGTATTTCTTTTTTTTGTTCCCCTCGCCTGCACTCCTAAATCTGCTCATCAAACAGCCTAATCCTTCTGCCTTTGGAATTAAAGCTTTCCGACACGCTTAATTTGCTTACGCGCCTTCTCGGAGATGGGGATGTTCACACACTTAGTTCTTGTTTTTATGTGCAATGTTGCGTTAAGCCACTCTGCGGAATTGGGAGTATATTCATAAGCTCACAATGAGCACATGAACACCAAAGGGCATGGTGTCAAAAGTGCTTTTAGGTGATTTTGCTAAATAATGATTGAGTGAAAAGCGGGGAAAAAAAAGATCTTACAACTTGTATCCTATTTGCATATGAAGTGACCATCCAAAAGCAATTGGGATCACTTTTACCGGGCTGTTCCGTTTGAGGACATCCTTGACGTTACAATAATTGGCATGAAAACCAAAATAAGGCATTTATGATCATTATGAAGGTCTCTTTTCAAACTGTTTAATTTTTTTTAAAAAACCCGAGGTGACCTACAACATGACAACTTTATCATTTCGCCAGGTGTAAAATTCTGAAGAAACACAGACAATTGCACCATAATAAAGGATCTTGGAGAGTTATTCAACAACCTACTTACTAATTGCTTAAATGCTCAACAAAAAAATCGATTAATTGTGTATAACTAGTAGCTGATTAATCATGTGCTTAAAACAGAATAGGCAAAAAATGGACTGCAGTACTTGGCTGCAACCAGCAGAGGTGCTGCAGATTCACACGCAAATCCACTATGGGAAGTTGAGCTATATCTATAATAGGCATTCTGGCATGGAAACAGGAGTTCAAATCCATCCAAATAACAAAAATATATTTAAATTAAGAAAAATTTAATCTCGTAAATTTCCTTTCACACGTGTGTCCGTCCAATATGATTATTATGTGTTTTCATTATTGTTGACAAAATATTGTATTAGCACCACTACTAGACAACCATTAGTCACCAAGAGTATCTAAATCAGCACTAATAACCAGTAACCAGGAGTAGAAACAGTTAATACCATTTTCATTCAGAAAACAGAACCAGTTCACCTTCAGTTCACAGGGAGCTAAAGTCCAATTTGTCAAAATGCCAGCCTGCGGCTGCCTGAGTGCTGAATAGATTACGCACACTTCCAGTAAGAACTGTTCGCTACGAGCTCTCCACTTTCATGAGCTTCAGTCCACTCCAAAAATCCCAACACGTGAATGAAATAATAAAGATGTGTCCGAAAGTTAATAAACTAAACTGCCACATGTCAAGCGGGGGGGGGGGAAAGCTCAAGAGATCTGCCATCCTTGCCGCGTTCATTCATCTTTTCCGACTTCCCCTGCCGAGCTGGGTCAAGTTGTATGCTGGCGTGGAGGCCTTGCGGTCCTAGTCTCATCTCTATTATATAATGTAGCAATCTAGAGCAAAGTGAGGCACACTGAGCAGAAGACAAAGCTCTGGTCACGTTCACAAATCACTCGTACTGGAGTAGTATTAAAATGATTTATGAAAGTTTTCGGCAGAATAAATAATTAGAGATTAGAGCCCAAAAAAAAACCAGGAAGAAGGTCTTAACCCTATGAAGCCAAATGTATCATTAAATACAATAAATTTTGAGCCATCTATTTCATGAGTATAATATTTTTTTCCCCATTAAAACCCTGACGTGAATGATCTGTCACATGCACTGCACGGATAATCCATTAGAGGGCAGTATCACCCAGATGATGGCTTTTCCAGCGACCTTGGAAGATTGCCCCAATTGAGAAAAGAGAGACGCATATACTTATTATAATCGGGGGAAATGTTCTGAGTTTCGGAAATACTAATATGTTTGATATGTCTGTTATTATATTTTTTTAGTTATAAATGTACAAATTTAAAGCATTGTGACCTGATGTATCAAATATGACACAAATCAAAAGTCATATGTGGAAATTCCTTTTCATATAAAATTGTGTTTGTTTGTTCAAAAGGACCAATAAACACTCTATTTACCAATAATTAAATTTTTTTTCTCATGGTTCATTCTTTATAGCAGTGGTCCCCAACCACCGGGCCGTGGGTCATTTGGTACCGAAAGAAAAAAAATTGCATTATTTTTATTTTTTTCGAAAATGATGTTTTATTTTGAAAAGTGGCCGGATTCTATATGTTACATCCGTCTCACTTGACCACTCTGTTGTTGGTGCGACGTTATGGACGCCGTTAATAAAGTTGCACATGATTACACAGTAGATTTCCGTTCATTATTATTATAGAGAAAATACCAGTTTTTTTCATGACATTTTATTTTGTCTTTATCAGCTAAACCTTTAGATTGGGCCGTGAAAATATTGTCAGACATTAAACCGGTCCGTGGTACAGAAAAGGTTGGGGACCACTGCTTTATAGGGTTAAATGGGACCAGAATCATACTCATCTATCATCAATGGTTGAATTTTTAATGAACAACAAGGAAGTTGATGTACAAATTTAAAGCATTGTGACCGGATGTATCAAATATGACACAAATCAAAAGTCATATGTGGAAATTCCTTTTCAAATAAAATTGTGTTTGTTTGTTCAAAAAGACCAATAAACACTCTATTTACAAATAATTAAAATTTTCTCTCATGGTTCATTCTTTATAGGGTTAAATGGGACCAGAATCATACTCATCTATCATCAATGGTTGAATTTATAATGAACAACAAGGAAGTTGATGACATGCAGTGATGGAAACGGGCACCAGTATCACTGCTGGGCCAGCTCCTCTGTATGTTAATGATGATACAAATTAACATATGCACCAGAGGCCTTCAGTGTGTCAGATCTCATTTGGAACAAGGGGGGGTTGAAATATGTCTCCTGTCCATGAGGAAAGACCCTCTCCGGATTGTTTGGGGGGGAGGAGGTGTCAGATCCTGCTGGACGTAGCAGGGTGTCACGGTGTTGCTAACACCGCCGTGAGTCATTTCCAATAAGGCCAAGCTAATTCCACACCAGGAGCATCTTAGAGGGGGGCTGTGATCAAAGATTAAGAAACGTACAGTGTAATTTCTTTTCATGGCCGGTTTGTTTATGCATTCAAATGGTTCTGGAAAGCTCAGCTGAGCCCAAGTGCCAAAACAAACTGCTGGCACGGGATGGAAGTGCATGTGCATTTTGACGAGTGGGCAACATTGGAAGACGTTACAAGGTATGAGATGTGCACAGAAAAGGACACTCAAACAGTGGGCAGGATTCGTACTAAAAGTGCAAGTTTGACAAAAAATGAATAAACAAATCCTTCCCTTGATAAGTCAGACTCCACTTAGAATAGTGTGTTTATGGATCATTTTCATATACAGCCCAAATTCAAATTCCATCCATCCATTTTCTTAACCGCTTGTCCTCACAAGGGTCGCGGGGGGGGGGGTTTGCTGGAGCCTATCCCAGCTGGCTTCGGGCAGTAGGCGGGGTACACCCTGAACTTGTTGCCCAAATTCAAATTCACTATCATATTTAAAGGACCCACATACAACGTGCCCTCCAGTCATCTTTGTTGGGTTGTGTATTAAAATGATCCAAGGTGCTTCCAACAGTTCATAAATATGAGACCAGACCAACATTTCCACTTGCAGGTATTTACCTCTCGGTTAGATATTGGAAGATGTCATTATTTGTAAGAAAACCTGTTAAGAAAAAATAAATTAATTGCCCTGCCTTATTGTTACTTCACTTTTAGTGTATTAAGAATGCAAAAATGTACTTTTACATGACAAGTTAACACACAGTTTTGTATGTTGCAAGATTTGCAATGCAAAATCAGCTTTAGAAATTGTTTAGCATTTTCCTTATACCTCACTGACCCTACTCTGAACAAAATGTGATTGATCCACATATAATACACATTGTTTGAAAAGCAATAAGAATTTTATAACAATGGTTACAGAAACAAACAAAGGTTGAATTGTTATCAGTGGATTTTTTTTCTTTTTTTATCTGAGTGCCATCAGGCTGCTCTTTCAGGGAGAGAGAACAAAAAGCTTTTCAGGCAGTACTCCCAGCCCTTCAATAAATGTACTAATGTGATTCACAGATGCAATAACCAAGACATGTTGAAGGCAGCAGCATGTAATTACTGAATGTAGCCGGCCTGCGAATCAATGGCAGGCAGGATTAAGGATCCGGTTTCAAATCAGCAGACGGCCAGAGTGCAACCGCTCAAATGACAACATCAGCCACCGAAAGCCCTAATCAACATTATTTCAAATTTGTAGTCCATTTCTACATATTTATAGTTCATTAGATGTCTCTAATGTGATTGGCTAAGTAAAGTGATACATCTGAGTGGAAGACAATCTTACCGGACTGTATCTTTTACTGCGAGGGAGGCAGCCAAAGCTCTTTGCCAGCGAGGATGTATGCTTTAGTAAGCACAAGCAGGTCATCTTATCTCATCCTCTAAGTGCATCAGGTAAATGATACACTGGCCATCAAAAACGCCACAGCACAGAGAATGCAAAAATCACTCGAAAAATATATGACCAATCACGGTGAAATAGTCTGCCCCTCAAATAAACGCCTCTTATTTCTCATTAGGAAAAAAAAAACAAACGTCTCCAATCATAGGCCTTATCATTCACATTTCAAGAATAAACCCATTTGAATGCTGTTGCTAGCCAAAACAGCAGCACTTAAACACAGGGATGTGATTTGACCAAAGTTAAATTATCTGAAAATTTAGCCGGGGGTCTGGGGGCCGCCGGCACCCAGCTAGGTCCAGGGCAGTGCCCTGGTGGGGGGACAAGGGGGGCGCAGCCCCCCGGAGCTCATGGGTTTTCCGTGTTTTTAAGTACTTTCAATGCACTCACATGACAAAGAAATAGACAAAACAACAGCATAAATTTTCAATGTATATTGAACTATCCCATATAAAATGGCAGTTTTAGTCAACTCAAAATCAGTCACATTCAAAAACATTGGACTGCCTTTGCTTTTAAAAACTATCACTGAGAATATCATCATATCTAACTAATGTGATTACTAAGTTAACACATAAATAATGTTGAAGAGTTCAAATTTCATGAACAAATAATTGTATCATGACCAAATGAAAAGTAACTCATATTAGAGCATACCACAAATGTCTTTGTTATAGCAGAAGATGTTATCTGTCGGAGTCATGTGCATACACAATGAACTACAAAAAACAAACAAACAAAAAAAAAAATCAGATTTTTTTTTTTGGGGGGGGGGGGATAAAAAAAGCGTAATTCTGCGAATTAGCGGAAAAATCACATCCCTGTTAAACAGTCTCTCAGGGTTGATGACACTTTTTTTTTTTTATTCCCCGTGAACTGAACATCTGCCACAATTGCTTTTGACACAAAGAACCGTGGGCACTTCACACTCTCTTTCTATCTCTGACGCTATCGTTCACACGGGGACATTAAGTGTCCTGTTGCAAAGCAAAACAGCAGCAACTAAACTCCCGAAGAGGTTATTGCTTAGGATGTAATCTAGTCTCTTGTGCAGCATTAAAAAGCCACATTTGCACTGCGCAGGAAGCAGGAAGTAGTGATTGTGAATTTCTCAGCTATATGATCAATAGTCTTCTTTTTCTTCAAACTCCACTTTCAGTTGACTTAAATTGTAATTTATCTAAGAAACCAAAAAAAAAAGGCCTCGCCCTGCAGTTGTGCAAATAAACACCCTTGTCCAATATTTGCTGAAATACGGTGTCTCAAATGGGAAAACGCCTATTTTTACATGTACATTGAATCTTGAGTGGCTTGAAGAAGACTTGACAATGAAGCCTTCATGCTTCTTGTCCTCTATCTCTTCATCTCTCTCTCTCTTCCTCTCTCGGTGTCCTCCTTAGCGAGGAGCAGAACCATCTGTGCCCAAACACTGGAAACAGTTGTTCCTTTTGATAAAGTGCAAATGAGTTTGGCTGTTTTTTTTTCTTTCTATAACTCAAGGAGCGACCCCCATTTACCAAATTCCCCCCTTCCGAGCCCATCCCATCTCCTTTTCCTGAAGTACATTTGTCTGTGCCGTGGCGATTATATACCACCATTTTATTTTTTTTTTTAATTATGGGACAGGGCCAACTTTTTTCAGCAATACACAGTGGAAAAAGTGATTTTCATGTATTAAACCTCACACCCTGGTACGGGCTTTCAATTATTAGCTTTCACACAGGTCTCTATGCCAGGTCGGAAAATTGCTGGGTTGACTTTGTCATCCCATTCTGTACCTTTACCACAAAAACGGCTTTGATAGGTACTGTAAGGTTTTACACAGATATTCTGCAAAATTGGCCTAAATGAAGATCAGTCAAAGGAACCCAGCAAAGCAAGATATTGCCCCAATTTTTTCACACGGTGAAATTGAATCAGAAGTCAACCCAGCATTTTTTTGGGGCTTCGGAGGTAGTAGCAAAGCCAAATATTAAACATCTTTCTTGGCTACATATGTTAAAACACACAAGTACGTGAGCAAACAAGCCACCATTGCAAAATGCCCATTTAACTCTTTGACTGCCAGCCGTTTTCAGAACGTCTTCTACTGACGTCTACCCGATCTTGTCCAAAGAGAGCCATCGCTGCCATCTAGTGCCCAAAAATAGTCATTATACTAACTCGATCTGCTTGATACTTTCAGCACAGCTGGCCAAGGCTTTCCTCCACCCGTTTCCCAAAAAAAAAACATAGTTAACGTCTTTTAACGTTTTTGGCAGCCCTCATTTGGATTTTACTAAACGTTATTAAACGTTTTTGGCAGTCAAAGAGTTAAGGACGTAAACACAAAATTACAGGGAATCTGTAGAGTGGAAATAGGAAGAAAGCCAGAACTGTTTGAAAGACGCCTCAAACACAACACCATTTCTGTTTCTATGCCAGCGGAAAGATCTGCAAAAACTCTTTTCAGCTTCTCCAATACATATTTGAGAAGTAAAGCAGGCATGTATATTGTCATATTTCCAGTATATCAGAGCATCTCTAACCGAGTGCAATCGCATCACATCAACGTCAGCTCCTTGGACGTCAGCAGCTACCTGTGTTGTCTCAGGGTCTCGGGACAAACGACGAGGCACAAATGTTTCAGGCAATAAAAATAACAGAGCGGAATGCAGTAACAGGAATTCATCCATATGAAAAGTAGAAGAGGGCTTCATGGCGTATTGGGCTTATTATATTGGAATTGATGCTTAGAAGTGGTGAATTATGAGGCACAAAGAAATGAAAAAGGGCTCTATTATTCATGGAATGGGGCCAATGAAAAGAATGAACTGAATGGAAATGATACTGAAGGATTACCAAGGAAGGAAAGCTATGTTCCTTCTTCTTCTTCTTTAAACACATTTTTTCAATTTTATAGCCACTTCATCACACGACCAAAAGAAATGATTTTCCAAATAAAATCGAAATATGATGAGGAGAAATATGCCTCAAGTCAGGCAAAAATATAGAGGTTGAAGTTCCATCATCAAATCTCCTGAGAGTTCAGCTCATTGGGCGTCTGAAGGATTAACTCAAGAGGTCGGTTTTGCATTTTCTTTTGGTTAAAGCACTTTTTTTTTTTTTTAAGATCACAAGAATAGGATCCCAGCGTTGGCAAAAAGGACCCAAAAAAATTCGTAATAATAATAAAATATTTATCTTTTTTTTGTGCATGTTTCTTTGGAAAGACTTTGTTCAGAACACAAACAAATTAAACTGGCTTTTAAACAACTGTTACTTTAGCATAAACAAAGCACTTACGCACACAAAAAGACAGCTAGCAGAACGTTCTTTAAAAAAACAAAAAAAAAACACGATTTATCGGCAGGAACATTCTATCCTTAAAATCAAATGTACTGCTCAAAGTCATGTATACTCACATCACTAGCAGTCAGCAGGGCGCCGTTGGCTTCTGACATGTTCATGTAGTTGTTGTTCTGGAACTGAAAGGGGGAAAAGAAACGACAAAAAAAAAAAACATCAACTTGCTGCTCTGCTCATAGTGGACTGCTGTCACTCAAGCGCGCCACTCACATCTCAATGTTTACACACTAGCCTTAACCCGCTTTTTTTTTTTTTTTTTTTTTTGGTGCCACGCCACCACTTTGATTGTGTCACTCGGAGAGGGCCGGGCTGATTCAAAGTGGAAAGTAATGAGACGGCGCTCTGACTATTGAGCGCTTTCGGGGATGACAATTAAGTGCGTTTGCATGACAAAGACAAGCCTCGAGATGCACTAGCGGCTTATTAACTTCACACAACCTGTGGGCGAGTAGTGATAGCACGTAAGGTCGAGTGTGTTATACGTATGTGTGGGAGTGTGACGCAGGGTAATCAAAGCGAGTTAATGTGAGTGTTGGTAGTCATGGCTGTTGGTATTAGAGCAGCCTTGTAAATGTAATAACACAAGTAAATGCAAAACATTTTGCACTTCATCAAAAATGTAATGAAACCCATCAGTGTAATCATTTCACCAATAATGTTGATTTATTACATTTTATTGTTCAAACTGATCATGTCAAATTTGACAGATAATGTAACATATATATTCATGTTCATTCCATCGAAGACTGTTACACATTCGCAGCAAAAATTGGAGTGTTAAATGTTTGAGTTGATTTTAACCCTCAAAGTGTATTTTTTAACACGGTCTGATTAAAAAGCAGGTCAGTGTTAATTGACAGAGTTGATCTATTTAGTGTTAAACCAAATCTGCAGATATTGAATGAAAGTAAGCTCCGCCTTAATCAGAGTAAGCTCCGCCCAGTCAAAGACGTTCAATGTTACATCAGAGTTTTGGTGTTGTTTAGTAACATAGCATGAAAATAATTTTTTTTATTACGTTATTGCTGGATTTATGACATTATTTTATTACATTTCTGATCGAGTTAAGTGCATATTTGATCACATTTGTAAGAGTTATTACATTGTCAGGAAATTATTACATTATTGGGCGCTACAAGCCTTTCCCAAGCTCACACAAGCCCTTAAACCCTTCAACAGTTCACGCACCCTCCTCCCTCCTGCACCGTCCACAAAAAAAAGGAAAAAAAAAAAGTCAGAAAGCTTTTATCACAAATCAATTAAGGTGTGCACCCCTTTCACCATCACAACAGAGCTGATATTGTGTCATTATTTTTAACGGACCACCATTACACTTCTAATCTTGTGCACCCCCTAAAGGACGTGCACTATAGTTTGCGAATTCCTGTATTAAAGTAACGGCAGCTATAAATGTCACCTGCGTGTTTAAGCTACTAAAATCAAGCACTTTGCAAAGAAATATCGTGTTTTCACAACCTCTGAAACCCCCTTCCTGACCCATGCGTGGCCTGCTGGAAAAGTGGCAGCCACTTCCTTTCTTTGGGGACACAAGCGTGGTGAAAGGTCGGAACAATAGGACATAGAATGAAGAATTACGGGCTAGCAGCTGGGTCAGGCAGCACAATGCATCTCTGTGTGGAGTGGACCCGACCCACGCAAGACCCGGTTTGGGTTGGGGGGGTGGTGTAAGAATCGCGGGTTCTTCGTTAAACTTCTTATGTTTCATCAGTCTATTTATTGTGTGCGTGTCTTGGAACTCCAGTTGATGAGAAGAAGAAGAAATAAAACGACGTCTTATCTTTGCGGCGGCAAAACAATAGCAGAAACAAATTAAGATCAGAGCCAATGCATGAAGTGCATACATATATTTCCCAGTCTTTTGTGCCCGTTTTTTCCCCATCTCCTTTTATTCCGAGCGGTTAGTATGCGAATGTAATTACCGAAAGGACTTGGGCTAATCAACTAGGAATGGTATCCATTAATTAGTCTGTGCCCTGGAGGGAAAGCGAGAGTGAGCAGAGGATGGGGTGGGGGAGCTATGTTAACAGTGTTCCGCATCAACGAGAAGTGGTTGTCGGAGCAGGTGGTTCGCAGCCTCTGGTGCCATCACACCTAAAGATGTCCCGCTCAACCCTGGTTGAACCGAATGTACCAAACTGATAATTAACCCAAAAGCTGAACTTATCTTGGAAAGTGTTTCTCCGTCACTGAGATGGCAAATTGGAGTCTCAGAGATTTTCTCGTCTGTTTGGACAGGAGGAACATTGGTCTGACTGGAAATTGTAAGTGGATGGTGGGAGAGAAGTAGTATCAAAAGCTCCAACAAAGTCAACCTGGCAATTCTCCACTTTCGAAGACTTAAAAAGCCCAAAGAGTGGAAGTGGATGACAATAAATGAGATAGTGTGGATATTTTGTGAGGTTGCCTCAACCCATTCACTGACTTCATACACTGCTTGAGTACATTTTGACAACAGTCACAGAGACGCGAAATGCTAAATGCTATCTTGGTTGATTGTTATTATCCACCCTTTTTTGACTAGCGACCGCAGTGGACAGTAGGACTACATTTCCCATGATTCTTAGCTGCAAAAGCAAAAAGTAGTTCTAGTTTGGTCACCGCCTGCAACGTATATCCGCCCTGCTACTAATTAGATGCGCATGCCAATGAGAACATAAACTTGAATTTGGAAGTAAATAGGAAATAATTTACAGTTGAATGTCCTTTTAAAGTAGTACTGAGGAACTTTTCAACCATAGTAAAATATTTTCATAACTCTTCTGATGAAAAATCGACTTAAAACTAGTTGAATGGTAGGAACACTGCAGCCAAAAAACTACAGATGTGCTGACTGCTTTATGGCATACGTCAAAAGCTACCCCGGATAAAAGGACAGCCAAGGATCAACATTGGCCGTATTTCACTCGCTCGGAGAGAGCTAAAAAAAAAAAAAAAAACGACGCAACGCGCTTGTCCTCATAGAAATGTGATCTTCTTTCAAGTATAACAATACCGCTTTTGTCCATATGGCATCGCCATAACCAACATAAACAGAAAGTTCCTTAGTGTTGCTTTAACTCATTTGCTCCCCAAAATGTTCTATTTTAAATATCGCCATGGTCCTAAAAACATATTTATATGTTGTTGTTTTTTTATGCTAGAGCATACAAAAGGCTATGATGCAGCCTCTGACATAAAGAGGTCACTTAAAGCAACGGTAGTTATTACAAAAAACGGCCAGCAGATGGCAGCAGAGTATAAGAGATCAACCAGGGCCATGTTGCAACAAGCTATTTTTCCCAGTGTTTTCAACAGATTTGTGAATAATGATGAAACTAAGCTATATTCTAATGCTAATTAATTGCTGCAAAACGGAAACAGATAGAAATATCATTTTTTTCCTGATGAAAGAAGAGACTCTAATCTCTCTTTAGGGAGGTTGCATGTTTTTATAGCAATAGAACACAATATTCTGTGAGCCTTGCAAAATCAGTCAAAATCCAGTAAACCATCCGGGAGCGAAGGGAGTTGCTCCAGTGAAAATGGCTGGGATTGAATGGCATACACATGGCAAAAAAACGGGACAGGACCTGCGTAGTATCGGGACAAAACAATGAGGTTGGCGAAATCCGCCGGGTCACGGGACCTAAGACTTAAAATTCGGACTGTCCTGGCCAAAACAGGACATCTGATGACCCTAGGAATTCTACAATGCCGGAATGACGGGTATAGTTGCAATAATTATGTACTGTAAAAAAACAACAGCAAACCTTACAGAGAAGCAAAATGACTCCAAGAACAGTAGCTGCCATTTCTTTGCGCATTTTGAGGTGGCATCCATAGTCAACACAATTACTTGATATGTCATACATGACCGGTTAATGAAGATGACAACTTCATGAGCACGCAAGAGTTTATACATCAGTACGCCATGTGTCAGATACACAAACATCAACAGACGGGTAAGGTCGAGTTGCACAGCGAACGCACGGACATCGATCAGGATCGTCAAAGTGATAATTAGCGATGTGACGTCCCTGCGGAGCTCTATGTTTTTATTGGCTTTCAAGGGGGGCCCTTTAAGTGTGCTTACTAATCTGCTCTGTGAACATCTTGAGAAAACATCCCCTGCCACCTGTATCAATCTTCGCCGCTAAAAGCTGTTTCATGTCTCCGAGCAGAGGGGGCTGAAAGGCCTCTGTGGAGATTGTTATTCCCAATTCTTTTTTTTTTTTCCAAAGAGAAGGAGGAGCTGCTTGCTGTTCTTGGGAGTCCGATGCCAGATGAAATTAAGTGTGATTGGAGGGGCCGTGCAGCTGACGGTAAAACGGGTCAGCGCAGACAATGAAGGCTCTGTAATTAAAAATGATGGGACAAATGAATGTCTATGTATGTAGAATGGAAAGCATTATGTTCTAACTGAAGTGCTTTTTATTACTTTCCTTTCCTTTTCCAGTGTCAATAAAGTGCATATACTGGACGTCAACATCAATGTTTCCCAACCTTTTCTGAGCCAAGGAGCACATTTCACATATAAAAATTTTTTTTTTTTTTAAATAAATAATAATAAAAAATCCATGGTACACCAACAAAATGTCACCCCCTAACAACATAGTATATATAGTATACAGTGCACCATATATAGTAAAAATATAGTGCAACAGAAGAAAGTCGATTTATTTTATAACGCCACTTCTTAAATTCATTCATCCGAAATGTCAAGAGGCAACGGCATTACGTGCATTCAATAAAAATGCATTGCCGTTTTAATAGAAAATGGTGGCTTATGGCAGATTCGCTTGATGAAATTTAGCAGCATGAAGAGAAAGCCACACAGTGTTTGTATTCCTCTGAGCACATTTCTTCAATAAGCGAGTATTAAGAGCTCGACACAGTTGCTGAGCTCAATGTGAACAGACACCGCCGTCTATCTAAACCCAGCACGCCACATAAATACAAGTATATTTTCTTTTGTCTGTGTCAATTTTGAGATGTTTTCTACCCCTTTCACACCTTTTCTTTATATCCCAGCGCAGGAATATTTGTGCGAAAGAAAGAATGTCCGCTGGGAAATAAGGCATTTTGCAGCTATTATCCTGCACAAAATTATTTCAACCTTTGGGGGTGAACACAATATTGCACCGATATGACCCCATGTGACCCTGAATCTGACGGCGTAACCACAAATCAGCAAACATGAGCGGGGAACGCTAAGATCCGCAGTTGAGGACCATCAATGTCTGCATGCGTTAACATTAGCTGAACATCAAATATTGCCTCTTCAACAGTGTACGAGACGATAGGAAATCACGGGAAAACACATGGCGCGGCCATTCTTAGAAATTTTATATTAGCTTTAGCAGTTTTTCAAAAAGGTACAGTCACACATGTCATAACAGTTTAGCTAATTAGAAACCACTAAACTAATTCAACCCCCTTATTTCCACCATCACATAAACTGCTGACAAGCGATTTTACCGTCGAGCCAAGGCCTCTGGAACATGACACTTATGCTAATATGTTCTGCAGTACAGAGATGACAGTTTAAAATACACACACACGGCATTATTTCTCTCAATTTCCTTTAGAGCTCAGCCAACCATGTCAGCGCCTCACATTTGGTAAAGTCCTGAAACATTTAGGCATGCATTTCTGCTACATTTATCTTTTTTATCAGTCCACTTATATTATTGTTGTGTCGATACGATACGTATCGCAATACATGTGTGTCATGACACATAGCCTTCAAATGTATCCTGATAATGTTACATTACTTTATATACATTTTTATGAAAACAGTCATATGAAGGGGATGGGACGAGATCGCTGACTGCGAGATCTCGCAGGATTTGAACGCGCTATACAGTATGAGCTCTTTTTTCTTTTTGAGGCATTTTTTTTATGCCTCGGGTATCCGCTTATTTAGCGTACAACGTCAGGGGGACAGTCGAGCCAGCTGTAGAAATATTGCTGATAATGCTAACACGGGGTGAGAAGGCCAACCTCAATATAAACTTTACCATACCAAATAATATCTGGAGATTAATGCAATGATGCGCTCTTATTTTGAAGTTACTCCCGACAGCGTCACGGTGAAACAGCTGACTTGATTCGTCGCTGACGTTCGCAACATAATCCATCCGTCCATTTGCTACTGCTTATCCGGGGGCGGGTCGCGGGGGCAGCAGCTTTAGGAGGGAAATCCAGACTTCCCTCTCCCCAGCCGCTTCAATCAGCTCCTTCCCAGGGCGTTCCAAGGCCAGCTGAGAGACAAAGTCTCTCCAGCGTGTCCTGTATCGTCCCTGGGGCCTCCCGCCGGTGGGACATGCCCGGAACACCTCTCTAGGGAGGCGTCCAAAAGGCATCCAAACCAGATGCCCGAGCCACCTCAACTGGCTCCTCTCAACGTGGAGGAGTAGCGGCTTGACTCTGAGTCCCTCCCGTATGACCGAGCTTCTCACCCTATCTCTAAGTGAAAGCCTGGACACCCTGCGGAGGAAACCCATTTCGGCCACTTGTTTCCAGGATCTTGTTCTTTTGGTCACAACCCACAGCTCGTGACCATACTTAGGAGGGTAGGAACGTAGATTGACCAGTAAATCGAGAACTTCGCCTTTTGGCTCAGCTCCTTCTTCACCACAACGACCGATACAGAGTCCGCATCACTGCAGACGCTGCACCGATCCGCCTGTCGATCTCCCGCTCCATCCTCCTTCCCTCACCCGTGAACAAGACCTCAAGATACTTGAACTCCTCCACTTTGGGCAGGATCTCATTTCCGACCCGGAGAGGGCACGCCACCCTTTTCCGACTGAAGACCATGGTCTCGGATTTGGAGGCGCTGATCTTCATTCCAAAATAATGTTGTATTGAAATCAAGTTAAATAGATAAATAAGGAGGCTAAAAAATATGTATATATATATATATATATATATATATATATATATATATATATATATATATATATATATATATTCTCATATCATTTTTTTTTTTAGCACAGTACTTTTGGGTAGGCATGCTATTATGTCACGGTCCGTCCGTCCGTCTTCAATTCCGCTTATCCGGGGTCGGGCCACGGGGGCAGCAGCTTTAGCAGGGAAGCTCAGACTTCCCTCTCCCCAGCCACTTCACCCAGCTCCTCCGACGGGATCCCAAGGCGTTCCCAGGCCAGCCGAGAGACGTAGTCTCTCCAGCGTGTCCTGGGTCGTCCCCGGGGCCTCCCGCCGGTAGGACATGCCCGGAACACCTCCCCAGGGAGGCGTCCAGGAGGCATCCGAACCAGATGCCCGAGCCACCTCAACTGGTTCCTCTCAATGATGTCACGGTATTTAGTAAATAGCCAATGTAGCTTTTGCCATCCCGCCAACACACTGCAGGATTTATATGATACAAAAACGTTTGGTGGAACCGTGGATTTAACAACATGTTCTAAATAAAACAACGACCCTTGTACATAGAAAAAAGAAATCCTGGTGGGATACACTACCAGATTCCATCTCCAAAATCTGTGCTCCTCTACAAGCTCATTCAGCATAAACAGTGTGCAGCTGCTTCTGTAGCCCTCACAGGGCCCATTCGAACCCAGCAGGCTACCGCGGATACAGTGCTGAGCTGACATATATAGATGTATCTCCTCATATGTGTAGAGGGCTACGTTTGGAAAAGCAAGTCTACAGAACAGCACGTCCACACAGTGGGCTGCCGTTGAATCAATAGTTAATTCAGTTTAAAGCTAAAATCATTACTCCCCCGGCCCAGCACTGTCTTCCACTATTAGGACGACCAGTCCTCAAGAAGGGCGGCGCCGAAGGGAAGTTTGTTCCAAGCATCGCTGAATGTCATCTGAGTGGTAGGACTAGGACTTAGGATGGCGATGATTTAGTTCAGTCCTTGTTGATTATCTCAGCACGCAGTTTAAACTCCTGCTGTAAATCGACACGGAGTCCAGGTGTCAATGAAATCCACTCCGTTGACACTTCAAAACTAAGATGGAGATTGCTGTGCCGTTATTCTTCTTCGAGCTCAACTAACAAGAGGGACTCATTCTTTACGACATTGTTGAAGGCATGCTATTGTTAGCTTCAGTTTAGTCCTCAGGGCTGAATTTATATTCAGTACACACAGCTTACTTGATTGATGAGACAAACGGACCGGGGGGAGAGCATATTTGCAAGATGTTTTCCATTTCATTTAATGCAGAGTACAATAAGTTTTGACAAATTGCTGCTTGTCTTTACTTCCTGGGGGTATCACTATGACAACTGTGATTTTTAGGGCACAAACCACCAAAGAATTTCGTCATTTTGGATTAGATTTCAAGATATTTTTTGTACTACTACAACGACTTCTTTAGTTGTTTTTGTAGACCATTATTGTCACTTGATGTATTTCTTTTACTTCCATTCTTTTTCCAACGTCAATGCAATAAACTGCACAGGAAGTGTATAGTCTGTGACCTGGTCATGTCACATATTCAAATAGAAGATTTAATTAATAAATACTCTTAAAAAAAAGAGGTTTCAAGCTGTTTATCATCACTCTCAGATGAAGGGTGTTAAAAAACTAATTAAAATTATTTTTTGGGGGGGCTGGAATGAATTAATGACACTTGCATTCATTTCAGTGGGTAAAGATGATTTGAGATACGAATGTTTTGAGTTATGAGCGTGGGCGTGCTACTATATAAAGTCAACAAAAATGCTAAACCTTTTATTCTCAAATGTATGTTTTCCATAGTTTGCACGAGTCGTGCATAACAAAATTCAAACTTCGATTTTTAGGGAGTGGGTAAAAGTATAGACAAATTCTCAATTGTTTGACTTACAAGGTTCCACTGACTGTTGGCATGATTGACTCATTAACTAGCACCATGCATTGAATTAAAAAAAAACCACACCACAATAGCAATCTCAGCGTTATTTGTGCCGACCCCGTTGCCTGAGCTCAATATGTCAACATTGTCGTAGTTTAGGTCAACATCCAACATCCTTTTTTGTTTCGAGCTGCCTTGAGATGAAACCATCCTTACAAGAAAGCTACCCAGCTGAAAGGGGCAGCCATCTTTGATCTTGCGGGGGTAAGCAGCCATTGGCCGCTGGCCACAAAAGAAGCGTAGGAGATGAAGAGGGCCTCCGAAATATGGTGAAGCCTTGCCACAACGGCTGGTGCGAGTGCATGAACACTGAAGCTCAAGTGGCAGTGTCATGAGAGGCCTAATGGTGGGGCTCTTGTTGTCGCAGCTTGAACACACACACGCACACACACACACATCATCCTCAGGCTGTTTGTTGCTAGAAGCTTTGAAGAATGTCCAAGATGCTCTCAGTGTATTTGGACTAAGCTGACTTTTTCCTGTGAGTTTCAGAAGAGCTCAAAAAGAATGTGACAATTATTTAGTAGTGATGTCACAATATTCACGATATTGCGGTATTAAAAGTGAATTGATATGATGTTGGTATGAAATAATGAGCCGTTGACTGCCACGTTTGAGTGCTGCTATACCGCTCACAGTATTCAGGGGGCCGCCACTATTTTCAGTAAAAAATGAACAGTGACTGGGCCAGCCTGAAAATAGCAACCACTTGTGTATAATTGACACCTATTAAAAATGTATTGGAAAAAAAGTAATCCCAAAATTTCAAAAAAAAAAAAAAAAAACGTGGATAAACCTCCAATAGGCATTTTTACAACGGCATAGTAGAGCCTCGTATAAATATATATTTTTTAGAGGGTGGGGGCAATACACTGTATCGCCAGAAGAAAACTCACGATTTATAAAATGGCAAATCTGCGAGAGAAAAACTTACGAGAAATATACGTAGCGTTGCTATAGTCCAATTTGAGGATTCGTTGGCGGTTAATGGGACACTGTTTATAAAATGAAAAGGCAGGATGGAGGCGGATTCATTCTGAATTTAAACTTTACTTGTCATACACGGCAGCTAGAGCGACAACACTTCCTGATCCCCTATCAGCTGACTAAACTCTAACCAATCAGAAGCTAGCATACTTTAGGTAAATGCAAGTGAATGACGCGTAGCAGCAGATTCGACACATCGGCATAGTAGAGCCTCGTATAAATATATATTTTTTAGAGGGTGGGGGCAATACACTGTATCGCCAGAAGAAAACTCACGATTTATAAAATGGCAAATCTGCGAGAGAAAAAAAACTCCGAAACTTACGAGAAATACACGTAGCGTTGCTTTAGTCCAATTTGAGGATTCGTTGGCGGTTAATGGGACACTGTCTATAAAATGAAAAGGCAGGATGGAGGCGGATTCATTCTGAATTTAAACTTTACTTGTCATACACGGCAGCTAGAGCGACAACACTTCCTGATCCCCTATCAGCTGACTAAACTCTAACCAATCAGAAGCTAGCATACTTTAGGTAAATGCAAGTGAACGACGCGGAGCAGCAGATTCGAGACATCAATTTAGCTACTTGTACAAAAAACAAAAAACAAAATGTATGATAATATATATAAGAATAATTCTAAATAAATGTACAAGTAAACATTTATTTTAACAAATTGACTTAAATCAGTCAATTGTAGATTTTCACCGCCCTTCGAGATTTTCACAGTTAGTGAAAGAAAGCAAGAAAAGTATTCACAGCTCTCTGCTTCTGACAGGCATCTAATTTTCAAAATATCTGACCGGATGAAGATAGGCATAATCTAAACTTTTTTGTTGTTGTTGTTTTTTAATACATTTTCACAACTTCAAACCGATTGCACAATAATTAATGGTTTCTTTTTCTCTCTCTATATAAATATAATATCTCTCTCTCTCTCTCTCTCTCTCTCTCTCACACACTCACACTCACACATTTGTCTCTCCCCACTGTGTTATTATTGGCTAATACACCTTTTATAACAGGCTTAGGGAATGGGAAATAAACACAATCCACTTTCCCCAAAGCCTGCAATGCAGGAAGTAGTAAAGAAGTAGATTTTTGTCAACCTATTTTTAGTACGTGCTCATTTGGGATGCAAAGTCATGTTCAATCCAGTTCAACTAGTTTCGTATGAAGTGGGCTGCTGCGTTTGCTTTGGAGCATCATTAAGTGTACATGCAGGGTGGAAGAAAAAAAAAAACACAGAATATCAATACAAGCTCATCTGTTTCTCCTTTCTTTAGTGAGACAAAGCCTCGGTGACGGCTGCCTCCTCGCTGGTATTCATAGCATAAACCTGCAGCAAACATATACGCACAACCAGTTGTTCAATCTCTATAAATCTGAAACACACAAACTGCTGAGCGACGACTCGTATATCAGTCTATTATATAGCGCGGGGCTCGACTGTATTAAACAAATTGCCCGGGCCTGCAGCTGGAAAAGAGAAGCAATATGGAGAGAGCAGAGGTTATTGTCTAATTTAAATCCTGGCAGCGCTCCCAGAGCTGCGCCACATTCCAATTTGTGGCTGTGTTGCTTGGCACCCCCCCCGACAGAGGTCCGGCACTGCAAATACTCTCGGGCCGCTCTCCAGAAATGTGTCTTCTAAAAACTGACAATCAACAAGTTGGCAGGGAATGAACGGCAACAGACGGGCAAAATTAAAGTGAAATCACGACAATGTACATAATGCAGATTGTGTGACCCAACTTTTCCTGCAACTGGATGGAAAACGTAATTGCCACTTTGTTCCAGTCAGTTGCAGCTTGATAAAGATCCAAATGTTTTGTTATTTCAGTTAAAAAACAATTTTTTTAATCATTGTACATAACTTGTCACAATTTTGTGTTTTTCTGTGGTACGTGTCCTATTCGCTGAAATATTCACATGTTTGCATCAGGGGAGCACGATGGGCCCTGATGTCCTTAATTTTGGGGGATCGGTTTCAAATAAAAAAAAAAAACGATCTTGAACACAGATCTCACCTCTCTCCTGGTTTGAAAAGTTTTTTTTCTCTCCAGGAAAAAAAAAAGAAAAAGAAAAAGAAATGGTTAACCACCGTCTTCTTCAGCTGTGAGATGATAAAAGGCTTTTCATTTTTATTTGCGAGAAATACTTCACGTGCAGTTTGCATTGTTTCACATGTATTGTTTAATGTTACAATAAAACACGATTGAAAGTGTATCCTTGCTTGCTATGAAAACAACCGGGATTGGCAAGTTAGACTTTTTAAAGGTCGCTGCTTTGGACACCGCATGGTGTAGTAAAGCTTAGATTTTCATACTTTTTCATCTTGTCTTTTGTTGCCGAGTTGCATTAAAACAAATCTGGGAAAGACATCTGTGAACACGCAGCAGTCGCAGAACGGCTGAGTGGGCTTTTTAGAGGCAATTAGCTTTTTCGAGCTTTTCCTCCTTGGCGGACTAGTTTGCGTTCATCTGCGAGACTGACAGCACACTCAAGACATTATTAGCAAACCTGACGCACTAAAGATGCAGATACTGTTCTCCATGTGACAGGAGTCGTTAGGCTAAGCGTCTCACTCTTATTGTTTGGTGCAGCTATTTAAATTCCCGAATGTCACTTCAAGGTTTCTCTTTGGTTTGAATACATACAAACAAATCAAAGTACCTGACTGTGAAGGAACATTTTTATATTAAAGAAGACAATCCTGCATCTCTGCTATATGACATATGCAGTGCAATGGAAATAACGGAAATTTGGGCACGGGAATTCCCTAGTGTGAGCTCTATTCTCACATTATTGCACACAATCTCAGGTTTCTCACATGGCTATGCGATCTTGCACATGCATCTTGCGAGGTAATGTGATTTGGGAAGGAGTGAGACATTGTAAAGACGGAAAGAGCAGCAGAATATATCCTGAAGCATGATTTAGATGGAAGGTTCAGATAAATGAATATAATGTGTTATGGATGCTACGGTAACGATTATTTGAGACCTTCATATGGATTAACAACATGTGTACTCTCTTGTTATTAGCGTTTTCAGAATTATTTTAATACACGTATTATACAGTATACGGAAATACAGAAAGAAGAGTACAGAAATAGTCTGTTTTTATGAGCAGGTCAAAGGTGGACTATAGTTTGACCTTCTGTTGTCTCTCTACGGTATCTAATGAGGCTGTAGTAGCTTTGCTTCGATTCTAAATAGAATGTTTGGGATTAGAACCACTTTCTATAATTTGAACTAATGTTAGGGCTACACATAGAAAACATTGGTGTGGTCCTCAAATGAGCACCAGAGGTTGTTTGGTGCTCATTTTTTCCCGACCTCATGGATGAACTTAAAGACTAAGCAATAAACACATCTGGGAAAAATAAGGCCTCCGGGCGACATCTGGCTTGTCCATTGCAATTTATAAATTCAAATTATGAGCAGCCCTGGTTATAGTGTTGAACGATGCTGTGGATTGTTTGATTAAAGAGCCTGCCTAGTAAACATACAGGAGAAGGTTTGAATGAGAATTTGTAAAGAATTTGTAAGAAACTGAAGCAACCCCCCCCCCCCCCCTTGCTCTTGGCTGTTTTACTGGATTTTGACAGATTTTACAAGGCCCACAGAATATAGTGTTCTATTGCTATAAAAACATGGAACGTACCAAAATAAAATATCAGGAAAAAACGGTATATTTCTATCGGTTTCCATTTTGCAGCAATTAGCATTAGAATATAGCTAAGTTTCATCATTATTCGCAAATCTGTTTAGAACTGTGGGGAAATCATTTTTTTTTTCCCCAGCTTGCCCTGGTTGATCTCTTATACTCTGCTGCCACCTGCTGGCCATTTTTGTAATCACTACCATTGTTTCACCCATTCTCTGCAGTTCAGAGGCTGCATTAAAGGCTTCTGTATGCTTTAGCATAAATAAATAAAAAAGTTTAAAAAACGTATAAATATGTTTTTGGGACACTTACGACTTTTAAAATAGAACGTATTCCTACGTTTTTGGGAGCAAATGAGACAAAATTTGATCTGATCTGGTAATGCCGTTGCAGCAACTGATAATATGGTGTTGTGATCAAGTTGGTTAAAGTACCTAGTCTAGTAAACAGGAGCTCCTTAAGTGGCAGCTCATTCCGTAAAGGCATACTGTGTCTTTGTGATCGGGGGGCGAAAATATCTATTAATCTGATGAGCACTGACCTAGATACAAGCGACTAACGATGTCAAATCGGGTCTCCATATTACATGAAATTGCTGTCAAAGGCAAAGCCAGCACAAACTCCAGATTTGCTTACATTCTGGACTTGCTTTGCCCACCCTGCATTTTGAACGGTTACTGTATCTAACAGCATGACTTTTACAAATTACAACTTTTTAGCCCTGGAATAGGTAATCATTCGGACCGAATATGAAGACGGCACCCTTCGAGCTAAAACTGAACTGCAAACGAAACATAATGCGCATAATGGAACAGTAGAAGACCCGGCAACACTAACAAGCTTGTGGTAAACCACTATTCCTCCATTGATTTCGCCATTGATTGGATCAAGCATGTAATTAATCCCGGGAATTTGAGCTTGTCACGCACAACTGACACAATGAGCACAATTAAATTAGTGATTATGAATGAAGACCATTTGCTTTCACGCCCACAAACAGGACCATCATTACATAAATTGCTCTGGTTCTTCTGCTATTACAGCACATTGAAACAACCTTGCATGTTCTGTTGTACGTCCATCCCCCTCCTCCCAGCAGTATTGATTTCCTCCTCCATCCACCCCGTTAGTGCCCCCTCCCCTGCCCATCCCCCTCCACTGCAAGCAGCTTTAAAAGAAACGGGTTCATTGACATGTTCTGTACTTGAGCCTTGACCTGCATTGTTGGACCAGAAGGAGAGTTTCTCTGCTCAAATAGATGAGGTCAGCCAGCTCGTGCTTTATGGACTTCACTTTTTATTAACACCTACATCAGATTTTTGTCAATCCTTTCTAAAACGGCGCACACACCTTCACCCAGGTGCACGGTCAAGAAGCCACAGGAGCTAAAAAGCACTAAGCCAATTAATCGATGTAAAAACAATGGGGAAATCTGGTAATTCAACAGGGGGGGCGCCCAGCCAGAGAGGCTTACAGACAGCTTTCCCACTGTCAGCTTGTCATCAACTCGATTACCAGCAGCCAGAAGGGCAGTTTAACCGGAAACATAGGGAAAGTTCATCTTTTTCTTTGTGAAAACTAATCGTCCAAATAACCATGCTGACTGACAGAACTGATGCTTGCAACATCAATTTGATCTCAAATAATGGGCGCTAAATTGCGTGGCCACAGATTGCAGCAGATTGTGCACGGCACTGCACACTGTTGGTATATGCTGTAGGTGTAAAAGTGGCGGAGATTGGTGTATTTAAAAGAGGAATTCGCACTTTAGGTAGCTCTTCAGGTTTTCATCTTGGAACATTTGGAAGAGCACTGCAAGCACAAAAACCTATTATTGATTAGCAGAAAATAAATCAATCATTCCAATGATTTAGCAGAAGCCAACAACTGCATGAAAATCCATGTTTTGTTTGATTTGCTTCAACACTAGTGTGTGTGTGAACTGGATGTTCAGGTATATGCACTTCATGCATAACATGGCTTTTAAAACTGGACAAACCACTTGCAGCATCATAAGACAGGGGGCGGGAATCTTTGACTCACGATTCGATTCGATTCAATTCCAATTTTTGGGTCTGCGATTTGATTCTGAATCAATTTTTGATTCAAAATGATTTGATTGACAATGAATTCTGCTTCAATATATAGGTGAGCAAAAAATCGTCATGATCTACTCCAGTCTGACTCACTAATGCTAATTAGCGTGCTACTCGCGGCACTTTTATCACTCAAAAGAACAGCTAATCATACAAAACGCTTCAGGCATAAGCTCTTCCTACGCTGCAAAAAAAAAAAAACTTTTACTGGCCTAACTTGATCGTGACTTTTTCCTTCTACTCTCTAATGTGACTACGACTTAACTGTGTATCAGAACGCGTGGAACCACACTGCCCCTAAGTGGCCAAATCGGGTACAAGATGAACAGCGTTCCCAGTAAAGGCACACACAAACAAGGGCAAGACAGTACAAAATCATTTAAATAAAAAAAAAAAGAAGATTATGGGACATTCAAAATCGATTCTGAATCGTACTGAATGAGAATCGCGGTTGATATGATTGTTAGGAATGTCCGTCATCAACCACCCAGGCTCCCCTTAGAGATTAGTTTCCAATTGAGAAGATATGTCAGCTGTCAGTTGAAAGGAGTTTTTTCATATGCCATGACATGATTTCTTCTTGCAACTGGCTCCAAGTCAGCCCTTAGATCATTCACAAGCTCCAAAATAGCATTGCTGAAAAGATGATGTGTCATATTCATTCTTGTTGGCATTTTAAAAATGTTTACACAAGTGGAAAAGTTCTCCCAGCTGCCACACTATGCTAGCACAGCTTTGCCGGCTGGTTTGCACCTGTCTTTTAGACGCACTATTGTACAGAATGCACGTGTTAAATTCATTAATTTGCATAAACTCCTCCCACAAAGTGGCAATTTATCACATTTGACAAATGCAGTCCCGATTGTGCAGAGATAGTAGATCGGATTCCACATCTATTTGCATGCGCAATCAATTTACGCTAATTTTGCACATGCTATAGTCTATAAATATTTATTTGGTTTATCCTGGCTCCAAATAATGTTTTTGCTCTGAATTAGTGAGTAGAAGAACATTTGACTTTTTGCTGAAAAAAAATATGAGCCCGTTCAAAGAACATTTCGTTTGGTTTTAAGAGACAGCATTATATAGGCCACTCACGTCATCGTCCACTGAAAAGATGACTCCATACTGTACTTTTTTTTCTTCTGTGTCTATGTTGTGACCCCAGACAAGCCAGTGTCACTTCGGAAATGTCATACATACAAACTGAAAGATCGGGGACAAGAACGGCACAGACGATGGCCACCACGGCCTCTGACATCTAATGCAGTATGTAAGCATGATCGGGAAAATTGTCTCTGAAAAACTGAAATAAAGTTGAAACCCTACGGTCAAACACAATCCATTCTTGGGATGCTGGTAGGCTGAAATAATTTATTCCTCATAGGAGAAAATGGAAATGAAAATATTTAGTGAAATTTTTAAACGATCCCGTTTGAGACGTTCAAATTCCGTAATACCCCACAAGCTTTAACGCCAAGCATTCTTTTACTATAAATAAAAAAATATATTGATATGGAATCCTATACTGCACCATTATGACTATATTCTGTGACACCATGTACAAAGCAATGAAAACAGTAAGCCGTCATAATAATGTATAATAATTCCTTTTAATCCTGTTTGGGTAATGAAGAGATTAATACAGTCAATGTCAATCCTGTTTTTTGGCATGTTCTCCAGACAGAAACGGCAACGCAATGGTGCGAAAATGGTTGCCTGTCATACCAAATTGAATTCATGCAACACAAAAGAAATAACAGTCTGCTATTTTTAAAGAAAGAAATGAATAAAATAAGGCACTTGTGCTCTGGGGTGTGATTTGTCATTGTAATTCCGTGCTTTCTCACCTACACTTAAAACATGATCCTTCTGGATTTTAATTAAGCGCCAAGGTAGCTCCCAAGGGGCTCCGACTTGGCAAAGGAAACCACTTTGATTTACTACTTTGTTGTTTCTACTTGAAGCTCGCCTCTTATGAGAGTACTGTGCTGATAAATGAAAGAGACATTTTCCTTCTAATTTGTTAATTAGTTCCCGTCAGTTCTCCTGAAAAAAAATAAATGAATCAAAATGTGTGAATATCTATTGAACATGCAAGTGTCTAGATGAATGTAACAACCTATATTTCCAACAAAAATCTAATTCACTGTAGTAAGTGTGAGGAACATCTGTTTCAGTAATTGCAGCAGGACACTAAATAATTATAATTAATAGCAAGTGTAAAGCCACGATACACCAAGAAGTTGAAATCACAATCACAACACAATAAAACGTCTCCATTTGTCGTTTAGCCTTCATACTTGGTAACAGTATCAATACCTGACGTCTGTATGTCAATTAGGGGTGTGATGTATCACATTGTTATCACTAAATTTATATTAGACATGATCTTTCCAACATATCTGTTATCACGCATAAATGTATCATCACTATAATATCAATGTACATGGCATTTTCCCGCCCTTGGTATAGTTACTGTACCATGAGAGTTAGCAATAGCCCTGTTTTGTTTTACCACCGCAGCCAAATCAAACAGTGTCAAATCTGTCTTTTGTTAGAACATATCACGGATGGAGGCCAGTCCTGGATATGGAACATATTTAATATAATCCAGGTGTTCAATAGTTAGCTGTTTTAACAGCCCACATTCCCTGGAATACCTCTAGCAACTCAATGTGCTTCTGATTACTGTGGTCCAATTTGGTTCTTTTGCTAATCCTCAAACAGATGTGCCGTGTCGTTTTTTTTTAAAGTTATTTTCTCAGGACAATCAGCTGATGGGAGTTGAAACTTTCTGTTTGGGAAGAAACAAGAGCAGCCTCAAGGTGAAGCTCGCACAAGATGGTCAACACCAGAACAGACCACATCAGACGATCGCGTTCCCAGAAGCAAACGGAGACTCCCAACTACAGGGAGCGCTTAGCTTCGATTAGCCGGTGGAGCTGCTGAAGGTCACCACTGTGGAGCGGAGCAGCCAGCAGCAGGCCTTCATAAAACCATGCGGCGTATCATTATTTTCAAAGTGTTTCATTATGGACGGTTAACCTTGGCTAACTTTGACCTAACGCTGTAATCAGCTGCCAGTAATGCCTTCCAAACAGGGCAAACATGCCGCCTCGCTCCTTGTTTATCAGCCGGGAAAAGACATCAAATGTAAAATTTTACTGCCTGTGCAGGTATTAGGAAAGTTATCTTTAAAAAAAAAAAAAAAAAAGGCAGGACATTGAGGGCATACACTGCCAATGCCGAAACCTCATGGAAGAGTTCGCCCGCCAAAAGAAACAACCAAGACATGCTGTGAACTCTCAAAAATATCAGAAGTTGACAAAAATTTCACAGTAGAGCCCATTTGGAGAATATTGTTAGTTGGTGTTTCAGGGACTGGACCTCGAGGCTGCATTCTTCTTTGGCAAGTAATGTTAGTACATGAACCACCTCTCAAAGATGTGGCATTCCATTGAGAGATTGTTAGCTGTTAAGTAATGGTTGACTACACTTGTGGCAAATTGTGCATTGTCACCTCAACCTTTGAAAAACAGAACCGCACTTTTGACCTTTTCAATCTATCCACTGTGATTGTCAATCACTAAGAGCACAGATGTTGCGATCAGCGGTGGCGTGCTAAATGAGAGAGAATTATATGAGAGCTGCTATATCCATCCATCCATTTTCTTAACCGCTTACTCCTCACAAGGGTCTGGGGGGTTCTGGAGCCTACCCTAGTTGGCTTCGGGCAGTAGGCGGGGTACATCCTGAACTGGTTGCCAGCCAATCGCAGGGAACACAGAGACAAACGACCATCCACACTCACAATCACACCTAGGGACAATTTAGAGCGTTCAATTAACCTGCCATGCATGTCTTTGGAATGTGGGAGGAAACCGGAGTACCCGGAGAACACCCACACAGGCACGGGGAGAACATGAAAACTCCAGGAAGGCCGAAGCCCGGACTCGATCTCACCACCTCTGCACTGGGAGGCGGGCGTGCTAACCAGTCATCCACCGTGCCGTGCCGCTCTAATTTATATCACCTGTGGAAAACTCTTGCCGTCCTGTTATGACCAAAAGTAGTGAAATTGGCAAAACAAAAGATGATGTCATCCTAAGTAACACAATGTGATGGATGCACAGAGATTACAAATAACTGGACTATCAATAGGCCTTTGTGGCAGAAGCCAGAAGGCATCCATCTTACGTTGCCACTTTTACTGACAACTTCTCGAATTTTTTCCAGTGAATTTATCTGTTTGCATCGATCATTCAGATTATAATTACTCAATATCGTGAATCGTGACTCACAGAGGTTAGGTTTACATTTCGCGGCACATTTTTTTTTCTGATGGGCTTTACTTTCACTAGCATCGGGAGATATCAATATATTCAAGTTAGGTGGCCTTAGTGAATGGCAACGTAAAATGGCCGCCGATGGGTACACTTCTTCCATTGACCGTCCTATCATATACAAGTCAGTGGGTGGATGCCATCTTGAGATGCGCGAGTATACGTTAGCAAAACCTCTCTCCTCCGAGCCTTCGAAGTGTGTGCTGCACTGCGTAGGTGTGGCTCAGATGGTGCAGGGGTCACCACAGTTACGGTATACAAACTATAGGTAAGGCCTATATGGTACGATGGATGCTTTCATATAATACTATGAATAATAATTACTTTTCAATAACGCAAAGAAAAACTGTTACTCCTGATCGTTCTCATGGCCTAAAACTGTCTGTGATCTACCGTCCTAGTCAATGTTTCATTGTAGTTGGTTAGGTTACATTTGCAATGACTTCCTTAAACATAATCTTTTCATTTCAGTGGTAAAAAAAAAAAAAAAAAAAAGCTCCATGTTTTGATGTGCACCCATTTGTCCATTAAAACGAGGGCATTTTTTATTTCATGCTAATATTGAAGCTCTTTGTTCAATGGCTCTGAAAGATATTTGCACACCTGCTGCTTTTGTCAGTCCTATTGAGTGCAGCCTGGTAACACACTGCATTATGGGAATGTGTCATGTGAGGTGAGGGGGAGAGGGGTTTGAGTGTGGTGTGCAGATAAATCATACACAACACACACCTGCAGCCCAGAAGGAAGAAATTCTAACCTTGTTGTTGGAAAGGAGGCTTATATTTTTTTCAAACTGGTTTTGACAGGGGACGTTTATCTTCCATGTTTATGATATTATGCATCTATCTTGATTAGAAGCTGAATTGAAGATAACCAGCAGAGACGTTTAAGGAATGCAAGAAATTTAACCGAGAGAACTGAGAGGGGAGTGCATTTATCATGGGGGGGGGGGGGGGTCTTAAATCAAGCATGTCAAGTTAAAAGACAACTCTTTTAATACGGCCCGTGAGCCCATTAGTAGGATTGGATATTAGCGCTATGAAACATAGGAGTGCTGCCCCATCTGGAAAGCTTTAAAAATGGATGTGTCCTAACCACTGCAGGGACACAACATTTATTGAATCGGTGATTGACTGGCTCTATTGAGAAGTGCTTCTTCACTCTGGATAAAAGCAGTTGGACGGTGGCTATTTTCCCCTTTTAATAAGATCATTGCTGTCCAAGATGTAGCAAGCCAGACGAAATCAGTGTATAATTGCGGTAAATATATATATGTGCTTCTTTGACAAAAGGTTTGTTTCCCCTTGAAGCTATGAAATAAAGTGACCCAAATCCGTGACTTTTCATGTTGCTATGCAGCACTTGAGTCAAGACTCTTGTCTAAAGAATCCTAAATGTCATGCTCCCTTCCCCCTCGTGCTAGTATTGTCACTTCCGGCATTCTAGGAAGACCTACAAGGTAAGGTTAACAATGTTCCTTTTTTTTTTTTTTGGGTTACCAACGTTCCTAAGGATTTTAGTTCCCAATCAGAGACAGTATGAATTTGAGTGTGAATGGTTGGCTGTCTATATGTGCCCTGAGACTGACCGGTGTTCAGGATGCAGTCCCCATTTCGCCCTTAGTAGGATAAGCGGTGTGATGGATGGATGGACGGACGTGTTCAAGTCCATAAACTTGAAATGTTGAGACCAAGACTTTGAGAACTTGTATCAAGATGAAGATAAGGTAAATTGACACCAAGTCAAGACCGAGACTTAGAGAAGTTGATACCAAGTCATGAACAACACTGAAAAATGATGTCGTGATGAAACTAAGACAAGACGAAGGCCTTATGAAGCAAGAGTTGAAAATCTGCTAAACTGATTAAAGCAATTAAGAGTCTGATTCACTGATAAAACTTGGTCTCTAGACTATGGGAGATTAGATATTAAATTGAAATCTGAGTTTCATTTTAAGAGGTGACCAAGACCGATCAAGAACTCTATGATGACTCAAATATCCAAGGTACCTGCACCCATTTTAACCTTGTCTGATAAATAAATCTGATTATTAAATTATTGTAAATCAACCCTTAAAGCAAAAGTTAAAACTGTTTAATAAAACTGAGCAGCATAGCACTTCTTTCATTGCTTGGAACTGAGTCTTTTTTTTCTTTTTCTGTGGTTTGTTCATCTTGATAAACTGACTGAAACGGAAAAGGATTTACGCTTCTAAATACGGCACCGATTTGAAAAAGTTACAGTTTATTGTTAGTTCTTGTGTAGAAAACCCACCGCAAACTGTGATGAAAACTGAACTCTACTTCCCTGTCTTTAATCCTAAAACCAATCTTTAGATTTGGGCTGGTTGTTACCGAAAGCAACGCGGAGATGGAAAACCGTGTCCATGGCTGCCAATTTAACAACCGCGTATCTACATTGTACAAGCACACAACGGAGAGATAAGCGACAAAATATGAGCTTGCGGACTGAATGCACAGCTGCGGGTTCACACGGACGCTCTGGCGCTAATAGCACTGAGTCAACATGTGCAAACATCATTAAGGGGCTTTAAAAAATGTATTTAAGGAAGTGTTTGTAACGAGAGGAATAAAAACAAGAACCATGTTATATCATTTTTAACTAACTCTAACCTGCCTTTACCTCATTTTACGGGCAGCTGACTTTAATGGTGTTGATAACTACATTTTAGTTACTTTATTTAGTCTAACTAATGAGGTTCTTTTTTCAAGATACATTGTCAGAATTGTCAGTTTTGGTGTTGGACTGTTCCAGTGCCTATTCGTCTTTTTTTTTTTTTCAGAGCCGTTGTCAAATCTGCCTCAAATGTTGCTTTTATAAAAACGTACAAAGAGTATAATGTTTCCAAAAATATGAACTGGTTCAACTGAAATGTGGGAGGAAACTAGAGTGAACTGGGTAGGTTACTGCCCAATTTCCCCCCATTACAAGCGGACTGTAAGCTAAAAGCATTCCATATCTTCATCTGGATTAGCACCAAAATTTAAAGTGCATTTCACCGGCCCATGTACCACCACTGTGCAAATATTCCACTTTCCTAGAAATGTTGGCCTAATATTGCAAACTGACAAATTAATTTAACTAAACTCTTTGAACTGCATTTTCAGGATCCAAAAATATTTTTGTTACAGTTGTTAACATGCAGGAACAGTTACGAGTGCTGTGGCATCCCCACTTCCTGTAACTGCACTAATATGGTTATGCATATGACCGTGCAGTGAAATTGTCCGTTTTTAAAATCGTTTTCAGATATAGGAGCTCGGTGCGAGAATACTGCGGTGATGACGGTGCACTAAAAATAAACCCTCTCTCATCTCAGTGGGAAAATTGGGCGTTTAATAAATCTGGCAAACTACAGTTCCTGACAGGCTACAATTAAAAGGTTGTAAAAAAAAAAAAAAACAGCATCAGCTATTCAGGTCTTGTACAATTACACATTTTACACGCACCCTGGAGTCCTATCTGTCAACTGTGGGGCTTGAAAAAACAGCCTGTGAGGTCACACACACATACACACACACACACTCTTCCCGGGCACACAGTTTAAGTTGTGTTTGGATATGTTTAGAATGTGTGTGATGAAATGGCACCAGCTGTGTACACTGGAGGGATGCACAAGGCCCACTAGTGGAGGCGAAGCTTTAACCCTTTCTCTGCTTGCCGTGCAGAAGGCGGGACAAAGGGCACAATGGGATGGGGAGGGGGCAGAGAGTTTTTTTGCAGCTATTCAGTGTCAGGATCAGTTTCTTTTTACAGACCTAGTAAATGCCGCAGGTAATTACAGCTGCAACCCTTCAACTGACTTTTTTTTTTCTCACAGCGCAAACATGAGTGACTCGAGAAGCTCATAGGTGTCTTAAAAAAAAAAAAAGAAATGCAAATAAAAATGCTTTGCTCATGTAATGTTGTAGGCCACCAAGAACATATAAACTAATTTAATTAACAGCTAGAATACCCCTGAGGGAGAGCACCACCGAGTGTTGCTTTTCCAAAATAGTCCCTACAGAACTTGCAACAACATACCACATTGAAAATATTGAACAACATGAGGCATGATCTACCTCTTGGCATAGGAAGATGAATTAAGAAGAAAAAAAAGCACACAAAAAACGGACTGTTGCGGTGAAGCGGAGACTGTGGAGTATAATACTGCCCAGGAACAGAGTAAGCTATGAGAAGCTCAATTTATTGTTTTTCTCATGTATTACTGTCTATACTCAAATATCACCCTGGCGCTGCAATTTTATTTGAGAGGAGACTGAAGGAAGCAAAAAAAACAAGTGGAGAAGGTGGAGTAGCCTACTGCAATGTTTTCAATGTCCAGCAACAGGATACGCTAAGTTAGCATGCAGAATTTGTTTAGCTTTGTTATTTCTAGCAAAAGGTAACTCAAATGTTACAATATGACCATAAGGAGACAGAGGGCAGCAAGAAAACAGCCTGATGTGGGAAAAGTGGAGACTGTGGACTGTAACGCAATACTAAGGCACAACAACAGGGTTAGCTAACATTAGCGTTTTGTGCTTACTGCTTATTTGTTATTTCTAGCCACGTACACTCAAATGTTACCAACATGGCAATTTCATACAGCAAGACGAATGACAAAATGGAAACAATGGAGTGCAATATTGCAGCGTTCAGAGCTAATGTACAGCAACAAGCTAAGCTAACATTCGTTTCTTGAGTTTACTGCTTATTTGTTATTTCTAGCCACGTACACTCAAATGTTACCAACATGGCAATTTCATACAGCAAGACGAATGACAAAATGGAAACAATGGAGTACAATATTGCAGCGTTCAGAGCTAATGTACAGCAACAGGCTAAGCTAGTGTTAGCGTATGTTAGCGTATTCTATACTCAAATGTGTATACTCAAACACAATTTTGTGTTTGCTAATGTTTTTCCTTTGATACAATATTGCAGCGTTGAGAGCTAATGTACAGCAACAGGCTAAGCTAGTGTTAGCGTATGTTAGCATATTCTATACTCAAATGTGTATACTCAAACACAATTCTGTGTTTGCTAATGTTTTTCCTTTGATACAATATTGCAGCGTTGAGAGCTAATGTACAGCAACAGGCTAAGCTAGTGTTAGCGTATGTTAGCGTATTCTATACTCAAATGTGTATACTCAAACACAATTCTGTGTTTGCTAATGTAACCCTCCTTTCACACAAAAGTTGCTACACGTCCGCATATGTTTTAGCACTGGTGGAATTCTTGTTCGTTTGAGTATTAGCGCCAGAGCAGGTGAAGAGTTTGCAAGAACATCTGTTGGTAATTTCAATCTCTGCGCCTGAAGGCAAAGAAATCCCACACTAAATGGATACTGTATCTGAAACATTATTAAGGGAAAAAAAGGAGGAAGGCAGACCAGATGGTCATAAATATGAGGGCTACACTGGGTCTCTTTCATGAAAGCATTTCGGTTGATCACATTCTGCTTTTACAAATACCAAAAAGCCAGACAAACCCAAATAGCTCCTCGTCTTGTGCTCAGTGCTGAGACTTACATGCGTAACCGCATAACCTTCGCTGTCTCATATCGTGTATATTATACGGAATCGGGCAAATAAACACTGCATGCATGCATGGAAATAAACTCCAGCGTGCTTCGTTTAAAGGTTTTCCAAACAATGGAAGCGGCTCTGTTAGTGACAGCAACCTTGTGATCGAAAGAGGCAATAACGGAAAAAAAAAAAAAATGTGAGTCACAATGCTGAGTCACCAACGCAACAACCAATTAGTGCATAGCAATAATGTCAACACTTAAAGTAAATGTAATAGAATAAATCTGTGTACAGTGGAACATCTGAAGTCAGACGCAATCTGTTTTTCTTTCTTCTAAATATTCAAAATCGGGGATTGACATACGAGTTTGGCTAACGTGTTTCTAAAAGAAGGACATTCGAGTTTGCATTTCTGCTCAGCTGTTTGGAGTTTCAACATCACCTTGTGCTTCTGTATGCTTTTCTCTGGGAATTCTTGTTTCCTACCACTTTCCAAAGACTGAAGATTTTAAATTGTCCATAGATGTGAATGTGAGCGTGAATAGTTGTTGGTCTATAATGTACCCTGCAATTGGCTGGTGTTTTCTACAGGTCACACACTAATTCAGACTCAATCGTCAGCGCTTCTGCTGGTTTTATACAATTCGTGTATTCTACGTTGCCATCACTGCTTTTATGAAAATCTTAGGGAGTACATTTTTACTGTCATAAGCGTGTCTTTAAAAGCATTTAAAAAGAATACATCGTTTGTTCCAGCAATATAACATTTGCAGGATAATTCATCAGTGTAAGGCGGCCGCCATGTTTGGCAAAAATCTGCAGACCGGAAGTGACATCTCAGTTGCGCTTTGCCGACATCTACTGAATTGCGTCAGATGGCAGATTTTGAGAGTGATGGATTTGAGCAGAGTAAAAGTGTTGTACATGAACTAAAAGAGATCCACATAAAGAAATCCAGATCACCTTACAACTATTTACATGTAATGTTTATGATCAAGGTTTATTATGTGTTTTTTGTACATGTGATGAAATCAAATACTGTAAATATTTACTAATTGTATGGTTTTCTTGAATTAAGGTGGTAGGAACAGGCTGATACAAAAATGGCAAAGAGCAACCTGATTAAAAAAAATTATAAACATTTGTATGACATTTGGACCTTTTCCTAAAAGTAACTTAAGTAGTAGGTAGTATTGTTCGAACAGTATTTAAATGGGACGATAAAATCTTGGGTGTCCTGAACTATAGTTTTTTTTTTAAATAGTGTTGACTAAATGAGTTATGACAAAGAACTCCAAACTTTTGCACGGCCATAGTTTCGTCAAATTCCAAAGCGTACGACTTAATCGTACATTCAACTTTATAGATTCCACTGAATGATGAAATTCTCAATCAAAAGCACTTTACAGAAGCATTTCTCTTCTGTGTGAAGCCGCGGCTCGTTCCTCCTCCGTTTCATCTCTATTAGTTATGACTGCAGTAACTAATTAACTCTCTCTCTTTTGGATTTCTCTCTCAATTAAAAAGAAAAAACTTTCGTCTCAAAATCTGCCTCTCTTGTTGTTCTTATTTTTTTGTTCTGTTCCTAAAAATCCTGCCAGGATGTGTTAATAGATTTAACACCAACTTAATGCAAGCGTCTGGCAAAGTGAGGAATAAAAAAGCTTAAACACTTGATTTGCGCTTATTCGAACTACAGCCCCCACCCCCCCCGAACCCTCCCCCGTCTCCCTTTCTATCAGAACTGCTAGCGATAAAAGTATAGGATAAGCCTCCTTTTGCATTGTGGCCCATTAACTGTTACCGATGATTACACTTGACCCGGGAAATTTAGGAGCAAACGAAGAACAAGAAATCAAACTGAATCAAAAGCAGCGTTCTCTGGGGCCTGATGAAGACATGATGAAATCCGGCACATATGACAAGTTGGCCACAATGGAGCTGATGAAACAGTACGACAAAGCCGGCAACTCGTTTTTTTTTTTTTTAAGGCCAAATGGGCCCGATAACCTTGAAGGGGAGGAAACATTGTTTGGACTTTACAACCCCCAAAAAACAGTTGTGGCATTATTTTTCTGTCAGGTTGATGTATTGCCACTGCTACAAGTTACGCTGACATCATATTGCAAAAAACAAAATGCAGGGCTTCCATAACATTGTAGGGCTGATAAACATACCGCAACTCTCTGGTGATGCTTAACAAGCATGCAGTGAGGTGACTCTTGGAAATACAGTTAATGGAGAACATCACGTGGTCTCTTATAATTATAGGCTGCACCTGAAAGTAGCTAATGTTGGTTTAAATCTGCCTTTTGGATGAGGGGTGAACATAGTAATCAATAAAGTGATTGTTAAGAATTTGGTCTATTGTTTGGAAATCGAAGTGCACTACTTGGCTTCAACCAGCAGTGGCGCTGTTGAGTCAATCTCAACTTTTACAGACTAAAGAAGAAGCAACATGACATCAGTAAAGGCCTACATTCCACTGTCATAAAACATAAAACAAAACATAAAACAAATGAAAATGCTGGATATCAGTTCTTAGTTTGTTGCCAAACCCTAATTTGCATAATTGCCAATTCGCATGTAATAGTAATAGACGCTTTAGGAGAGAGGAATAAACATTGTGGGAGAAGACAAAAAGTGAAGGCAAAAAACACCCTAATGAACACCAGTAAAAGTCGCTAGTCGTTTTTGATAAAAAAAAATAATTTTAAAAAAGTTGCCAAGAGTCTTTGGAAAGTGGTCAGATTTAGCGAGAAAGTCGCCAAGTTGGCAACACTGCAGAACCATCATAACCCAAAGACTCCCTATATTTGGTGAACAACATTAGAGCTTTTTTTATTGTTGTTTTCAGTGTGCAGTCCACCGTGTATTACAGGGGTGCATTTTTTCAGTTTTTACACTGGAATTATAACAGTAGTTTTACAACAAGGTTTTCACTTTTACTCTCTATGTCTGCTCAAACTTTCGCAAATTATTTGAAGCAAGCAATGCGAGTAAAAAGAGTGCATTTTTAATACCGTGCAAATTTTACAGTGATCGGAATGTGCCGCAATCTATCACAAAGCCATAATAACATACATTATATTACGGTATTTGTATGAAAAACACTTAGGTCATAAATAGAAAACAATCAAACGACAAAGAGTATGTATGTTCTTAACTTGACATATTACATTTTTTGTTTTTATGATTTATGTTTATTTTCAAAAGGCTGCTTAAACCTGGGCAAAGCATTTGAGGCAATAGGCAAAGGTAGCACCATTAACTGAAATACCTGCTTTTAAATATAGGTATATAAATTTGCATTTATGTTTCAATGAACTATGATATTCTGACGAATATACTCAAAGTAAAAATAGAAGTCAACTGAACACACTTTCACATCAGTGTTTGTTTAAGGAAAACCAGCAGTTCTACTACAACAACTACGGCTGTAGTGAGTTGCCTGCCATATGCTTGCATTGTTTGACAGCATTAGTTCAAGTCCAAGGTTGACCCAACTGCATTTTGCCTAAGAATTGATTGCAATTGCAAAGTGATGATTTTTTATAAAATGTTTTTGTTTGCTTGATTGTTCATGTCTTCATGATCCACTTTTGTAGCAATAAATCCATACCCTCTTTAACATGATATCATGGCAATGCATTAACTTTGAGGTGGCAAAGGTTTTGGTGCTTCTGACAGATTTTTCACACGCTGCATTAAAGTCTGTTAAAAGTTTGCTCATAAGTGACAGATGAGATCAACTGAGTAGCTTGCAGTCCAATGGGGTTAGATAAAGATCAGAAAAGGAATAACTCAAGAGGTGCACGCTGGTGTTAGGGTTACAAACAATCACCCCTCACTCACCTTGTTGAAGTTGTAGTATCCCAAACAGTGGGAGAAATCCAGATTCGGTGGTTCTCCGGGAATAGCATTTCCACCGGCATTGGGGTAAAAACGTACATCCATGGCAAAAGACAAGGAGGGGGGTCGCGCGGCTGTGGCGCGCCGGGGTACAGGGTGCTTTTTCTCGGCGTTACAATCCAAAGAGCACCGCGGAGCCTGGTGGTGGTGTTGTTGGTGGTGGTGGTCGTAGTCGTAGAAAGGCGGAAGTAGTAGTAGTAGTAGTAGTAGTAGTAGAAGTTTGAGTTATCCCTCTTCTACGCGCAAGGAATCCCCGCAGGAAAGCTGTAAGAAGGTGCCCCTCATGGAGCGCCAGTGGCCGAGCATGTACACGCAGCTGCTGGATACAAAAGAGCGGCAGGGAGCGAGCGAGCGAGCGAGAGGGTGAGCGAGCGAGTGAACGCGGGTCCACCTCCTCCTCTTCTTACTTTTCCTCCGGCTCCTTCTCACACGCACCGGTTAAAAGTTAGTCCTCCCGACACATTTCCACGTGTGTTGAAACAACTTAGCGGAGGAAGTAGCCAAGATAAATTGCGCTGGGGCTCCACGGGCACGCGGTTGCGGTGAGTGGAGGTGCTGATGTGTTGTTGGGGAAAGACGTGAGCTGTGACTGCACGGTGCACACACACGCGCACACACACACGCCAGAGGAAAACAAGGTAAAGGGTGCGGAGGAGAGACACACGACAAGACACGCCCATGCTAATTGCTAACAGGAAGCTAACACACACAAAATGATTTTAAATTCACATTTTGTCGCTATTTGTCCTGATTAGAAGTTCCCCTGTTTCCCTCCTTGCAAATTGAACAGCTATCTATATGTAAAAGTTCTACAATAAGAAAAGTGTGGAGTTGTACAGCTAATTATTCACAGTTAGCCGTATTCAAAGCAGAGCTCCCTATATTGCCAGCATTTTTCAGTTACTGTATTAACCATGATGGCGTATTAGGGCCACGTATAAACATTAGGGGTGTGCCAAAAAATCGATTGTCATAAGAATCGCGATTCTCATTTAGTATGATTCAGAATCGATTCTAAATGTCCTAAAATTGATTTTATTTAAATAATTTTATACTGTCTTGCCTTTGTCTGTGTGTGCCTTTATTTGGAGCGCTATTTATGTTGTACCCGATTCGGCCACTTAGGGGCAGTGTGGTTCCACGCGGTCTAATATACTGTTAAGTTGTAGCCACATTAGAGAGTAGAAGGAAAAAGTCACGATCAAGTTATTACAATAAAAGTTGTTTTTTGCAGTGTACAGCCGTTCTTTTAAGTAATAAAAGTGCAGCGAGTAGCGCGCTAATTAGCATTAGCGAGTCAGACTGGAGTAGATCATTACAATTCCTTGCACATCTATAGATTAAAGCAAAAATCATTGTTAATCAAATCATTTCGAACCAAAAATCGTTCTTAATTGAAAATCGATTCTGAATCGAATCACAGGCCCAAAAATCGGAATCGAATCGAATCGTGAGACATTCAAAGATTCCCACCCCTAATAAACATGAATTCATTTTTAAGGGGGGAGTGGGGTTATATATTCTGAGAGCGAAAACTCACAAGTTTACGGGAAAAAAAATGCAGATTTGTGACGTTATAAGTGGCAAATTTGCAAGGAAAAAAACTCACAAATTTCCATCTTCAGTTGACAACAAATGGGAAAATTACTTTTTAAAGGTATTAATTGTATACAAAAAATAATTTAGTTATCAAATTCATTCTGGACACAATATTAACTTTTTACTGCTGAAAATGGGCTCAATGAGTAAGTATGCCTTTATGTTTCTTATAAATTTGTCACTTTTTTCTCACAACTTTTGCCAATTTATAATGTCGCAAATATTCAGGTTTTTCTCTGAAATTTGTGAGTTTTTTTCTCAAAATATTATCCACCCCCCCCCAAAAAAAAAGCATATTTATACGTGGCTCTGATAAGCCGTCGTAATTGACAGCAAAATAACATGGGTTGGTTTCACCTAAAAAAAAAGTTCTCAAGCAGAACAGTGACTGATGCTAACCATCTTGTATTTTTAGCGTACATTTCTAGCTACAGTTATCGCTTCGTTTATATCTAGCTGCAAGTTTTTGTTGTTGTTAATTGCACTTAACCTTGTCATATAATTACTGCTATCGCTTTGTCCTTTTCTAATTGTGAGAAAGAATTAGTTTACATTTTATTTACCGTACCACAACCGGGCAAATGCTAACAACGCAAGTCGTTGAATTACAAAGTTCTGCAAACATTAAAAATAAATGGTGTTAAGAAATAGGTTACTCCTCTGAGGAGTAACAGATTTTTCTTTCCTGGGTGTTTTAATAAATAGGTCGCCGCTTTTCAACAGCAGTGTACTCTAACATTTGATGTGAGATGAAGGTGATAAAACAATGTGCATATGTATATGCGTATATTCATTTTTAACACAACCAGTTGGCATATCAGTCTTCCCTTAGTGCTCCTTCTTGTCAAAATAAATGGATTCAGATAGTCGATTTACACCCTGCCGCTTCCTAGCATGTGCTGTTTTTCCAAACAGGACTCTTCCTCTGCGGTTGTCACGTTTGGCTCTGGCGAGGGGCAAAAGAGGTGTGAATAAACATGGAAATCGATGGCGTCGGCCTTGAGTATAACACATGAGCAAAGCGTTGTGTTTGTCTGCAAAATGGCGCAGTTGTCTGTACATACAAAATACATTTCTTCTTGGAAATCCAGCCAACTTGTACAGTATATATGAGACCTGTGAATCCGTGTGACCGCTGAAAGCCTTTATTGCAGCTATTTACAAATTTGTCAAGCCATGCACCCCCTTCAACATTCCTGACAGAGTTGACGCTTCCTCTCTATCTGTCACACACTTTTAACAAAGTAAAAAAAAAAAAAACTTTTTATTACATTTGCATTTATTGCAGTCTTTCCCTCACCTTTACGCACCTCCTTTAACAACGTGTCGGAGTTGGCACAACTCCCGTCCCTGCACCATCACAAACCTAAAAACAAGTCAAAAAAATTTTATTTCAGCCTTTTAGAACATTTTTAGGCACATCCCTCGAAACACTTTTGCATTATGCCGTCATTAATAAATGTAAGACTCTTTGAATCTTTTTACTTTTTTTGCAATGCACTTAAATACAAAATGAAATTTCATCTGATGTCCTAATCAATAGAATAGTAATTATAAATATATATATATTCGGTAGTGACAGCCTAATTTGTCTATTTTACAAATATGAATGTAATGAAATCTGAGCAAATTAAATCAATCAATTAAATTGATACCAGATACATAGAGCCATTTTCAGCAGTGAAACGTTAATATTTTGTCCAGAATTAATTTGATATCTTCATTATTTTTCATGTACAATTAATACCTTTAACTCATTCAGTTACAGCCATTTTCACTGAAGCAACCCCCTTCACTCTCGGCTGTCTTACTGGATTTTGACTGATTTTGCAAGGCCCACAGAATATTGTGTTCTATTGCTATAAAAACATGGAACCTACCAAAAGAAAGATTAAAGTCTCTTCTTTCATCAGGAAAAAAAGTATATTTCTATCTGTTCACAAATCTGTTTAAAACCCTGGTGAAAAGAGCTTGTTTTCAACATGGCCCTGGTTGATCTCATACTCTGCTGCCACCTGCTGGCCGTTTTTGTAGCAACTACTATTGCTTCAAGCGTTCTCTTCATTTCAGAGGTTGCATCAAAGCCTTCTGTATGCTCTAGCATAAAAATATAAGGAGCATGGTAATATTAAAAATATAACGTATTTATACGTTTTTGGGAGCCATTGAGTTAAAACTTTTTCCACTTGCTGTCGACTGATGATGACATCACCTGTGCTGAAAAAATTAGGCAACGAGTCCGACCAATCATGGCTTACCTGTTTTCTGGGTTTGGTCAATAAACTGAGCCATGATTGGTCGTTACCTACTTCCTCAGCACAGGTGATGTCATCTTCAGCTGACAGCAAGTAGGAAATGAGTTTTGAAAGGTATTAATTGTGAATGGAAAATAATGAAGTTACAACATTAATCATAAAAAAAAAAAATTACCATTTTACTGCTGAAAATGTCTCAATTAGTCAAGTATCCCTGTAATGATAGATTTTAGTTTTTACTTTATTTTTATGTGGTATCTAATTGTGTAACACATACTTCAAATGAACTCAATGTCAAAGTTTTGTTGCCTTTCTGAGTATATTGTGCAAGCATTACAAGACAGGCAAGCCAATGAAAGTGAGCGCGGTGCGTGTTGGCATGTTTGTGTACGAGCGTAATCAATGTCGTACAGTGTGCTGCTGTGCTCCAGGCAGATAATCCCCATTTGAACGCTCTCCAGCCTCCTTGCTCGGGAGATGGTCAACAATCTGAAAGTGTCGCCAAGAAATGCGCTTTGTAATTACGGACACATTGATGTTGGCCTACATGCAAAACGTGTTCCCGTTTGATATCGTTTCCCCCCCACCCGCATGCATAAGCAAGCAGTGCTACACTTGCAGATACGCCCACCCAATCAAATCCCATTCAAGTGACACATAAAATATCCTCACACCGGCTCCCACACAGCACACATCAGATAAGCAAGCTTCCACTCTGCTTATTGGATGTTGTGTTGGCCACATGACACAATCATTGTGTCTTTTTTTTTTTTTTTTTTTTTCACACACACCTTATTGCATGTTTTTTATTGTTGTTTAGCAGTGCACCCAGCCGATGGAATTCATTTCCTTTTCCCTCCTCTGCTTTTTTGGAAAAAGCCAAGATGAGTTACGCTTCTCCACCATATGTCATTTCCTCCCCGGTCTGGCGACACTGTAGCGACATGAAAACAAATGATCATCATTCGCTGGATCCTGCTCATCTGCAATTAAAGCAGATCAGCGTGATTAGGCTCACTTACAAAAAAATAATAATAAATGCAAAAATGATTCATTAGTTTAATCATCTTTTGTTTTGCCGCCTGTTGATTCAGTGCGACATTTCATAAAATGCTCTTCAAATGAAGACAATAAAGACAATTTGATGCTCATTTTATTTATAACGCCACACAATAATCAGGACTATTGTGACTTTATAAGACGCTGAAAGCTAAACAATAGTCACACAAAAGTCAAAATAATGGACTCTGTATTCTCGCCTAGCGCAAGTCTAATGCTACATCTACACCCGAACGCTTTCCCTCGTCTTTCTCGCACGAGATTGATCACGAGATACTTCGTAGCTGTTCATCCGTGCCATGCCACAGCAGAGGAGAGGAGAGGCTCTTCTGCTCTGACAGAAAAAAAAAGTATGAACGTCGCTAGTCAATCAGGTAGCTGGTGGCTGTGCTAGGACTAAGCTAACGCTAAATGCTGTTGCTATCTTGGTTTACAGTTCAACAGCTGTTAACAAGTAAATACACTTACCAGATACGATAGTGTCCGGTCTAACCGTTACTATAGTCAAATATACAAAAAATATTAAGCAACATATACATTCTTATTGTAAACACAATGATAGCAAATACTGTGAGTATCAACCAAACATGAAATTAAAGACACAATCTTTTATAGTGCAAACCTAGCGTTTACAGGTTAAGCTAATGTGTCAGTAGCTAAGTTTGAGCTGGCTAGTTTAAATACAGTGTGTAAATAAATTAACTAATGCTAAACAAATTAGCCTTTCAAACTACAACCGTTTAGTATAACGCTCTTCAAATTAAGTAATTAGTAATTATTTACCGCGTGCGCCCTTGACCAGTCGTAGAATGTTTTTACTGAAACTTTATTGCTTGTTGTCGATCGCGTTGCTCTAACTCGTCTCTCCTCCCGCTATCGTCTCCGTACTGAGCAGCACATGCTACGTCCGCCCAGCGAAACAACTTCCGGGTTATAGGTCAATCTAAATAAATCCAATAAATTTGTGAATTTAATCAAATAACGTTTTGCAAATTTATGCAAACAATCAACGCGGCTCTTCCCTTTGAAAATCATGCGCGTTGCTGAAGTCTGTCTTGGCATCATCATTCACGTCGACCGTTCAAAGTTATTGTGCGCGTCGCATTCATCCACAAAAACGTTGTGGGGCAAAACAAAGATGAGGATTCGCCATTTCTGGTTCCATAGTACTACATTTCTTTTTTACGGTCTTTCATTTGTCTTAAGATTTACTGAAATATCTGAAGAAGAAATGTGACATCTTGCGTGACTGTTGTGACATATTTTGTTTCAATTTCAAAGTTTACGACATTTATGGCATTCCAGGTTTGCAATGTATCTTTTATTAATATAAAATCCTGCAGTGGGTTCTCGTCTTTGTACCGCACCCCCACCAGCACATTGATCCACAAGGGGGCAATTTCTAATGTCAGAAGTTATTGCAGCAATAAAGAAGTTTAATAACTTTTTCAAGGCAATAATGTTAGCGCTTCTTTTTCGGTATTAATATGAAAAGCTTAATGGCGTTTTAAAAGGGATGTCACCTAAAACCAAAGCAGAAATTTTAAGTTAACCCTCCTTTTTTTTTTTTTTTTTCTTTATCAAGAACAGCAACAATGTTCAAGGGTCAATTAATTTAAACGAGATATTTTGTGTGTTTTTGTTCGTTATTATTATTATTTAAAACTAGGTGGAAAGGAAGTGAAAAAGCCAAACTACTTATACATGCTGAATGATAGAGCTAAGCTAAGACAAAAATAAATATCCTATAATTAATAAGTTTTGTATTTATTGCCTAAGCTTGAAGCCTGGAAGAGCAACATAATTGTTGTGAGAATTAATAAGTAATATTTCGGTTCCCTGAAGAACTTGTGTTTTTTGGAAAAAAGTGACGAGCTAACAATCTAGCAACTTTTTGTTGTGTCGTGTGTTGGATTGTGTTGTGTTGCCCTCATATTATTTCCATATTGCCCTTCGGTGGCCAATAAGGAGCAAGGACTGCACAATGACAAATGCGCAGGACATTTCATTACATTACTCCCAATTAAATATCTGTCCTCGGCCACGTTAGTCATCTTAGCGCTCGCCATTCATACTAATTAGCGCTCCTCTTGCATGCAGTGTGCTGGAAAGAGGACATTTCAATATCCCATTAACTTATTCCATGATAGAGCTCTTGATTAATTGATTAAACGTGGGAAAGGATTGAATTATGGTTTCGCGCTTCACTTTTCTTTTAAAGATTCGAGTTTTTTGTTGTTGTTGTTTTGAGTTCAAGTTGTGATTGCAGCCATCACTTATGCTTACATCCGATTTTTACCGGCTTCTTCGTTGTCAAAGTGCAGCTGTTTTGAGTCAGCCATCTAAATCAAAGAGCCTACGTTCGCCTTTCATAACCGTATCGAATTAAAGCCACCGTGTTGAACAGTTACTTGGATGCACGTCTTTATTCCGCCGCGTAGGAAAAGGATTGTGTGAAATTTTAATGATTTGCTGATTTAAAGCGGTGTAAAGTGGCTCCTCTGAGCTGCAGTTCACTCTCCGAACTTAAATTAAAAGCACATGCGCGCACGTACGCGCGCACACACACACACACACACACACACACACACACACACACACACACACACACATACACACACAGCCTCTGAATGTCTTAAATATTTATTCCATTGCCACCATGCATTAATTACCGTACATTCTGACAGGACATCTGTTATTGCAGAAACGTTGGCTCGCGAGAAAACATTATATGCGTCTCCTGTGGTTGTGTACGTGCCCTAAATGGTGCGGTGTAATGAGTTTTTAGTAATGAAATTTCAATGTGGGATGATTAATAGCTCTCAGCTAGAACGCAGTCAATTATTCTGCAAGCCAAACATTTCTTTGTATACATAATAGGAAGGAAACAAGAAGGATTTGTTTTTTCTTACATCTTTTTTTTTTTTTTTTTTTTATGATGATGACATGTTGAATTGGTAAGATTACCGAATGAACAATACTGAGCTCTCTCTAGAAAAACAAACAAAAAACATCGAAAAGACTTAAATATGAGGAGCCTAGAAAACATTGAAATTGTGAAGTGATAATAATCAAATCTGAGCAAGAGGCTATTTTAAGGAAGTGTGACATGTTCATGCAAATGTCACCCTACCAAAGTCCTGTAATGTGTTGCCCAGAAATTGACTAAAATGTGCTTGTGTGAAAGCAATAAAGTATTGTGATGAGTTCTCCCTTCAGTTTCCCCTTTAGCAGGTAAAATGCAAGCTCAATTAGTCTGGAGATCGAATTGATCCTTCAGTGTTAATGTAGTCTTCACGCAGTCGTTCGTATTCTTTTTAAATAAAATTTGGGGGGGACTGAAAAAAGCAATTTTAACTCATTCACTGCCATTGACGGCTATAGACGTCAAAAATTAATTTGAACTATTTCTATTAGTTGAACAATATTTCCCCACTCTTGTTAACAAGAGTATGAAAACCTTTTTTTTTATTGTACATTTAGAACAGATATAAAATTTGTTAACTAGTGAAGTCATGCGAATAATTATGATTAAAAAATGTAAGTGTTAATAATAATTTATTTTAAAAAAAAGATTATTAAAAATAAAATAAAAATAATTACAATTACTTAAAAAAAGAAAAGACTATTAAAAAATTATGGGAGTCAGGCGATTAAATTTCTTCATAAATTCATCACATGACTTCACTAGTTAACTCACGATTAATCACAAATTTTGTATCTGTTCTAAATGTACAATATTTTTTTCTAGGTTCAATACTCTTGTTAACAAAAGTGGGAAAAAAATGTTAAACTAATAGAAATAGTTCAAATTAAAAAAAAATTATGTCTGTAGCCGTCAATGGCAGTGAATGAGTTAAAAAGAAAAAGAACAAGAAACAAAATCTGCTAATATGGGAATTTGTAGGTGCCGAACTATGCTATGCAGGGGTCGACAGTGGTTTTAAGTTGTAATATCACCATGAACCACTAGATGGCTATATATCTTATTTGCAATTCAACTGGGTCTTATACTGCATTCGAAGAAAGTGGGAAGTCTGACTTTTCCAACCTCCGAGCAGGAAAAGTACAATGAACTGGGAGGTCCGAGTTGTTTACCGACCGGCTGCAATCTGAGACGCTGAACGATTATAAACACATTTACCTCTTTATTTACATTAGTTATCCAAAAACAAACAACCTCAAGTAACACATGATTTGTACTGACTGCATGAACCAGAACAGCAATTTATCTGAATCAGCCATCTTTGTTGTGTACATTCGCCGAGAACGCTTTATCTTCCCAGCTTCCTTGAATGCAGCATTACACTGCTTTATAGTACAATGTGAGTACCGGTAGGTCTAATAATTTTTTGCAGATTTGGAAATTATATGCCAAGTAAACGTTTTGTGAAAAACTCTACAAAATGAGTTTTTGCACTTAATGTTGATTTCTTGTTAAGCAGATGTGTGCCGTCCCTTTGCATTGGAAAAAAAAAATAGATACTATGTGGTTATTTTGTTGTTTGTTTTCAACCCTTTGCTGTTGAGTTAGGATAGTGGATACATGTATCGAAAAAAATATTTTGAAAAACAAAATATTAACAGCACATATTTTGTCCGTATGTGCATACAATATTTTGACATATTTAAACAGGCCAGTGTGTGATCCTCTATGTGCGACCCCCCCTTACCCCACCCCTGCTCTAAAATGTGTCCATCCCTGACATAATGTATTGGACACAGTCACAAGTTCCAATACTTTTACTCTCGAACTGCTGAAATGAAATCTGTAAACTGTTGATTTCTTTTGATGTCAAACCCAAACGTTTTGAGTCCCCAGCAAAAATAAAGGAATCCGTCTCACTGTTCCAACGCTTTTGGAGGGAAGTGTAGATGTGGTGTAATCATCACATTGCATTACAGCAGAAGAAAAGGCGGCAAAGCAGCTTTAACGAGTCCTATTTATGCCTCGTACGTTTTCTGTAATCACAATTATGACGCCGACGCCTCTGTAGTATCAAAGACAGGTTATTCTATTTGATCCACTGTGGCCCGGCTCACTAATGCCTGTCACCGGTCATATTCCTGTGTTTATATCATGGGAGGAGGACTTCTCATGCATATGTATGCCCTCCAGCGCAACTGAACACTCGGCATGAAATGAAATAGTGCACTGCTTAGACAAATCTAAATCTACATATGGCCCGTTGCATACAAATGGACGCAGGCAGAACCTGCAGGCTCCTTCAAGCAGTCCGATATCAGATATTAAGAAATAGCTTGTTGTGTTATTTTGAATGCGCTCACTTTATATCAGTGGTGTTTCTGTGTTTGTGTGGCAATAAAAGACACATTTTAGATAGGCATGGGGGAAAAGATGACATTTTGCCAATGCACATTTACAGACAATCGTGTTTCTTGGCTGGCAATCACATCAAGCTCAGAGCATCCAGACAGACACTATGAACACAGTGCACTTTTCCCAGCTACATTAAAATAACTGCATTTTCTCTTCCATGCTCCAATAACTGAAGAAAGGAGCTTGATTTGTTTTCCCCCATGGCTGCAAATCTCATTTTTATAGCAGCCCGATATTATGTGCAAACCAATTCCAAATCCACTTTTCCAGTCTACTTTTCCATTATCACAATAAAATTGGAGCTCTTTTTTCTTGTCTTTTTTTTCCCTCCCTTTTTTTTACAGTGACTGAATGTTGAAACACATTAAAACGGCTCGGAGAATAGCCTTGCCCTCTTGAACGTTGTCTTTTGAATTAAATGTCAACAAAGGTGTAAAACTAAATGTAACCTCATCTCTGGCGGAATATAAATGTGCCACTCTTCTGATGTAGATGAGATGTCCAGCGCAGACAGAGTGGGGCTCATCTGCACGCTCATAAATTAATAAGAGAGGGTGTCTGCACTTGAGTGACACATCTTTGATTTGCAGCAAAACAGTTCATTTCAATCTGTGCTATAATTCCTCACGGCGTCTCGCTCCCCTCACAGTCATTCGGGGAGAAAAGTAATATGCCGACATCTAATAAGTGAAACTTATTTGCTAATGTAAGCCGAAGCAGAATCAAGGCGACGTAGCGTAATTTAAATCAACCTAATTTAACGAGTCAAAACAAATTGCTGATGGCGCTGATGATAATATTTCTCTAATGTAATTGATTTCGGCTCCTTCATTATGCCGCAATGCATGCAAATCTTTTCACAAGACACTTTTTTCCATTATTTTTCATCATTTAAAGCATGTCATAGCTATTTAAATAACATGTATGAGATTTGCTTATACCCCGAGGATAGAGAATTAAAGCATAATTTACACTCTCTTTTTCTCGCGTTGCTGAAATTAGCCTGTTTTGATAGACCGGTTTCAGGCAAAGGAGCCACCGCTTACCCCATCACACTCTACTGCTAACCAATAGCAGACAATAGCAGGCAAGTACATATTTGGTTACTATGACAACAATATGAACTACTACGTGTCCAGGGTGAAAAGGAAAAATCGAGGCAACAATAAGCAAATGCTAAGAAAAAGAAAAACAACTTTTAAAATCCAGCGTTGTGATTAACTAGTTGTTATATTCTTGACTACAAATGACAGTAGATAAGCAATATTCAAGAGAGTGTGACCATAGCTTTGGATAGAAAGGTTGTTGTGAGGGCAAAGGCCAGAAGAAGATATCATGGGAGATCTGAAAATGATCAGATTTGAATTGGAAATTCAACGATTATGTTTGTGACACAATCAGGAAAAGAAAATGACAACATGCAACTCAAAGATAAGAGACACAACTTTATCCGTCACTAATGTCACAATTAGTCAAAATCACTAGAAAAAAAGAAATTAATGAAAGTTACTTTTTTCCTGTCTTCAGCCAGAAGGAGCAAGATGATGTCATGTGACAGGAGGTGCTTGGAAACAATATTTTACAGACCAAAACCTTTGTCTAAATTGTCTACTAAGATATAAGTGGAAAAAAGTTGCATTAATATTTTTTTATTGTGAGTAGAAAATTACAGTTATAGACTTTGGCATCAATGGGCTAATGTGTAAGTCACTTTATGTGAATAAAAACTGTTTTTATTTCATTGACTGTGAGTGGAGTATGTCAAACCACAAACTTTGAAAACTGCTCTTGTACCCCCCCCCCCCCCCCACACACACACACACACACACACATACACACTCCCCCCCTTGTTTTACGTATAATTGTATTTTGTTAGCGACACCTCTACTTTTGTGACAAAACATCTAATCATTTTGACTTGCAGTGCTCACACAATGCCAAATGGATGATGCATTGTGGGTGCACTGACTACTTGTATACCATAGAAATTTGATTTTGACACATAGGTAAGATGTATTGGGAAAGATATGAGCTTTTGCAGATGATCCATGGTGTCGTGCAAAAACATCTAAGTTATTTTTGGGCAAAAGCACTAAGTGAATGCAGATAAGCCAAAGTAATTGAGAAGGATCTTTGCAGTTGTGACAGTACCGACTCTTTGTTTGGGAAAGGAACTTGGAGTGAAGCATGCGTGACCAGTTTTGGGATAGTTGTGTGCTTTTGCTAATGAACTGAGCACAAATGTAAGTCTGTTTGGCCAAATGAGCTTGCATTTTTGAAAATGTAATTTCAGTTTCAAGAAATGTGCCAAACCGATGGAGAAAAACTGTAAATGTGTGGCAGCATTTCGATCACAGGCGTGCTCTTCTTATGAGAGGATAGTAAGTATACCATCTGAATTCTATTGATTCCAAGTTATTTTAAGGTCAGGTTACTTCATATTGTGAATTTAATCGCTTGATACGGCTCAGTGTCGACGAATAGAAGCCTCGACCCCTTTACCATCTCTCTCCGACTGCTGTCATTTCCATTAGTGTCGAGCTGCCAGTGCCCTGACAAACTCTCTCAACTCACTTCAATTGGACATGCATTGGACTGTGTCCTTAAAGTCTTCATAAATGACAGTGCTTTCTGAGCCATGAATGGATTTGCTGTGCTGGTAAAAGAAATCGGTACACACTGTATACCGCATAGTGGTGGAGTTTCTCTTACATTGCCCTTTGGAATACTGCTTAAGGAGTATGGTGATGGAGTCAAAACCTGAACTGGTTGACAAGGGCATTATTACATGGTGCTAATAATTGTGTCTTGGTATGCAAATGATAGAGTGGTAGGTTGGATGGATGGATGGATGGATGGATATATATATAGATAGATAGATAGATAGATAGATAGATAGATAGATAGATAGATAGATAGATAGATAGATAGATAGATAGATAGATAGATAGATAGATAGATAGATAGATAGATAGACCAACAGCTAGCTAGCTAACTAGATAGATAGATCAACAGCTAGCTAGCTAACTAGATAGACAGCTCAGCAGTTAGCTAGCTAACTAAATAGATAGATAGATAGATCAACAGCTAGCTAGCTAACTAGATAGATAGCTCAGCAGTTAGCTAGCTAACAGATAGATAGATAGATAGATAGATAGATAGATAGATAGATAGATAGATAGATAGATAGATAGATAGATAGATAGATAGATAGATAGATAGATAGATAGATAGATAGATCAACAGCTAGCTAGCTAACTAGATAGATAGCTCAACAGCTTGCTAGCTAACTAGATAGATAGCTCAGCAGTTAGCTAGCTAACCAGATAGATAGATAGATAGATAGATAGATAGATAGATAGATAGATAGATAGATAGATAGATAGATAGATCAACAGCTAGCTAGCTAACTAGATAGATAGATCAACAGCTTGCTAGCTAACTAGATAGATAGCTCAGCAGTTAGCTAGCTAACCAGATAGATAGATAGATAGATAGATAGATAGATAGATAGATAGATAGATAGATAGATAGATAGATAGATAGATAGATAGATAGATAGATAGATAGATAGTTTGCACTTTCCTAAGAAGTTTTCTCAATCTACTGCCATGTGAGCCCTTACATAGTACCGCATTAATATGTCAATTATTCATAAACCAAACTTAAATTCAACTAAAAGAAGATTGCTCCTGCCTGTTAATGATAGCGTCGATCTTGCGTCACCTCAGTTATCTTAGCCTTTCATGTTCAGTGCTTTGAACAGGCAATGCTGTTTTCTCAGTCTAAACTAACAGGCAACATGCAGTTGTATAAAAGAAAGGAGAGAGAAAAAATGGGAGTGAGATTGAAAGGAGCTGAAGAGCAGGGGATGAAATGTTCTTGCAGACAATCCATTTACTCCCCACAACACACCTTGGAGATATTGAGAACGATAACAATGCAGCCGGTGCCGTTTGGTGCGCTGCTACACAGCACATAATTGCCCTGCTCTTGTTATATTTTCTATCCGGGCAACATCAATCTCTGTTGCAGCTCTTGTCAGAGCTGTCGGGAAGCTTGCGGAGTGAAGTCAGATCTCCCGTGTTGGGCTTTGGGGAAAGTGTCAGAGCCAGGATGAGGCACCGTGCAAGCGGCTCAGCTTAAACACTCGCTCGTCCTCTTCACATCGCATGTCACCACATGCTGACAATAACAAAGTGCATGATAAATATATCAATTTATGAACGTTACAAGCACACGGTGCACTGATGGGGTGCATCGGCGAAAATATTAGCACTGGTTTCCAATATACGGCACACTTTTCAGTGTTTAGTGCTGCTGTTTTGGTTAGCAAATTGTCTCAGGAGTGAACTAATGTTCATGTATGTACATTAACATCTATTAGCTGACATGTTTACGATGACTACCTGATCGAAAGAAGATGCATCTAATATGGATAATAGCAACAACAGAAGCAGACTGCGAGGGACTAAAACATTTTATCGCTCCCCTCGAAATAAGAATGTTTCTGGCTCATATTGCGCTTTAAAGTTGCTTTCCTAAATCCTTAACGGCTATATTAGACATTTTAATATATTTTTTTTGTTTAATGGGAAAAGCGCTGACTCAAATCCGTGATCCGATCCGAACCGTGACTTTTGCGATCTGTTGCAGCACTAATGGATAATCAACTTGAAAGGTTGATTTCAGCAAGACAAGAAATAGGAGATGTTAAGGGACGAAAGTATGTTTATAAAATACCTGGGAATTGTTTTAACGTGTGAAATAAAAATGCAAAAGAGCATATCTCCCACACACCGTGCCTACAGTCAGTCCTGCGTATTAAACTTTCATTCTCTCAGAGGATGTTATGCACTTTGGTGCTGCTGGTTTGGTTAGCAACATAGTTTAAATGGGCTCAGTATTTAAAGTCTATGAACTGAGGTAATTAAGTAACTGACAAGAAAAAATTGGCATGTATCAGTCTTAAGCAGATGATATACCCTGGCATCTATCTATCTAAGTTTATCTTTCCGATTTTCCAGTCTACTTTGCTGCTACTTTTGCTTTTGCTTTTGTATTTTTACACTCGGCAGTTGCTGCATTTACATAAACAAACGTACATCTACTTTTTTTCCATCCGTGCATGTTTGCATGCGTGGCTCACCTCATAAAGCACAACCTTGAGAGTGAGCGTACACTAATTACTGTTTACAAACACCTCTCGTAAGTTTTTTTTTTTTTTGCGACAAGAAAAGATGGTTTGAGGGCGAGCGAGGCAATATTTCAGCGGGCCAAAGAGGTGCAGGCAATCTGCCTTTGGAGTGGAAAAGGCAGCGGTGTTTTATAATGGAAGAAATTCAATGTGACATGTAGAGAATGAATTGCTCAGTCAAGCAGAAATATCCCTTGTTCTAATGGCTTGGGACACTCACTGGCATGTACTCTCCTCCTCCTCCTCCTCCTCCTCCTCCTCCTCCTTTTGCCCATCCCCCCACTCTTTCTATATCTCTCTCCGCTTTCAGCAGCACAATCACAACACACTGTCGTCTGCATTGGATAAGAACATAAACAGGCTGCAGAAACGCATAGAGAGACGCCAAGGGACCAGAGCACGTATCTGTCGAAAGGAAAACATGCTCAGATGTGAACCTTGATAGCGCATTAGCCGTGACGAAGTGCTGATACAAAGTGGACCGAGCGTATTTCCACAAATAGTGGCACCATCCACTTCAGATAAATCAACACTCTCTATAATCGATAGGTATTATTCTAAGTATACAGTACACAATTGTTTTCGCACAGACAAAGAGTTAGTTGCTGATTTGAACTCTGTTACTAACAAAAACAGGAGCACCTACTGCAACATTTCAACACCTAATTCGTACAAGTAGAATATTATTATTTTAACAATATCCTATGTCAGCATTTGTTTTTTTATTGCTTTAAAGGATATACCCTTTTCTCTCGTGTACTACGTGGTCGTTGTGCTCAATTGAAAAACCTGTTTGAAAGTGCGACTATTATGCAATAAGTCGTCATTTCCACGTTTAACTTCTTCACTCTGAGCCATTTTCACTGAAGTAACCCCCTTTGCTCCCGGCTGTTTTACTGCAATTTTGACTGATTTTGCAAGGCCCACAGAATGTTGTGTTCTATTGCTATAAAAACATGGAACCTACCAAAAGAAAGATTGGAATCTCTTTTTTCATCAGGTGGAAAAAAAAGTATATTTCTATCTGTTTCTGTTTTGCAGCAATTGGCATTAGAATATAGCTAAGTTTAATCATTATTCACCAAAAAAAATTTAACTGTAAGGAAAACAGCTTTTTTTTGCAACATGGCCCTGGTTGAACTCGTATACTCTGCTGCCACCTGCTGGCCGTTTTTGTAATAACTACCATTGCTTCAACCGTTCTCTTCAGTTCAGAGGCCGCATCAAAGCCTTCTGTATGCTCTAGCATTTAAAAAACAAACAAACATAAAAAAAAAACGTTTTTGGGACACTGGTAATATTAAAAATAGAACATATTTATACGTTTTTGGGAACAAATGAGTTAACTTTCTACATTCAATAAGACATCATACTTATGTCATTCATCTCGCTAAATAAAGTGTAGATCTTTGCTGCATCGTCTTGTTTGTTTACCTCTGCTCAAGTATTTCTGGTGGATTGCATGCCAGATGCACGGTTTGTATAAATACACCCTATGGCATTTTCGCTGTAGAGACAGAAAATACAGCGGAGGAAACAATGTCTTCAAGTGAGGCATATTTGGGTTTTTGCACGTGTTTAAATAGCCTTTCAAAATTTGAATAGTGCCCAAATTTGAAAGGGTCATTGCCTGCATGTAAACATAGTTTTTCTCAATCTTATGGTGATCAAATTGAATGGATTCAGAAGCTGACGTGTGGCCGCCCAACCACATAGGCAACATAAAACATTAAAATCCCAACATTTTGTATCACGTCGCCCTGTTTGAAGCATTCTACCTTTGTCATGTTGTCATATTATCTGCGAAGTGCTCTGCATCAACAGAAATGTATTTTCTAAGGGTCAGACGCTGCATATTTATTGGCCCCTCCCTCCCACGAGGCCGCACGATACACCGCCAGCCATGTATCCTTTTTGCATTGTTTGCTTTAGAGTGTTTACACTGCGATTGGCACTTTAGATATTCCGCAGAGCATGTCTTCCCTTACATGAAATATGATTTCTTGGAGAAGTGTGAGCCCGGACGACTAGGAAGATTGCTTTCTATTATCCGAGTGTGAAAATGATAAATTGGTGCTGGTAATATTTCAGATGACGCTCACATGCACGCGCGCACTCCCATTGTGTCGTGCTGAAGATTCTCACCTTTTCATCAGCGGCTGTTTTACAAAAGCCGACATGGCACGTAATCTGTTGTAAGGCGGATATGATACAAACATTCTTACGGCACCGCAGCACCCCCCCCCTCCTCCCTCCTTTGCGCAATTTAGACCACCCCCCCCCCTTATTGTGCAGACAGGAAATCACTCCTTAGAATGAAATATCGCAAACACTGAGGTTTTTACGCAGCTGCTGATAACAGGTGACAAACTGCGTTACTTATTAACCCGACAAGCACGCCTGTCGTTTTCAAGGAACATTATCAACTATGTTCTTGTCAGCAACGCATACATTCTCACAGCATTACTGGTAATCATTTTACTTTAAAAGGGACGTATTGTGAAAAAGTTACTTTATATTGCTATTATAAGAACAGTTGGTTCGTGGTCATTTCTGTCCGATGCATCAAGTATGATATTTTTATTTTTTATTTTTTTGCTGGCCTTGTTCTTGAATCTTAAATTCACTGTAAGCACGCCATTCTGAATTTTGCTGGATTGTGATGTAACAGTGGTGCTAATTTGCATAATACTACTCCCAATATGTCGGGGTACAAGGGGGGAAAAAAAATCCACGTTCGCACAGAGGCAAAATATAAGCTCCACATGGTTAAGATTTAAACCCAGAATGTCTTGACTGTGAGCCAGGTATACTAACCACATTGTGCCATGTGACTGAAACAATGCCTAAAGGCCCAATTGCGAACGTCACATGACCAAACCCAGAAAAGAGGTGAGCCATTACGGTCTGAACCTGAGTCCTTAGGCAATGTGATGTCATTTTCAGGCGACAGCAAGTGGCAAAATGGCCGCTCACTGAGATAGATATACGGGTGGATTTTTCAGCTTAAAGAGACAGTGTGTATTAATTAACACCCCATCTAGTGGTGATTAGGGATGTAACGATAATGGCAATATCGTGATATCGCGATATTAAAACTGCCACAATATATCGTCGTCATCATGTCACGATATTGAAAGTCGGGTTGATTTTTATTTGTGCAGTTCTAGCGCCCTCTGGTTGCTAGTTTTTTAGTGCAGTTTAATTTTCACAAGGCATGTTTCGGCCCTTCTATGTTTAAAATCCACGCTAATGGTCAGATGAAGGGGAACGTAATATGCTTGTGAACAATATGTGGATGAACTCAATGTGTGCGTGCATTAGCAAGTGTCTCAATATATATGTATATATATATATATATATATATATATATATATATATATAGAGAGAGAGAGAGAGAGAGAGAGAGAGAGAGAGAGAGGGAGAGAGATTTATAATATTTTTCATTTCTGTAAAAGCACAATATTGTGTGTTTTTTTTTAGTATGAGCTCTTTTTTTTTTTTACAATATTGTGAATATTGCATTGCCAAACTCCCCACAATATTGTGATAATTATCATATCGTGACCTTCATATTGTGATAATATCATTTGGATATCGTTTCATCCCTAGCTCTTTGACTGCCAGACGTTTTCAGAAAAGGGATGCCGTGGGTGCCAGCCGATTTAAGCATTTTTGACTGATCTTTCAAGGTCCACAGAAAATTATGTGTTTGGACTATGGAAACACACATACTACCAAATGAAAGATTGGACTCTCATCTTTCATCAGAAAAAAAAAAGTTTCTAGTTTTTTTGTTTATACCTTATTCCGTTTTTCAGTAATCAACAATAGAAAATGGTTAGTTTCACCTCTGTTTTGAAAAAAAAACGTCTTTTAACGTCTTTGGCACTCCTCCATAGGATTTTACTAAACGTTATTTAACGTTTTTGGCAGTCAAAGAGCTAGTGGTGATTGGTGAACTAATAATGAAATCATTTTAAAAACCTACTATTAATTTCAATGATTAAAAAAAAAAAAGTTCTATCACATCAATGTCTAGTAATCGCAAATTTTGTATTAACATAGGTCGCACCACCTCTTGGCTGATATGAGTTCCATGATTCGGGCTCCCGCCGTTTGTCTCTCGCTGCTTAGCTCTCGCAAGCGTCTGCTAGCTTCTCCCGCTAGCCGCTCTAGCGAGTTCTTGCTAGCCACTCATATTAGCCGCTCCTGCTCGCCAGGCTGCTCGCTCACTCCAAATAATAATTGGTAGTAGCCCTGCAAAGTGTGGCCAAACTGAGGCACCGTAGTTTACGTGCGTCAAAATTGTTGCATTCTATTCATTCACCACTAGATGGCACTAAGTAATACACACTGCCCTTTTAATAAAAATTCCACAAACACAATATTAATCAAAATGCCGTGCCTAGCAGAGGCGCATAGAACACATTGTAAAGAATTTTTTTTACCCGACTTCCCTTAAGTGACTGGCGACCAGTTCAGTCTCAGGCCTGTTCTCCCCGTTCTTCAATGGGCTTTCTTTCTGGCTAACCTTCGTTGTTCCCAAATCAAGTATTTGAAGTTCATTTACAAACCAAAATTGTCTGTAGGTGCGAATGATTATGAGTATAAGGTTTTACACTTCCTCGCGTCCCAACGCTGGAATAAGCTTCAGCTCGCCCGCCACCCTAATGAGAAAAAGCGCTATAGAAAATGGATAGCTGGAAGTTAGTCTTTATCAATGTTTGCGTCACGGAGCACAACATTGACTTAAATGTTAAGCTTGTTAACAAGTTGAGGTTGATCATTAACTGCGAGGAGGAAGTGTGCATTTGTTCTGCCAAAGGGGATGGGACTGTTCCAACCTAACAAACAAACTGCTTGTTCTGCATTACTTGACGTCCCGAGCAATAACGGCGCCAAAAAGCGAGGAAAACCCAATGTGGGGTTTTAAAGTGGGGAGTTTGGGAACAGTAAGAAAAGAAAAGTCAAATGTCCATTTCTGCCATTGTGGTTGTTTAACTGATCTTGACAGCCAGTCATCGAGGGTGCCCCGCATCTATGAAGTGAAGCCGGGAAATCTTTGAGGTGTTTGGTCCCCCTAATCCCGATGAACACCCCCCCCCCTTTCCCCCCCAACCCCTATGTCCTCCCATTCTAATAAGGGCCACGCCTCAATACCACGCTGCTGCTTTCTTTTTAGACGCACTGGTCATTTGTCATGTGATTAGCGCTGGAGGGAAAAAAAAAAATGAATTAAAGAGGAATAACAGCATGTTGAATGACCTGGATGTTGGCCAGGGGGGAGGAAGAAGGGGAAAGATTGGGGCTGCCCCCCCCCCTCATCCCAGGACCCAGACAATGGAGTCCGTAGGCCCTGATGCGGCTTGACAAGTGAATGACATGCTGAATGGTTGCCATGGAAACAAATGTGTTGAATTTAATGCATGCATATTCTGTTTTTGATTCCCCCTCCCCTTAGCTGACTAATGGTGTGCTGACTCCACACAGGAAGCCCCCCTCTTACCTCAACCCGGTCTGCGTGGACTGGCTCAACAGTAACGCTTCGGAGAGTATTAGCTTAGCGTGGCGTGGCGTGTCTTACAGTATGTTAATTATTTACAACAAATGATGTATCCTTGTTCGTCTTTTTATGCCAGTGATGAATAGTGACAGGAAGAACAATTAAAGGTCTAATTAACCTGTGTATCCACCTGTTGCCATTCATACAACTGAATAATGGCTTTCTGTTTAACTAGGGGGGGGGGGGGGGGGCTAGGGGCTGTTCAGTTCATACAAGCTATCATACAAACATGGACATGAACAAATTGACATCAAAGGCCTATTTGAACTGTGTTGTTAACCAAAACAGCAGCATCAACTGACTCACTTATATAATATAATTAACTCATTCACTGCCATTGACAGCTATAGACGTAAAAAATTCATTTGAACTATTTCTATTAGTTTAATTTTTCCATTTTTGTTAACAAGAGTATGAAAACCTAGAATATTTTTGTACATTTAGAACAGATCTAAAATTTGTGATTAATCGTGAGTTAACTAGTGAAGTCATTCGACTATTTACCATTACAAATTTTAAATCGCCTGATGCCCCTAATTTTTTAATAATCTTTTCTTCTTTTTTTTTATTTTAAAGAAAAGATTATTACAAATTAGGGGCGTCAGGCGAGTACTATTTTTAATCGTTATTAATCGCTTGACTTCACTAGTTAACTCACGATTAATCACAACTTTTATATCTGTTCTAATACAATATAAAAAAACACACTGAGTTGCTAACCAAAACAGCAGCAGTGAAAGCATGTAAAGTCTTAAAGTCATTTTTTTCGGCCCCACACCAGCCCACTACAAAACACTTTCAAGTCAGGTTTGTTGTATTCGTACCCTTTTTACTATGACTGACGAGGTTTCTCATCTACACCTTGACTGCTGTTGCAAATTTTTTTGACAAGTTAAGTTAATCTAAGGCATCCACAGCAATCATGGCCTGTCATATACAATCCCCCCAAACTCCTGCGTTCGCACACAACGGTGGTGTCTAAATTTTGATGTCTAAAAATGTGATTGCTGTGGTCGCCGGGGACACAATACAAATGTAGCGTTACCAAAACAGCAGCACTTAAAACAATCATCATGGAGTCCTACCGCATGTAAACGAGTTCCTTGTGCAGTATTATGATGATCTTCCATAGACTCAGACGCTCACACAATACTGTGTGCTCCATAATAGTCCTTTTAATTAAGCTTTAAACTTCACTTTAAGTTATATTAATTAATAATTAATTTGTCCCCCCCCATCAAATCAAATCAACCAGACACAGAATGTCCTTGAAAATGAAGCAGACGTGATATAATACAATTTAGGAGCGTTTTAATTAAATGTGATGTTTTTTTCATTTTACAATTCACAAGTTAAAGATGAGTTGTTTTAAAGCGAGATTAGATAAACTGAAGCGCCAGTGATTTTAATTTAAAAAAAAATAATTATTAATTAAACTTGTGTCTAAAAGAGTGGAAAGAATTTGTAATTAGTTCTTCAACTTAAACAAGCTTGTGAGTTGGAGCTGCATATTGAAATTGTCGCCCTGTTATAAAATGATGAGAATTAAGGTTATCGTTTTTTTCCGAATGTGGTGTGAGACTCAAGTTGTAATGGTCTAAAAAAAATTCCCTTTAATCTTATGAAAATAAAGCTAGCTCTGAACTGCCGTTTGGTGCACAGGCACAAAACAACAGTCAGGAATCGGGATCCATCCCACAATCAGCAGCTTCAAGTATGAGGACTGTAATTCGACCCGAAATTAGTTGCTTCAAAACAAAATGGCCACATTTTTCTTTCCCTCTTTTACAGATGTTTATGCATCTTGTATACTTGTCCACCCAAATTAGTGCTGATTGGTTTTGAAACTGGTGACTCCCCCCCCCCCCCCCCCTCCATATTTCCTGGTCCCCTTTTTTTCAGGTCATCAAAATGATCATCAGACTTCGATGCCTTTTGTCCGTATTAGATGGCGTGGGCAAGAAAATGTTGGTAATTTTGTATACATCCATCTAAGATCTGCTTCCAAATTGTTTTTTATTTGGGCAAAGTAAGAGACCTTGCATCAGCCTGAAAAATAACTGCATCAAAAAAAAAAATGGCCGACTTCCTGTTCAGTTAAAGGCATGTGTCTTGTGATGGTAGACAATTAACATGTCCGCCCAATTTGGTGTTGACTGGTGTTGGGGGCTATTCTTTTTTCTATTTCTAATTTACTGATCAGGTTTTGGGCTATTGTGTTTCATAAACCCATAGATTTTCACACATGGTCACCAGCAGGGTTGAGAGGGTTACTTTTAAAATGTAATCCATTACAGTTACAAGTTACCTGCTAAGAAATGTAGTTAGTAACGTAATCCAAGTACCATAATATTAAAGTCATGTAACTGGATTACTTTTGGATTACTCCAATATTGAGTATGCTCATGAAGACAAAAAATAATAATAATATCACCACAATACATATTCTATACAATGTGTTCCTGCTACAAATAGCAAGAATCCTTGTGTAATTAAAAAACATGTAGGCTATTGATTGATTGATTGATTGATTGATTGAAGGCCAAATGCTGTTTTCAAACTGTCACTGAAAGCAACCACACCTCGCAGGTAGCTAGCTAGCTAGCTAGCTAGCTAGATAGCTAGCTAGCTAGCTAGATAGCTAGATGTGTGACATCAACTGCAAAATGAACTTTTATCCCAGTCACAAGTTTATATGTTGTGTATGATTTTTAAATAGTGAATTGGTGGAAGGAAGATTTGTTTGGAAGGTGTAACTCACATTATGGTTGTAGGCTAGCGGGCTAGCTAGCAAGAAGCTACAGCGCGTAAGCATGCCGCTGGACTCTCAGCTCAAACTTTCGCTCCGAGTAAGTTCCAGTGAATACCGGTCGTCATTTCCGCCTCCCGTCCGTGAAGCTTTTTCAAACTGCCCGCGTGTGGAGGACACGACTAGTCAGTTCATTCGTTCCCACTTCCCCGACATGTAGCAACTCTCTCTCTCTCTCTCTCTCTCTCGCCCTCTCGCCCTCTTTCGCACTCTCTGTCATCGTAAAAATTGTAATCCCTCGAAGCAATCCCCATTTTTACTAAATGTACCTGTAATCTGATTACATATTTTTTTCCTGTAACTGTAATGGAATACAGTTAAAAAAAAATTGCAATCTGATTACGTTACTCCCCAAGCCTGGTCACCAGTCTACATGCATTTGCAAACAATGCTGGAGTTTTATGGCACACTGAAGTCCCCCTGATAAAAAGCTATTCCAGTGATTTCACCAATTCTTGACAGAACATTTGTATAAAAGAGCGGAAGGAATTTCTAATTAACTGAACTTCAATTTGCCCCACTCCTCCCTGTTGCCATGAGATGAAAAGCACATATTGAAGCCGTCTTCCCGTGCAGGTTTATTTAGCTTATACAAATCCCAAAACCCTCAAGGAGAATTTGATCTTGAAGTTTGTTTGAATGAACGTGTTTGCAGGAAATGAGCAAAAAGAAGCGCATGTTTGGCCTTCGTGTGCGGTAAAAGTTTGACACTTCAACAGTCCAATGAGTTTTGGGGAGTGAGTGAAGGCAGCACGGAGCAGATTGGAGATACCGAGGAGGAGTGCAGGCCTTTTTGAAGGGTGGGGGGTGGGTTGGTATTAATTCTCCAGTTCTCGGGTGTGGGAGTGACGCCCTGAATGCTCACAGCCGGTGTTGGGCCTAATCAGGCATTAATGGGAGGTGTGGGTTGTTGCTCCCTTGCAGAAGGCGGAGGGGCGAGCAATGCACAATGAAGACAAGCACAAAAGACGGAGGAGGTGGCGTCACTCGCAACTGTACGCTCAGCACTCACTTCAAAAAGCGAGCCTGACAGGAGATCGGCACTATTTTAATGGGGGGGGAATCGTAGGTAAGGAGCCTTCAGATTTGTTTTGTTTTTATTTTTCAAACGGGCGAAGAACACGTCAGTCACAAGCACGTCCTCACAAAAATGGTTTCTCTAATTAATAAATAAATAATTGTGGATGGAGTTACAAGTGTGACAAATGTGAAAAAAAAATCTTAATTTTTTACAAAATCATAGTCATAATATTTTGAAACCGAAAAAAAAAGAGAGAGCAGCTCAAATTGTAATATTATGAGAATGAATACATCATTGACACAAAAATACAGCATTTTACTAAATAAAAGTAATGCTGTTGAGATAAAAAAAAAAATATATATATATATTTATATTGTGTGAGAAATAAATTACATTTACAGGATGAAGAAATGTATGCAAAACTTTATATTTTATCACAATTAAGTTGAAATATGACAAAACATTCCTAAATTTAGCACGATAGATAAATAGATAGATGGATGGATAGATAGATAGATAGATAGATAGATAGATAGATAGATAGATAGATAGATAGATAGATAGACAGCTAGCTAGCTAGCCATCTAGCTAGCTAGCATCTAGATAGATAGATAGATAGATAGATAGATAGATAGATAGATAGATAGACAGCTAGCTAGCTAGCCATCTAGCTAGCTAGCCATCTAGATAGATAGATAGATAGATAGATATATATATATATATATATATATATATATATATATATATACGATAATACGATTAGTTCTAAAAAATATAAAAAAATAAATATTTTTCTTACCAATAAACAACTTTGAAAAAAAATAACATTGCCATCATCTTGCATTAATAGAACTTGGAGAATGCTTTCTTTGTTGCAATAACGAACGAACGACCCATCGTTTCTTTTTATGTCACGGTCAAATGCATCCATAATGACTTATCTACGTATGCCTCCAATGGTGCGCTCTTTAAAACGCAGCCAGACTCACATTTAGCCAACTCTTCTTGAAATCCATTAGAACGCATGCAAAACGAGTCTGATGGGAAAGCTACAGTAAGTGATAGAAAGGGGGGGGGGGGGGGATGCAAACATGTACATTGTACGGAGAATAAAAGAAGGTAACCTAGAAATAGAGAGAGTGATTATAAAGGATAGACCGAGTGGGGAGTGGTGTTGGAGTGTAGTAATATCCATTAGATTTATTGTGCCGCAATTCCCAGTCCCTGCAGTTGCGCCCGAGGGTGACTATATTACATTTCATCACACTTTCATTTTCTCCCGCAGATGAGAAATGGGACTTGTGTTGTGCCGTAATGTAGCATGTATGTGCTAAATCTCGGCGCTAATAAAATCAAACACAACTCCTGGCACTCTTTGACCACAAAATGAAACACCATCTGTTATGGCATCGAGAGTGCCTTATGAAGGCATAAAGATTGTTGAATAAAAAAGGGGAATGAGTGTAGTAATAATAAACACGCTTGGTAATGGGAGATGATGGTGAGTGTGGTGTAAAAGGTATATGATTGTTTTGTCAACATTCTATTCACGCAAGTGCAATGCGGATAAAAGAACAATATGATTATATTTTCTCATACTAACTCCTGCAATGTGAACATTCAAACAAAATATATATATATATTTTTTTTTTACTTTCAGTTATATTCTTGCTTTTAATTTTCTTACATTTCCATTTTTTCTATAAAGTTTGAAAGAATAACAGTATGACAACTCAAACCAATATACTGTATGTCGACAGGGATAGACCGATATTGGACATTTTGACGAATGTCGGTATCGGCTTAAAAAAAAAAAAAATAATAAATACGATAAAAGGTCAATCTAAAACAAATTTTAAACTCAGGGAACTATTTATTAAAAATTTCAGTTGACTTAATAAGAGACACTGCTGACCCTGGGAAACTTTTGTTTTTTGTTCGACAATCTACATTATTAAAACAAAGAAATCTGAAAGTTGAATATTTCAGGTATTTAAAAAAAAAATTTTTTTTAAAGCCTTTATTTTGATTCTGAAAAATTGCTCAATAAACATGCTTCAAGACATTACAATAAAGTAAAGATTGGCATTTGTATTTTAAAAAATTTTGACGTCAAATTTTTTCTCTCCCTTTTTACCGACAATGAATATCGACTTCAAATATCAGTTATCGGCCTCCTTGACTACTAATAATCGGCATCGGCCCTGAAAAACATATCGGTCTATATCTTCTATGCATGAAGTACAACTGTAAGAGTAGCACTCGCAAATGTCTCATTTAGTATAAATATTCCCCCCAAAATAAAGAAAATACATCAAAAACGTTATTTTACAATTTCTGTAATATTGTATGTTTTTGTAACGAAAGTTGCAATCTTACAAAAATGAAAAGCTACCGAAATTTCTTCAGTAAACGAAATCGCCGTTCAATCGCTAAGGTATAACGTCGCAAGAATATAGCTGCAATAAAAAAAAAAATTTATAAATCACGACAAAGACAAAGTCCTAATCACGGGACGTAAAATGCAGTTGTAAAATTCCATTGAAGGACGTTTGAAAGTCAGACCGTCGGAGACGGTTCCAGAAGGCAAGACATAAAGAGAAACACAAGCCACAGAAGTGGATATTAGAATTCAACTTGAATGCTTCTTTTAATGGCCAACCCAACTACACTGTCATCATCATCATCATCATCATTATCATCATCATCATCATTCCATCCAAATGTTTCGTAGCTTGCTGCCAGTTGCCTCATAATGCAGCTCATTAGTAGGCAGCATAGCGACGTGGTCACTCAGCTCTCTCTGATATCGTATGTCAGTATCAAATGGCAAAAGGGGAACAGGTGGGGGGGATTACCGTCATGGCCGCGCTACTAATAATACTAACGCCGTGCGTATGGCTTACCACAAAACACAATGGACAATCGCAGTACTGTAATGTGGCAACTTTGCTATTGTTGCGCGAATGCTAAAGGCAATGTTGAAATGTTCAGATTATTCAGAAGATCTAGGATATTATTTTATACCCCCACCCCCCCCCAAAAAAAAAAAAAATCCCATATTTTCATCAGAAGAGAACAAAAAACATTTAAATTAAAGGAGATATTGAAACAAAAAAATTCGCAATCTCGAGTTTCTGATTGAAAAACATTCAACATTCTCAAAAATCATACTTTGTGAAGAATTCCGCACTTTCCATGAAGATTCTCCATTTAATGGAAAATTTAATTTAACTTGCCTCAGATTCACAATTGCTCAACTGATTCAAAACATTTTTTTTTTTTTTTTATGATTTCCCGATTTTCACCAAGAAAAGAAAAAAAAAAATCTCAGATGCAACATTACTGAGCTGATTCAAATTGTTTCAATTGCAACATGATAAAAATGGTAAAAATTCTGTTTTTGAAAGAATTTTACATTTTCCATAAGAAAACTATCAACTTGTACAATTTATCACTCTATTCAAGTCACTCGTAATACAAAAATGTTTAGCTCATTTAAAGCATTTTTCATATTGCACAAATTTCCATTTTCCCAGGAAAAAAAACATTCAAATCAATTGACTTTTTTTTCCCAATCACGTTACAAGTTTCAACCAATTCAAACCATGTCCACTTCTAACATTAAAATGTTAAAATAATTTCAAAGAATTTCCATGCCAAAAATCCCAAATTTGAGTTTCCTTAATTCAGCATTTTTCACCACTTTCAAGCATTTCACTTTCAAAACATTGAACAATCAATTAAAAAAAAAACACATTTTGTACTTCTGTCATATATTTCAAATTTTTCCAAAATATTTTCGCATTCAAACAAGATTTCTGCAGAAATTGCTTTTGTATTATTATATATATTATATACATTATATTAATATTATTGCTTTTTTGCCTCTACGTCAACAGAGAATAAAGAATAAAAAGCACCGGAGAACAAAAAAGCGCTTGCGTGCGATCGAAAATGATTTTTTATTTATTTTTTTGCCACACCTTTAGAGAGTCCCCCGACGGTCGTCAAATAAGTTGCGCTGTTGTTTTAATTGTCAATAGTGAAGCAATCTGTTCATAATTACAAACGTTTGCTTGTGGCAATTACAAAGGAGTGGCTGCGAGCGCTTTCATTTGCTTCCCTCCTAATCTTGTCTGTAATTAGAGCACACACAAGCAGCGAGACCACTCGCAGGCAAACAAGACCGGAGTGAAATTCCCATTAGGACAAAGTGCTGAGTGCCTGCAGCAAACGCGCGCACACACACACACACACACACACACACACACACACAAACACTCCATGGCCTTCGGTGCGCAACATTTCATACAGCACATTCTAATCCATTTGTTTAGCTTTACAGCATTGCGGGATCTCATTTCAACCTCCCTGCAAAAAAACATACTGTGCACAAATGGAAAACATGTTTCACAACATGGCAGCAACATGTTTTTATATCGACCAAAGATCACGCACGGCAAATGCCGTATGTAAAAATATTTCTCACTGGGCGCCTTATGATTTTTGGTAGTGTTCCAATACGATGAGTAATGAAATAGACTGCGTAGAGAAACGGTTAATAGCACAAAATCCACCCATTGATACATTCATGACTTAAAACATACTCGTCGTGTGACTGACCTGTGTGCAGGGTTGGGAGGGTTACTTCTAAAATGTAATCCATTACAGTTACAAATTACCTGCTAAAAAATGTAGTTAGTAGCGTAATCCAAGTACCATAATATTAAAGTCATGTAACTGGATTACTTTTGGATTACTCCAATATTGAGTATGCTCATGAAGACAAAATAAAAATAAATATCACCACAATATATATTCTATACAATGTGCCCCTGCTATTTGCGGGTGACCTAAAATCCCAAAATCCTTGTTTAATTAAAAAGCATGTAGACTATTGATTGATTGATTGATTGAAGGCCATATGCTGTTTTCAAACTGTCACTGAAAGCAACCACACCTCAAAGTTAGATAGATAGATAGATAGATAGATAGATAGATAGATAGATAGATAGATAGATAGATAGATAGATAGATAGATAGATAGATAGATAGATAGATAGATAGATAGATAGATAGAGAGACAGACAGACATCTAGCTAGCTAGCCACCTAGCTAGCTAGCGATCTAGTTAGATAGATAGATAGATAGATAGATAGATAGATAGATAGATAGATAGATAGATAGATAGATAGATAGATAGATAGATAGATAGATAGATAGATAGATAGATAGATAGATAGATAGATAGATAGATAGATAGACAGACAGCGAGACAGACAGACAGCTAGCTAGCTAGCCATCTAGCGATCTAGTTAGATAGATAGATAGATAGATAGATAGATAGATAGATAGATAGATAGATAGATAGATAGATAGATAGATAGATAGATAGATAGATAGATAGATAGTCATCCAATGAGGATGTGCGACATCAACCGCAAAATGAACTTTTATATGTTGTGTATGATGTTTAAAAAGTGAATTTGTAGGAGGAAGATTTGTTTGGAAGGTGTAACTCACATTATGGTTGTAGGCTAGCGGGCTAGCTAACAGGAAGCTACAGCGCGTAAGCATGTCGCTGGACTCTCAGCTTAAACTTTCGCCCCGAGTAAGTTCCAGTGAATACCGGTCGTCATTTCCTCCTCCCGTCCGTGAAGCTTTTTCAAACTGCCCGCGTGTGGAGGACACCACTAGTCAGTTAGTTCGTTTCCACCTCCCCGACATGTAGCAACGATCTCTCTTTCTCTCTCTCTCTCGCCCTCTTTCGCACTCTCTCATCATAATTGTAATCCCTCGAAGTAATCCCCATTTTTAATAAATCTACCTGTAACCTGTTTACATGTTTTTTCCTGTAACTGTAATGGAATACAGTTAAAAAAAAATAAAAAAAATTACTGATTACGTAACGACGGTACATGTATTCCGTTACTCCCCAAGCCTGCCCGTGAGTAATGATTGACATACACTGACACTGATTGTCCGTATGTCTAATGTTTGATAGCTGTAAAACTTAACAGTGGATATGGAAGACAATGCTCGTCATTTGTATCTGTAAGGCCATTTTATTAGGGAACTGTTTACGCCATGAGGACTGCAGCCCAGCTTCTTGTCTCCACGGTGATGCTTTTGCACACGAAACATCTGGACGAATCGTATGCCCTATTTAAAAGCGGGTTTTGCACGTTGGGTAGCTTTACACCAAGGAAAAGTCGGGAGAGCACTGCAAGTGCAAAATGAAGTTTGGAGTGATGGAAATGCAAGTGTGAGTGGAAGAGGTCGAATTTTGGGAAAGCCAGCAACTGAAAACTAGGAAAACCTAGAATTGTTTTTATTGTACATTTAGAACAGGTATAAAATGTGTGATTAATTGTGAGTTAACTAGTGAAGTCACGCGATTAATTACAATTAAAAATTGTAATCGTCTGACACCCCTAATTTTTAATAATCTTTTCTTCTTTTTTTTATTAGGGGGAGGAGGCAATTAAATTTTTGAATTGTAATTAACTCATCCACTGCCATTGACAGCTATAAACGTAAAAAATTCATTTAAACTTTTTCTATTAGTTTAACTTTTGTTAAAAATCTAGATTTTTTGTATTGTACATTTAGTTTTGTACATGAAATTTGTGATTAATCGCGAGTTAACTAGTGAAGTTACGATTAAAAACTTTAATGGCCTGACGTCCCCAAATTTTATATTTTCTTTCTTTCTTTTTTTAATTTATTCACTGCTGTTGAAGGCTATAAACGTCAATTAGTCAATCAGTAAAAAAAAAAAGTTTAACATTTCTTCCACTTTTGTTAACAAGAGTATGAAAACCTAGATTTTTTTTTATTGTACATTTAGAACATATAGAATTTGTGATTAATCGTGAGTTAACTAGTGAAGTCATGTGATTAATTACAATTTCAAAAACATTTATCGCCTCTTGCCCCTAATTTTTAATAATTAAAAAAAAAATGAATTTATGGCAGTGAATGACTTAATCACTTGACTTCACTAGTTAACTCACGATTAATCACAAATTTTATATCTGTTCTAAATGGACAGTAAAAAAAATGTTCATACTCTTACCAAAAGTGGAAAAAAATGTGAAACTAATAAATAGTTCAAATGAATTTTTGACGTCTATAGCCGTCAATGGCAGTGAATGAGTTAAAATCTAGATTTTTTTAAAAAAGTGGAAAAAAAATGTTAAACTAATAGAAAAAGTTTAATGAATTTTTGACGTCTATAGCCGTCAATGGCAGTGAATGAGTTAAAATCTAGATTTTTTAACAAAAGTGGAAAAAAATGTTAAACTAATAGAAAAAGTTTAAATGAATTTTTGACGTTTATAGCCGTCAATGGCAGTGAATGAGTTAAGTTTTTTTTTTTTTTTTTATCAATTAAGAACATGATGGAACTACGCTATCTTTGTCTATTTTTACGCATTTTCTTCCACTCCTGCGATAACAAAAACTGCATACAGCCGCGCAACATCCTTCACTGTCACCGCAGCCTCCATTCCAAGTCTGTCAAGACCACCTTTTCCCCTCACTCTCTCTCAGACCAATAGCTATTAATTCTCCTCGGAGTCTGCTTGATGGAAGGCTAACAACATTTTATATTGTTGATACACTTCTGACTCGAGCTGCACGCTCTCAATTACAGATGAGAGATAGTCGCTAACCCGGTTACAAATGGGCTTCACTGTGCGTAGATGATGTCAGGCACCTTCATCAAAGCGGCGTGGAAAAGAGAAGAAAGGAGGAGCTCCTTCGTCTTCGTCATCATGCAAGCGCGGCTTTTATCTTAAGCATGCAGTGTGGCTCTGGATAGATTCACACAGTTCATTTGACTGGGGGTGTCTTCTCCCTCCAGTCTTGTCAATTAAAGAAGCAAGGCGTAATTTGCCTCTGGAGAGCCGCTGTTTGGATGTGTTTGCACGCAGCATCGTTCACATCTTCGGCTTTGTGATGCGCGAGGGGTTATGGGAGTGTTTTGGTTGGAAAAAAAAAATGTTTACACGTGTGATGTTTTGAAGAAATGGCAGCTTCAAAATTGGAAGGGAGGGGAGATAACATGTAAACATGACAAACTGAAATCCCTTAGAATTAGTTATAGTATATTAATATATTAGTGATAAGTTAAAACTCATTCACTGCCATTGACGGCTATAGACGTCAAAAATTAATTTGAACTATTTCTATTAGTTTTTTTTCCACTTTTGGTATGAAAACCTAGAATTTTTTTATTGTACATTTAGAACAGATATAAAATTTGTGATTAATCGTGAGTTAACTAGTGAAGTCATGTGATTAATTACAATTAAAATTTTAATCGTCTGACACCCCTATTTTTTTAATAATCGTTTCTTCTTTTTTTATAAGGGGCATCAGGCGGTTAATTTTTTTTTATTGTAATTAATCAAATTAATAAATAGTTTAAATGATTTTTTGACGTCTATAGCCGTCAGTGGCAGTGAATGAGTTCATGTGTAGCTACGTCATTTTAACTTTTTTTTTTTTTACTTTAATGTTCATTTCCAAATTTGACCAAAGCTATGTGAGTAAGTATTTTTTTGTTATTTATGGTTATCTATGGACATACTGGCCCGACCCACTTGAGATCAAATTTTGGTGAAAGTGGCCCCTGAATTAAAAAGACTTTTGTGCTCCCTTGACTGTGACACTGAAGGTCGTTATAAGTTAAATGTAGACTGCATGAAGAAGCACTGTATATGAACGTATAGTATTGTATATGAATGTATATGTGCTTATGTACTGCGGCTACGTGGCCTGAATTCAAATGAATGCTGTGTGTTACATAATGAATGAGCACTTCACTCCGGGAATAAAGATTACTAGGCCCATTCCCCTTTACATCATTTTAGTTCAGGGTCTTGGACGCAACGAAAGAAACTTTAACTTTGCATCACACCAACAACAACAAGAAATGGCCAGAGAATTATTTACGATTCGGCGCGTGACGCTCTGCGCTACGCAGCGATTGAAGACGATCTGTTTGTTTGTTTTTTAAGTGTCTTAACTTAGGGTCAACAAACAAGCACTCTGAGCTTGGAACGGAATGAATGATTTATGACCGCCGCCCCTAATGCAAAGCACACACCATCCTTGCGCATCTACTACGAGAATATAGCAATTTTATATCAAAGTTGGGTTTTGGTTATCTAGAAGTGAAGATTAGCTTGTTTTTGTTCAAACCCCAAGACAGGAAGTCCCCTTCAGTGTGCCTTATTTCTCACGGTGACACCAGTTAAGAACCACTGGTTTAAACTATGAATATATTGTCGGCAAAAGGGACTTTGATTTGAATCATTTGAGTCCATCACTTCCAAGTTTGACAAAAAAGGAGAGCTGAATGAAAATGTACAGTAATGTTATCGTCTCACGCTAACATTACCGATAGCTAGCTAATACAGCTACATAATACTACAGTGAATATTACACATACTGTAAATTTGAACTACAATAATGTAAACATATGTCAAATTAAAAAATATTCCTTTCAGCCTTTCTTGACAGACACTGAAAAGCAAATAACAGTATCGGCCTTTCTACAGTGAGGATGTGTGTTATTTCAGCATTTTTGCATCGCGAACTGTGTGAGTGGCCTTGTTCCGTCCTTGGCGCATGAAAAAAGCTTGACGTCAAAATGGAACACAATGATGAAAGTACTCTACGTCTTTGCTTTTCATTGTACAACATGAAAATACAACGTGTCTCTTTGTGAGGGCATTCTGACCTGCATGTGCCTTGAAGCCATAAGCAATCAAACCTTGTAATCAGGAAGAAAAAAGATGAGTGAATAATATGCAGGTGGATACGATTTATTAACTGCACAATGCAGTGTTCTATTGAATCTGGAATTGATGAATACTTACTGACCATGTCTAACACACAAAAGTGATTATACAGTGAGTTGTACAATTTTGAACAGGAATTAATTTGTCATCCTGTTAAGATGTCTACCCAATTTTGAGTCAATTGGTGAAACTGATGTTTGTGTTGTGAGTGATGGTGTAGGCAAACAGGCTCACAATTCGATTCAAATCCAATTTTTGGGTCTGCGATTCGATTCGGAAACGATTTTCGATTCAAAATGCTTTGATTGACAATGATTTCTGTTTCAGTTTATAAATGTGCAAAGAATCGTCATAATCTACTCCAGTCTGACTCGCTAATGCTAATTAGCGCGCTACTCGCGGCACTTTTATCACTCACAATAACGACTATTCATACAAAACGCTTCAGGAATGTTTACAGGGAAGCCTCTTAACATTACTCACCAGCATATGCTCTTCCTACGCTTAAAAAAAAAAAAAAAACTTGCCGTAACTTGATCGTGACTTTTTCATTCTACCCTAATGTGGCTACAACTTAACAGTGTATCAGAACGCGAGGAACCACACTGCCCCTAAGTGGCCAAATCGTGTACAACATGAACAGCGCTCCTAATAAAGGCACACGCTATAACAAGGGAAAGACAATATAAAATAATTTAAACAAAATTGATTTTGGGATATTTAAAATTGATTCTTAATTATACTAAATGAGAATCGCAATTCTTATGAGAATCAATTTTTGCCACACCCCTAACGGTTGTCTATTGTCATACTTTTTAACTGGGGCTCATTTGGGAAAAATTCCAAATACAAATTTGTGAAATATGAACTGTGGAATTCCCCCGAAATGGCTGCTTCAAACCAAAATGGCTGACTGTCAGTTCATTTTCATGCTTGACATGGGTCCTTGAAACTTTTTTGTTCATAAACATGTCCGCCCAATTTTGATTGACGGTTTCAAAGAACCTTTCTGAGAAACTTTGAAATGATGATCCACCCACATTAGATGTTAAGGTTTTGTTAGATAATGTTATTAACAATACTTTGTTATTGTGCGCCTCCCATCTGTCTACCATACCTGCTTTCCATTGCCGCTAATTTGGACAACTTCCTTGAGTTCCCTGGAATTCTCCCAAAATGGCTGCTTCAAACCAAAACGACAGACCTTCTGTTTAATTTCACGCATACGTTTGTGACACTTTTTCATGTATCCTATTTTCCAACATTTCAGTGGGTCCTTCTGAGAATCATTGGACTGTAATTATAATCAAACAATTGTCATGCCCTCATGAGATGCCATAGGCAAAAAGCTTAGCAATTTAGCGTTGCCCATCTGTCTAGTAAGCCTGATTCCGATTGGGGTTTGTTTTGGCCAATTCCCTTTGCCAAAATACATTAATAATTACCACAGTAATTTAAATTCCATTCAGGCTCTGATAATTTTGGTAATTACCAATGCTGTTAACTCCCATCAGCTGTGTGTGGCATAACCTCGACATCAGGTGCCGTTTTAATACATTTATGAAGCTCCGTACACAGAAAAACAGTCCAATTGGATGTCATTACACGCCGTCCTTTCAGGCAGCAGTTAATTGGAGTCTTGCATAAATCCATCAAATGCTTTGATACCCATGTTGTCTCATCTCTGGGCAGTGAGTGTATCAATTTAACCTGATGACCGACTGGCTCTCAGGAACCTTTTTTTTTTTTTGGATTCCTGTGATCGGAGGGGGACAATATCAAGGAAGCCAAGGCCCATTAATCTCCGACAAAAGTGCTGGGGATTTGAGTTCAGAGCTGGAAAAGGGCGTTTGTTGTAACGCCCCCCCCGAACAAAGCGACAGTGAGGTGTTGAAAGGCACTTTATTACATCACTTAGCCCCCTGATAAGCAGCTGATACTGCTAACGCCAGCTGATGTTTTTTTTTGTTTTTTTTACCGAGACAAGACGATGCATGTTACGGCACTCTATCACATCACTCATCAACCAACATCCGCTTACTTATATTGTCTGATAATGGTTCATTAATAATGTAATATGGTATTTCCTCAGATGGTGGACTTCTAACTCTAATGGGCCATGACTCAATGAGTCACTTCACTTAAGAAAACAAGCGCCTTTTTCTTTGCTCAGGACCCCCCGCCCCCTTGGAAAGAACTGTAATGATCTCAGGCCATCATTCACACATTAAAGGGTAAACTGTGGAGGCTATTTCAACCCCATTGGTAACAAAACAGCATCAAAACAGTCACTGAGAAGAAGCAAAACATTTTTTGTGATTTGTGTTCCAATAGACTTAAATGTGAACATGCCACAATGACGTGTGCGACCATTTTTGTGTGCTGTCAGTCAGAGGTGGCAAATCCGGGTCCAGAAAGTAAAAAACCTTCCACAGTTTGGCTTTAGACCCTGAAGCTAGCTAGCTATCTAGTTAGCTCCCCAGCAGGTAAACGAGCACCATGTGAGTTAGCTCCCTAGATAGCACCTGAAAGTAAAAACCCTGCCAGTTTGGCTTTAGCCCCTGATACTAGCTCCCTAACTAGCTAGCTAGCTATGGAACTAGCTAGCTAGCTAGTTAGGGAGATAGCTAGCTAGCATCAGGGCCTCAAGCCAAACTGTAGCTAGCTAGCATCAGGGCCTAAAGCCAAACCGTGGCAAATCCATGTCCAGAAAGTAAAAACCCTGCCACAGTTTGGCTTTAGGCCCTGAAGCTAGCTAGCTATCTAGTTAGCTCTGTTGACATTATTAACATTTTTATTGTTTTATTTTACATTTGACCTGTTTTACATTTCATTATAGATGTGTTGATAAAGGTGTAATTATGTTGACCTGATATAACCTGTGTGAGTAATGCTTTTGACATTCTTGCTATCTTTTCTACTGTTTTCCCAGATATGAGAAAGTTAAAATGTTTCTATGTTTATCTAAGAAGTCTAGTTGCTGTTCATCAGAAATCCGGTTGTCAAAAGTTCAAGGACGATCTAGTTTACTGGGAAAATGCAAACTCATTCTGTGCCTCACGGGATGACAGAGGCGTTTCCTCATGTTTTGAATAAAGAGGCTGTGTGGGCAAAAGAAGACACACACATTGGATGACACTGCTTGGGTGATATGCAATTGTGTGACCAGAGATCTCTGTAATAAATCAACCTTGCAAGGACCCTCTTCACAAGAATCTCATCTTGGAATTATTTGAACACGTAAACGATTACAATTAATGGTAATTCCTTCAGCTCCATAGCAAGTAAACGAGCACCATGGGAGCTAGCTCTATAGCTAGCTAGCACCTGAAAGTAAAAACCCTGCCACAGTTTGGCTTTAGCCCCTAAGGCTAGCTAGCTAGCGAGCTCCCTAACTAGCTAGATAGCTAGCTAGCTAGCATCAGGGCCTAAAGCCAAACTGTGGCCGGGTTTTTAACTTTCTGGACCTGGATTTGTCACCCCACCCCTGCTGTCAGTTTACTGTTTCTTCATAAACTAAACTAAACTCATAAAAACCTTGATGAGTATAAGATGGAATTCAAGGCCTAGCTGACAAAAACAAGAAAAGAGTTTAAATGAAGTTCATGTGGTAACAAACCCGCATCGGAAAGTAAAGTAACGCAGCCGCTTGTGTGCTATCAATGTCATCCTTTTAAAAAGAGTTACTTCAAGTGCACCAGAAAGCCAGTAAACATCCACCTTGATTGACAGACAGCCGCTCGCTCGGCGTATCTGCCGCTACGTTCAATTCATTGGACCCTTCAAAGCGCCACTTAAGTGGAGAAACGGTACAGATGCCTGAGGAGAGCAACTTTGACTGCATACAAACTAGCAGCGCACCAGGCAGTCCAACTGAATACCCCTTTGCCAGTAACTTGCAAAATGCTTTTGCGTGAAATTTCAGGATAGACTCTAGACGATGCACTATAACATTTTGAGGTGAACTTTTTTTTCTTCTTCTTTTTTTACCTTTAAACTATTGAAAGCAAGTGCCCAACCGATCAACGTTTTACTACTTTTTGCACAATTTGCTGCTCTCTAAAAAGGAGCTGAATTCACAACAGTTTTGTTGAAGTTCTAAATCCCAATGAAACCAAAATGGAGTGTTGTGTTTGATCACTTTATTCAACTTACTGCTAACGGAGCATTGTGCTTGGTCGCTTTTTTTTTTTTTTTTTTTACTCGCGACTGCCACCTCTGGCCTAAAGTGTAACTACAGCCTCTGTGCAAAGTTGCAAATGCGGCAAGGTATCCATCTAAATTGCTAGTAGTAGGTATGCTAACATATAGCATGCTAGCAAGTGCTAAAATACAACAGCCCAAAGAAATATATGCATTGCATCAGACAGTTGTTGTGCGACTAACATGATAGAGCAGATTGCACATTCAGGGTCCTTTTGAATAATTTGTTCATCCAACAGCGCTGTCAGTTCTTATTGTCTTGCAGCAAGTAAATAAAGGAGAGCTTACGCGCAATCAATCTTTCCAGGGGATTTGAAATCACAATATTGAACACAAGTGTCAGCTGTGTCATTAGCGTGATTCATTTCTGCCGTTTTACATTTACAATTTTCCCACAAGAACGTCGATTCCCTTTGTGTGTGCGTGTGTGTGAGTTTTAATGCGTGCAAGCCACGTTCCCGAGTGGCTTGCTCACGTATGCGTCTGACACCATTTCCTTCCTATTTTCTTCCATAATTTGAATTTGTGAAAAATGTATTAATTTTTTCCTGCAGGGTGGGGCGCAGGGTGTATGTGAGTAGGCCCAGTAAATAAATTGTCCCCCTATTATTATTACCCACAATGCCCTGTCAGGTCCATACATCATCTCAGCACATCATAATTAATTGCACACTGAACTATTCTGTTCAATTAACCATGAGGGAATGGATGGATGGAGGGTGGCGGGAGGGTGGGGGACTTGTGTGTACGTGTGTGTACGTGTGTGTGCATGTGTGTGTTGAGACCTTATTACCTCTGCCAATGAGGTCATGTTGTTAGTGCAATCTTGCCACTAAAAGAACACTGTTGATGAAGCTTTACGGTAGTTTAATTGTTTCATTTTTACATTGTAAAAGTCACAACATGTAATAATTTGACCTTAAAAAAAAAACTGCTTCAAAATGTTCTGGGTTGTACATTGGCTTTTATAGAAGATAATAGTAGCTGTGTTGCCGTGGCGACTCTGAATCACCGATTGTAAAACAGTTTGTTGGAACAGCCAGGAGACCTTTTCTCACCTCGAGTTAACATTTGTGACAGAGCTGCTGTTGTTGTGAGTCATATATTATTATGATGCGTTTTCTGTATCATTGGGCTGAAGCATTTTAGCCCACGTCCATTGTGACATGAAATATTCCCATACCAAAACAATTGATCAAGCTAACATGCTAACAAGCGAGATGTTAGCATTCTGCTTATCTCATCCCAATTTTGTATTTTGGCACCCATCCATCGTGGCATGAGTTGTTACAATAACACAACGCAAGTCGTTAGAATGATCATTCCAGTGACCTATAATATCAATCTTACGTTGCTGTCTGTGTTACCATGGCAACCAAGTCTGTCGTGTTTTCCTAATCTTAAGAAAAAGGCTCGCTGGCTGCCCAAACCTACTCGCACAATGAGGTCAGATCGGACATGATCTTTCGAAGACGAGATGTACTGTACCTGCAGCTCAGTTCAGTCACCCACTTCTACTCTTTCTTCTACAGTGCTGCCTGTTACACAACCATAACAGGAAATCAACTTTTAAAGCAATATAAAATAGTAAAAACTGTACATTACTCATGATCACAAACATTTGACCAATTGGACAATCTAATATAACGGTGTACATATTCACAGAGCGCCCGTTTGTCAAACATCGTAAAACAGATGGACTCAAATGCACCGTAGCACGATTGTGTAACGTCACGTGTGATTTAGCGAAAGTCTTGCAATTTGAAGAAGTTTCAGGTCATCTCATGTAATTTAGTGAATAGTGCTCCATCTTATCAAACAACACAAACACATATCACATTGATGGACATATTGTTGCATTACGTTTTTGTGTTACGCTACGTTGTGTTATGCTATGTTGTTTTATGCTACGTTGTGTTACATTACATTGTGTTACATTACATTGTGTTACGTTACGTTGTGTTACGCTTTGTGTTAAGCTACGCCGTGTTACGCTACATTGTGTTGCGCTACATCGTGTTATGCTACATCGTGTTATGCTACATCGTGTTACGCTATGCCGTGTTACATTACATCATGTTACATTACGTTGTTACGTTACATTGTGTTACGCTACGTTGTGTTACGCTACGTTGTGTTACGCTACGTCGTGTTGCGCTACGTCGTGTTGCGCTACGTCGTGTTGCGCTACGTCGTGTTACGCTACGTCGTGTTACGCTACGTCGTGTTACGCTACGTCGTGTTACGCTACGTCGTGTTACGCTGCGTCGTTTTACGCTACGTCGTTTTACGCTACGTCGTTTTACGCTACGTCGTTTTACGCTACGTCGTTTTACGCTACGTCGTTTTACGCTACGTTGTTTTACGCTACGTTGTGTTACGCTACGTTGTGTTACGCTACGTTGTGTTACGCTACGTTGTGTTACGCTACGTTGTGTTACGCTACGTTGTGTTACGCTACGTTGTTTTACGCTACGTCGTGTTGTGCTACGTCGTGTTGTGCTACGTCGTGTTGTGCTACGTCGTGTTACGCTACGTCGTGTTACGCTACGTCGTGTTACGCTACGTCGTGTTACGCTGCGTTGTTGTACGCTATGTTGTTTTACGCTACGTCGTGTTACGCTACGTCGTGTTACGCTACGTCGTGTTACGCTACGTCGTGTTACGCTACGTCGTGTTACGCTACGTCGTGTTACGCTGCGTTGTGTTACGCTGCGTTACATTGTGGTACGCTACACCGTCTTACGCTGCCCCGTGTTACGCTACATCGTGTTACATTAGGTCATCATCTTACGTTACGTGTTATGTTACGTTGTGGTATGTTACGTTGTTAGTATGCCATGTGTTAAATATGCATTCTTTTGTGTTGAGTAAAAGTTGTTGCATTCGGTTACATTGTGTACAAGTTATGCTGTGTTACTTTGCGCTATATTGTTGTGTGCACTTTCTTCTTTGTTCTACCCATCGTCATGTGGAATTTGTTCAGTATGGGTGTTTTCCGTGGTGTTATGTTGCGTAGAGTTACACGGTGTTGCATTATGTAGCGCTGCATTACTTAGTGTTTCGCTATGTGGTGTAGCGTGGTCATTTTTCTTCCTTTCATGTTAACACGCGTTGACGTAAACAGCACCACCAAATGATGGAGTGTCTTGTGCTGCAGTGCAAAGTCAATGCTACTGTGACCATGTGACCTTTTTCATTTCCATTTGTATTTTTTATTGATATATAGTACCCCCCCCCCCCCCCCCCCCAAAAAAAAATAAAAAAATCAAGGTCAGAATACATATGAGCTGAGCTTGAAAGTTGTCCTTCCTGCTTTCTTTGAGTGGGCTGCTCACTTCAATTTACTGTCTCATTATTCCCAGTGTGAGAGAGGAAATTGGAGCCGGAAGCGTTTGTGTTTGAACAAAGGGAAAGAAGCAGATTATGACTGTTACCCTCAAAAAATGAAATTTCTATTACACTTTCATTATTCTTGCATTAATCACACATTCATTCAGCACGCTCATCACATATTCATGTGGAAATTTGTAATGTATGTATGTGTTAATCACAGCTTGTGCAGTTTGACAAACAGCATGTAATTACATCAGAGACTAAAATAATCATTTTAAATGACAATGTCTGCAAATGGAAACCAACTCATCTCCTTTAAATAAAGGCCGATTCAAGACAGATGATATTTAATGCATGCTGTTTTTTCTGGAGACTTTACTCTTCAACTCAGAGGGATAAAGTGTCAATTAAAGAGTTTTAAGCCTTGGGGGAAAAAAAGGTACATTTGTACTGTGTTATGTTGTAGGGATAGACCGATTATCAACTGGGCCGATTATCGACGCCAGTTTTCTGCATTTTGACGAATATCGGCATCCGCCATTTTGAAGAATCATACGCCCCATAATAGATCCATTTTAAAAAAGTGGTAACTTCACGGTATTAATTATTTACATTTTCAGAGATGCAGCTAGCTAGCCCTGCACCTTCCTGTTTTTGTTTGAAATTACAGCTAAGATAAGTAAAACTGTACTTCAGATATTTTGACATTTTGGAAAACTTTATTTACTGTAGAAAGCAATAGGGAGCTATTTACTTAAGTTTTTATTGAACTTTTGAAAACATGTTACTGACCCTGGGAGATCCCTGAACTTTTTGTTAGATTTTTAAAATAAAGGTGTCTATGGACTAAGATTTTTTTTAACTCCAAAATATATTCTTAAAAACTTTAAAAAAAAATAAAAAATGAAAAGCTGGAGTTTGTGTTTTTTCAAATTTTGATGCCAATGTTTTCCCTTTTAGGAAATCAATATTGGCTCCAAATATCAGTTATCGGCGTCCTTTTAATAATTTGTATTGGTCTATCTCGATGTTATGTTCCGTTTAGGGCTGCGACTAATGATTTGTTTAGCTTTGCATATTAATGTAAAAGATAGCCTTGGTTATGCAGAAAGTTAGTTTGGTAACGGTGTCAAAATGAAACAAATTTGGTTAATCTTCTCTGTGTTATATGATAATACCCATAGAAGCTTGTTTGTTTGTTTCCATCATAAAAAAAAAAAGAGTGTGGAAATGGTTGCGATCCTTCCACCTGATGTCAAACACCTGCAGCCAACAAATCATGTCATTGTAGTTATCAATATTGCTCTGCGCCCACAGCGAGATCTTTGCAATCATTTTTCCTGCATTTTCACATTTTCTCCCTCACTCTGGAGAGCTGCTGTAAAATCTCCCGTCTTCCATGAAAATATCATCTGCAGTATATTAACGTGGACGGACGGACACGGGCGCTCGGACACAGTGTGATGCTTACCGAGGTTGCTTTAAAGATCCCCTGAAGCGCAAATCAGAGCTGAGGTCATAAGCTGTGCTTGTGATAAAAAAATAATAAAAAATTTAAAAAAAAAGGAAATATGAGAGTGAGCTGTAGGCCAAACTGTGCTCAATTCCATCTCATAAGCAATAGTGGAATTTCTGGATGATTCTATAATGAAATATACTTGGAAGCGATCAAAATATTATGTTCCATAAAGCACAATTATTTGTACCTCCTTACATCAGTTCTGTGACAAAGCCTTGGGAGAAAATATGTTTGTTATAATTCTATTTTATTAAATATTGATTTCATGTCAGACACCTATATTTCGACTGCTGTGTTTATTTACTTAGATATAATTAGTTTATAATAGTAGTATTGTCTATGCCGTTGAAACGGCTTGTAATGTTTTTTTTATTATTAGGGTGTAAATTCAAATGTTATGACATTTGATACTTTCGACAAATTTCTATAACTATTTATTTAAAAGTTATGTTAAATTACTGCTACAAAAAAAAAAAAATGAAGATACTTTTAGCTCTTTGACTGCCAGACGTTATCAGAAAAGGGATGCCGTGGGTGCCAGCCGATTTAAGCATTTTTGACTGATCTTTCAAGGTTCACAGAAAATTATGTGTTTGGACTATGGAAACACACATACTACCAAATGAAAGATTGGACTCTCATCTTTCATCAGAAAAAAAACTTTGTTTCTACCTTATTCCGTTTTTCAGTAATCAACAATAGAAAATGGTTAGTTTCATCTCTTGTTTTGAAAAAAAACGTATTTTAACGTCTTTGGCACTCCTCCATAGGATTTTACTAAACGTTATTTAACGTTTTTGGCAGTCAAAGAGTTAAGGAATAAAAACACATCTGACTCAAAAACACATGTTCTTCAGGAAACGCATCGCTAAATCATTCATCGATGTTTACGTAGCATTCAGTGCCGCAAATGCGCCGAGCGTCATCATTGACACGCTCGACATTGTCGCTGCGCCGCTACGCTAGGCCGAACTTCACAGATACATCAATAATGGAAGGCTACAAAAAGAAGGCTAAGGACCTCTTGATGCAATAGCCGCTGGACAACATATGTCACCTTGCCTTAACGGCAAACCTCTGACCTATTTGTTGTCCACAAACATAGAAAGAAAAAAAAAAAAGCATTGCGCAATGATTACTCACGGGCGACTAATAGTCCCTTGGCTGGGCCACTTTCACCCGACGCGTCCAATAAATTCCCACGCAGAAATCATCGTGATGGATCTCGGTTATGTTTTATGCATCTGTTAGCGCGACAAAAACAAAATTTATCACTTGCATAAAAGGGTTATGTATTTTTTATTTTTTTTAAAAGTATTACAAGATATCATCATTATATATATTTTTTCATCTACATAATTTCTTTGAAACACAGGATCTAAATTATCTATAAATTTGAATGTTACAAAAATATAAACACTTGAATGTTATAAGATATCACACAATTTTCAAATGTAGCTGTAACACTAATACTAATATCTTCAATCTGTCGACTTCTTGGTATACAATATTACAGATTTTCACTTTTTGCAGTACAAAATACAACCACTCCCCTACTTAGGAACTTTCATACGTTGGCATGCCCAAATATAGTCGTGTGCTTTCAGTATAGCAGCATTATACTAAACTCCAGCAATAGTAGAAGAAAATAAAATAGGTCTGATTTTGTTGTCTCTTCTATTTTTATTTTTGTTGCTCCATATGTTTTAAATTAAAGCACCATTTGTTTGAAGGTTTACAGTTACATCAATTCCTATTTATGTTAGCTAGTTTTTGAAGTTTCACATGATATGTTAGCATTAAGCTAGCAGACATTTGTTAGCCAAAAATCATGATTTATTTCCCCTGTGTTTATATATCGTATACACTTTTTCAATTCTGTTTTGTTTTATGTGTCAATTGTACAGTAAATATCAAATGTCAGTGATAAACGGTTTGAAGCAAACACACTTTTGCCTTTCATTTGGAGTCAGCATGTTTCATAAATACAAAGTGAAATGCTTTGTGGGAAAAATTCGGACATCACTACCTTATTAGTTTAGTGCTTCGTAATCATTTGAGTAGCGAGACCAACGCTACCGTCACAGACAGCATGCGTGGAAATCACTCCATAAAGCAAAAGTAAAGCTCAATAAAACCCAAGAGCGGCGGTGTAAAACCGAACGAGCTGCGCGGTAAACACATGGTCACGCCTCAAACTTGATTGTAGCCTCGCGGCACGACATTACCGCCAGACTTCGATCTCTCATATTCAAATGAGAAGTGAGCTCAAACGGGCTGCTCGGGTAAAGAGGCTTTAAAGGATTCCGAGCAGCGGGAAAAATGCGTCTTCATGGAAGCAGCAAATTGATGAGGCGATCGGAAAGGTAATTACGTTTGATATGCTGCCTTGAAACAGGAACAAAAGTGTCTTGAAGTTATGGCCTGTCATCTCATGTGGTACGCTTCTAACTTACCGTAATACTTATAATAAATTTCACATGAACATGGAATTAATCTTCCAAGATCATTGTCGGTCTCGTTTTGCATGACAACAAATGAGGAATGGGCAGACTGTATATCTTTTTCTTGGAATGTAGCTGTAATATCCATCATTTTTCCATACTGCATATGCTATTGGCTCAATGGGAGGGTGGACGCGGTAGAAATTCAAACTCATTTACTCAAGGTTTCATAATAATGGAACTTGTAGATTCACCACAGCCCGTTTTGTGGCGCTAGCGTCCTCAATGTGTCGCATTTAAAAAAAAAAATACTAATAAATATATATATATTACTTTAGATAAAACCTTGGTCTTATGTTCATTTTCAACTGTTTGGATACATTCCATTCTGTTATTGTGGTTTGTGGCAAAAAGGGGACCTACAGTACCCTAATGTATGATGTCACGCACACTTAACTCGTTCAAACCCAAAAACGTATCGATGTTTTTTAATACTTTGTCCTGCACTCCCAAAAACGTATTTATATGTTTTGTTTTGTTTTTAAATGTTATTTTATGCTAGACCATACAAAAGGCTTTGATACAGCTTCTTAAATGAAGAGGTCGCTTAAAGCAATGGTAGTTAATGCAAAAAAACGCCCAGCAGGTGGGAGCAGAGTATAAGAGACCGTGTTGGGGGAAAAAAAGCTGACTTGCTCACAATTCTAAATAGATTTGTGAATAATGATTAAACTTAGCTATATTCTAATGCTAATTGCTGCAAAACGGAAATGATGATGAAAGAAGAGACTCTAATCTTTCTTTTTGGTAGGTTCCATGTTTTTATAGCAGTAGAACAGAATATTCTGTGCGCCTTGCAAAATCAGTCAAAATCCAGTAAAGCAGCCGGGAGCGAAGGGGGTTGCTTTAGTGAAAATGGCTGGGAGTGAATGAGTTAATATGTGAGGGCAATATTGCATTTAATGACATCAGTTAGCCTTTGTTCGTATATGTGAACGTTCGCAAGTCGTATGTTCATAATTAGAGGACTATGTACTACATTTCGTTGCGATGAAACACTAAAAAATGCTACACAAAATGCTAAACAAACTCTGAATATCGACCAATGGTCTAACCTCCTCATAAATCACATTTTAATGGAAAAAATATCTGCCTCAAATAAAAACCAAATATCAAAATGTATAGAAACATGGTCTACGTATATAGAATTTTTTAACCTAATTCTGGTTACTTAATTCTGTCTGTTAGCGAGAGCCACTACATCGTGATAACTTACATTGATGTTTCTGCATTTGGCAATTTATTATTATATTATATTATTAGTATGGGATTTTTTTTTAATGGGCTTTAGGTGAACTGATGAATACACACACGCACACACGCACGCACGCACATGCTCACCCACATAAAAAAAAACAAAAAAAAAATATATATATATATATATGTGTGTGTATATGTATATATATTTTTTTTTAAAAAAAAGAGAAAAAAACATTTTTTTATTAATTTTTTTAAATTTATTTGTTTTTTAAAAAAAGGAGAGCAATGATGAACAATACTGAGCTCTCCTGAAAAAAAAAATGCTACACAAATAATTTAATGTTAAATTTTATTCAGATTTAGCAACTTGATTAGGCATCTGCATTAATTAGTAGACAAAAATACCAGTATTGGTGCTACTGGCCTATACTGTGATTCCTCGGTATCGGATACAACATCTTATGGCTCAGCATTTAATGGCTAAAGTTCTACTACAACAAACTTGTTGGCACAGTGAAAGCAAAAAAAAGTCCTCACAGGGCACCTCGTTCACCTCTGGATTTACTTCAACACGACCTTATCAAAGTGTACATCTGTTTACCAATTCTTGCAGGAGACGAGGGAGATGGCAGGCTCTATCACCCCCGACCCCCCCCCCCCCCCTCTATATTACATGAGGCATGTCAGGAGAAAAGAAACGTAGCGGGAGCATATATAAATTGAACGTGTGTATACTGCTCACTGAATGATTTATTTGCACTGGCTGCTTTGAAGGAGGGAGAGCGAGAGAGAGCGAGAGAGAGTGAGAGAGAGCGAGAGAGAGCGAGAGAGAGTGAGAGAGAGCGAGAGAGAGCGAGAGAGCGCACGGTGTCCCCTCACAAGTGAAACAACAACAACAGTCCAAGTTGGCTTTTCACCGTGCTTCTATGATGCTCCACTGCTTCTCTTGCCCTTTCCCATTCCACCTCTGCTGGAACGTGGCACATAGCACCATGACAAATGTGTCAAAAGAAACAATATTAACTCCCCCCCCCCCCCACAACCCCTTCCCCACCCCCACCCCCTATCAAAAGACTGTTAAGTGACACATTTGTGCTAGAGCTTTGGGACAGAAAAAAAATTGGAAATTGCAACATTCTGTGAAGGAGCTCTTGTGTTCGCGTGCTCCTTTTAAGACAAAAAAAGAGAAATAAATCAAATAACAACAATAGATTTGGAAAAATCTCTGGCCTTCTTCCAACTTGTGTGGACCCATTATATTTTATTTTAGTGGTCAGGTGCTTAAGTGTTAATGTATGAATTTTATAGTTTAGTGGTGATGAATAAAATGCAAATTCTTAATCCTTTCCTTTTACTGGTTCTAGTCTGTGCTGCACCAAAGAATAACTTCATAAATAATACACTTATCATTTAACAGCATGAGAAAGTGTATAGAATACATTGTCTCCATTGCAACATTGTGGTGAAATAGCTTTCTCTTTTAATGTTGTATGAATTTAGGATACTGTACATGAGAATGTTTTTTAAACATATACCCCCCCCCCCCACCTCCCTTGGCAAAGACAGCACAAAATACAAAAAAAACGTTGGAAAAAAATATTACAGTCCTTGAGGTGCCATGAAATAAAAAAAAATAACTCCTTAAAAGTAGCAATGCATCCAAAAAGAATGTAACCTTGAGACAAAGCATTCTTGTGTGTTTTTCAGCAAATCTCATTTAGACCTATCATCCAGGGTGACCTCTCCATGCAACATCTCTGCCAATCCATTAGGTCAAAATCACTTGGACCCACTCTGCTGAATCAAAATTGAATTTTCTCCACTCTCATACTCTTTATACCAGCAACAATGCCTTCCCATTATCCCCACAAGGTCACCTGGGTCATGCAGGCCCTGCAATGATTTACTACACACTATGAGCAGATGGAAATATTGACAAAAGGATAAACACTACATATTGCTGGAACTCATGCTAGTGGCACATGCTAGTCTGACATGTTTTTAATTTCCATTCCTATGCATATTTAGCTGAATAAAAGCTTTAGCGAAGAAAAACATTTTACAGGATGATTGCTTTTTAGGAGAAGTTAATAGTGTAGCACATTTGCGGCCTTGATTGACTCCATTTTTCTAGCATCAGATGTAAGTTACTTAAAAAATGTATGATACGGTGTACTAGTTTGTGTTTTTTGCGTGTCTTTTCGCAGGAATCGAATTAGAAATAAAGTTCTAAACCCTAATTACATGCGTTAAATGCTAACATGCCAACAACTATTCCCATATTAACACAATGGGTCCGTCCAAATTGTTAGCACATTATTAGGCTAGCAAGCCAAGCATATAGCATTTTATCAAGCTGGATGAACATCCCAGTCAAGTCTGCGCATTTACTCGTGTTAGCGATCTACATAAGTCATTAGGTATTAGTTCAGTGCCTGTCCACTGATTTTAACATTTGGTTCACGCAATTTGCTAGCAAGCCAGCTGTACATTACTTTGTATCGTTACTAATTCCGTAATGTACAGCTAGCTCGTATCATACAGTGATGTACAGCTATCTTGCTAGCAATTTAAGCCTAAGCTACTTGAGTGGTTCAGCACCTGTCCACTGATTTACAAGATGCTTACATGTTGACACAATAGGTCCATACAAGTGTTGGCATGCTAACATTTTAGCTAGCCATTTCTACCAAAAAATAAATAAATAAATGAACTGAGCCGAAATGGGGATTGATGGCTCATTGTTAGAAATCTGTTGGGCACAAATGAAGCAGCTGTGTTGTGTTACTGCGTAGGCTGATGTGCAGAACAATGAAGTGGATGTGATGTGGTATCGACTGAATAATGAGCTTCACAGAACAACTCCCTGCCTCCTTCCTCCTCACAAAGACCCCCGCTGCCCCCCCTTCTTCTTCTTTGATGCAGCTGATACATGCATAAGCAACACTTTCGCCGGGTGCCAAGTAGCACAGCGACAAGAAGCTGATTACTTTACAAGACACATTTTTTCCCCTCCACCCGAATTATAAATACAGTAGAACTCGTTAGAAGAGCTCGCTAGCTGCGACCTTAGTTTCTTTTCCTTTCTTTCTTTCCTTTTTTTAAGCCACGTTGATCATTCGGTTGTTTTAAAGACGTTAACCTTTCGCCGCGGTTGATGTAAGAAAGACGAAAGAGAAAGGGCGCTCTTTTTCTTTCTAATGGCTGCCAAAACCACACGGGTCGTTATGATTCACGTAGAACAGGACAAGATGTTGCAGAACTATCGCGGCCTTGACTAGAGTCCCAGGGCTATAATTAGATTGCACGCTTTACAAGCAAAAGGTGAATCAATGTCTTAAACATCTTCTTTCTTGGACCCGATCAAAATGAGTGCGGTAAATAGCCCTGCTGTGTTATTGTTGTTCAGCTCTTACGGTGTATATGTTGTTCCTCTTGTTCTTGAGGGGTGGGGGAGGGGGGACGCCTACAATACTTATGTATTTCAATCAATGCAATGCTAAAATGCTAGCTTGCTAGCTTTAAGCATTAGTAAATGTTAGCATTCTGCATAGAGTGCGTTTGTAATTTAAATCTGGCTAAAGTTTGTATCCCACTGAGAGGCGAACGTCTGCGACGCTAGCGAATGTTGATATCACGGCAGGGAACAGCTGGCATGTGAAGAAGAATAAATTATTATGTCCTCTTTGCGTGTTCCAAAAATGAAGATAGATTTAATGTAAGAAAAATACACCTTTTGCAAAAATGATTTAATAAAAAACAGAGAATCTCTGGACAAATAACTGCCTCTAATCATCACTTAAACAGGTGGGATTCAAAGCGTCAAATGTGTCTCTTCCGGGTGGCGGACGGCTTTTATTGTTTAAGGACCTCCTCTCTTTTATTTGTAGACAAAACATATCTCTGAGTACTTTTCCAGAGCAGATGGCGTAAACAAGGTCAGATTTGGGTGTGTGTTCGGGACTGAATATGTCATATAGTTGAAGGTTCTGTTTTTCCCCATAACAAAATCTCACAAACAAGTTGAACCAAATTTACGGTGGCCGTGACTGATGAAGAAAGTAAAGAGTGTGTGTGTGTGTGTGTGTTATTTCAAAGCAAATTTTGTTTTCAAGACCGAAATGTGCGTGTACAAAATAAAACAAGGAATTTTGGACCAATCAATGTGTACCAGCCTAAGGTCAGACCATACGAGATCAACATCATCTGCTCTGCTCAGGACACAAAACATTTCGACAAGGTTAATATGAAGAATTAAAATGTTCATAATGTGTAACAATAGTTGATATATGAAATTAGGTATTAAAAATGTTATAATATCTTTCACATGTTAACATCTAGCGTGGACCCCATTTTGTTTATATAGTAGCCTCTTGTGCTTCAAATAAGTCTTGAACTGAACCGCTTAAAACTGAATGAGAAGTGGCTAAGCTAATAAGCTAACAGCCACTAAAATCTAGGGAAGATCCATTTTGTAAATATGAGAACACCTCATGCCTTCTTGGACAGGTGGCAAAGCTGAATTAATTTTGTGGAATGCTAACAAGCTAACGTAGTGTGGAGCAATGGCGTTAATATGGTAACGTCTCGGGGCCTCACTGAACAGGTTTTGAACCGTTACGCCCAATGAGACATGTAGAATGCTAACATCTAGTATGCTAGCAATTTGCGTGGACCCATGGTCTTAATATGGAAACATCTCATACCTCAGTGGACACATGCTGAACCCCAATAGCTTAATGAGGTAATGTAAAATGTGAACATGCTGTTGGTTTAAAAAAAAAAAAACGTTCATTAAAACACATAACCCCCCCAAGTCACACACCCAAGGGAATCCATCACTGTGCCATTTAACACAGTTTATTTTTTATTTAACATCGATTTCCCTCTGGTGTTTTTGTATATTATTTATACATCCATTAAGAGTACTATAAATGCTGCAAATGAGATATTGATACAAAGCGGCTGAATAATTTATATGAACACAATTCAGCTTGTATTCACTTACAGATATTCCTGTATTAAACACAATGCTAGATGTGAGCTTACCAACGGTTCGGGTTAGTGGGAGGCACTAAATACAATGGTCATTTTAATCAATCACGCCATTTTGAATGTGCTTTATTTTCTGCGCTACAAACACCGCACACAAGAAATATCACATGCTTTGCAAAAGGCTATAATCATTTTTTTCTGTGGTGGGAAATAACTACTGGTAAGTAAAAATACATTACATGTTGTAAGTAACTAGTATTGTTATTTATTTTAAATCTTTGATGTCCTTTTATCAGGTTTGCAATGGTTGGACATGGAAAAGAAGAAGAAAAAAAAAACTTAAATATTAGTCATTGTGGATGTTGATCACCAAATAAGCAGGGGTTCACTATTTTGTAAAAAAAAAAAAAAAGTTATCTTACTAATCTCCGTGCATGAAGATACAGAAAGACAGAAATGTAAGTCAACCGCAGTTGAGATCTTCAGTAGATCTTAGAGAATTTTTTGATGTTTTGAGAATGATTTGTGGCAAATGTGGTTTGTCTTGTTCCAGCCTAAAAACCACAAGCTTCTGGTTTGGGAAAATTCGCCATTTAATCTGAAACAACAAATACACGTACAGTATTTTCAATTGCTACCATTAGGTAATTTAGCACAAAAAAAAGCGCTTAGTTGACAACATTATCAAATCTATGGTGATGAAAAATTCATTTTTACTTTTAGATATGAATTGTACTTCTACTTTCACCAGTTTTTTTTTTTTTTGCACATGTATGCGTACTTCTACTTAGATACACATTGTGAGTACTTTTGCCACCTCTGCTAATAGTCGTCAACACGGGGTGCATATTTTACTCTCCCTAAGCACGACAGTCAAGAGAAATCTTAATGATTTGCTCTCTCTTGCTGGCATCATTTTAATTATGGATTTTCCCTTGCACACGATCGATCTGGCAAGAGAGTTGTGGCAATACCAAGCAGTCCATTAATTATTAGATATGTGTTGATGATTAATGTCCTGGAAAGACTCTAAGCCTTTTTCTTCTTTTTTTTCTTTAATTATTATTATTGCAGACTAAACGAGGGCTTTTACTGTATGTGTGCCCTGGTTAAGAGATGTGCTTTTAAAATATTGGGTTGAGAGATGGAGCAATTTGCCATCGATTGTAAGAGGGTTCTCGAAAGATTTATTTCTTAAAAAAAAGAAAAAGAAGATGGTTTCGTAAAATAGAGTTCAAAATTAGATTTGACAATGCAGTGCTGTAAGTCATTGTTCTTCACGTCTGTGTCGCTAGTTTACGACGTGCGGTTAAAAGCGTATAAATTGTTTAACGCCTCATCTCCAAGAAGCATGACGTGTACACACAGTGCTTATCACATTCATTAGAACGCCTGTCATATGAAGAGAGCATCCAGCATGATGCAGTGCTGTTAAGTGGACTCCTTCAATTTCAGGGAGCTCAACGATTGACCGTTTTCAACAGGAATGAGAGATTTCAAACTGACTTCACCTCATATACTCATCCCCCCACCCCCTCCAAAACCTCGGTCAACAAGACTTTAGTTAACCAGTGATTAATTTTGCATTTGTATTTTCTTGAGCTTAACTCATTCACTGCCATTGACGGCTAATGACGTCAAAAATTCATTTGAACTATTTCTATTAGTTTAAAATTTTTCCACTTTTTTTAACAAGAGTATGAAAACCTAGAAAAAAAATATTGTACATTTAGAACAGATATAAAATTTATGATTAATCGTGAGTTAACTATTAAAGTCATGTGATTAATAAAAATTTTTTTTATGTAATCACCTGACGCGATTTAAAAAAAAGAAAAAATTATTTAAAAATTAGGAGTGTGAGGCGATTGAAATTTTTAATCGTAATTAATTGCATGACTTCACGAGTTGGGAAAGTGGGAAAAAAATTTAACTAATAGAAATAGTTCAAATGAATTTTTGACGTCTATAGCCGTCAATGGCAGTGAATGAGTTAAATTGTCTTGTTAAATGTTAGCAAACACAACAACTAGGCTCACTGACGACTACACCAGCTCAATACAGCTCCTGCACCGGATCTGATAGAAAGTGCAGGCATACCTAATGTTGTGGCCGGTGAGATAATGATGGAACGTAAGCCCTAAAATCAGCCCAACGTGCTCATTTTTCATCCAAACAGTGAGCGGTGGCATCTTTAAGCAAGCATCTTGATTGCATGTGCGATTGCAGAGGAAGGCCGAGCCTCGCTATCGGTGAACACCAAGGTGCTGCAGGGCAATGCTGCATGAGGAGATACAGGAAAAGAGGCTACAACGCGAGAATAATGAGCCGCCAAAGAGAACAACTCACACTGACTCAGAGTGTTTGTTTCTCACTGTAAAACAAAGTCACCTGTGAAAAGAATAACACCTTCATTTTGCAATCAATACACAGCAAAGAGGGCATTTTAAGTCTTTTATATTCACAAAAAAATCATTACAGTTGTCTAATTATTCACATATTTTAGGCTTGTAAAAAAAACTCTCAAATGTCTTCAATTCACAAAGCATTACGTGTCCAGTCAAAGGTCGTGAAAAATTCCTCATCCAATAGCCGAGATTTGATCAAGTCACACGTGTGCAAGTCTTAAGTACTGTAAGTCATTTTGGCTTTTTACGGCGTCAAGTCACAGGTTATCGCAAGCCAAGTCCTAATTCCGTTCAACTTATTAATGCAGTTTTACCATTTTTTTTTATTATTGGACAATTGATCTCATCTGTGGGCGTGTATAAACACCGCTCAAGATTTTGTAATCCAATTCAACGCCACTTCATAACAAATTTCAATTATTATGTATTTTATAACTGAATAACAAGTTAGCATTAGCCACAGCTGCTATGTTGATAGCATGACATTCATAATGAAGTGTTACTATAACACAAAATATTATCGTGGAGCTGCCAACTTACATATTGTCCGTTTTGTTACGGATATCACTTCACTTCATAACAAATTTCAATTATTATGTAGTTTATAACTGAATAACAAGTTAGCATTAGCCACAGCTGCTATGTTGATAGCATGACATTCATAATGAAGTGTTACTATAACACAAAATATTATCGTGGAGCTGCCAACTTACATATTGTCCGTTTTGTTACGGATATCACTGCTAGCTCATTTTGCCCGCCACACGTTAACATCAAACAGGTTAAAAACAGACAAAAAGTAGATATTTGCGAACATGCTAATTGTGGTCGTAGCTTCGCTAGTCAGTTCCAGTAAAGTTGTGCTCATACATGCGCAGTCCAAGCTAGCAGACAAGTCTGTCATTAGCCAAAAGCTAACGCTAACAACTAACCATGATCGCCGTTAGCTTGAATTCGTGATTCATATCAGCTACGCAAAGTGGTTTCATCGACATATTATACAACTATGTCAACTTTATTCATAAGAGGATAAAAACACCGAGACACTTTACAGCACCGCATCTTTACTAGTGTGATATTTGTCGCAATGTGTTGCCTCATTGAAGCGTAGATAATGGTAAGTTATTTTTTTGGAATCATTTGTTTTTATATGTTTCTACATTATGTGTCTACTGGCACTAAAACAGTTGTGGACCACTGCCTTTATTAAAAAATTTTTTTTTAAAAACTGTTTAGCGGTTGTAGCATATTTACTGTATACCTGGGAGGGGTTTAACTGATTGACAGGTCAATCAAAGCAAAACAGAATTGTAATTGTATGTATTGTATTGTAGAATTGTATAGTATTGTATGTTCATAACCCAGCAACGTGGCCATCTTGTGATGATATGAGCTACAACTACGACAAACTGTATATGTATATAAATTCAATATAAATGACATACTTCTACAAATAATCTGAAATCTGATTGACTGAGTACCCCCCAAAAAAATAACCCAGTAAAGTGGCAAGATGTGTTTCTCGAGGGCCGTTAAGCTTCAGCACGTCTGACAAAATATTTATCTCACTGTGTCACCGAGACATAGATTGCATTTTTATGTAGCTCCATCCACGGCTGGCTCGGCACTAAAACGCTATTCGGAAGAGAGAAAATCTTACTCTGCTCCATTTACTGCTTACTTGAGATTTCTCTCCATTCTCCCGTCTTAATACGAGTCCCCCCTGACGCTGTCCGCGCTGCATTCTTTTATCTGCGAGTTCATTATCATCAATAAGTCAAGTACTTTCTATCTTTCATCAGCATATCGTGTTGTTCCCCAAATGCCGCAGCCTTTTTTCCCTCCCTTTTCTGTTTTGTTTTTTTTCTTCAGTGTAAACCAATTTATTTACTCATCCACCCCTCCTCTTTTACTGCAGATAGTATTAAACAATGCCCTAAGAGTAGAGGCTGTCTGAATGGGAATGATTTATTACGACGAGAGGAGTCTGCGCATGGCTTTGCACAGCTCCGCCGTGTAAAATAAGCCCATTTATATTCTATATTGCTGGGCCCGCCTCACTTAATATTCCTGTTGGCGTTGGTATGCCTCGTGTCGGCCTCGCCCACAATAAAGCCCGTGCCTTTGAGAAGTCTACAAACACTATTAAGTGTGTTTTGATGGGATTAGAGGGCGTGCAGGAGGAGGCACCTTTAAGACAACACAATGGGGTCACGTTGTGTGTGCGGATAGATTAGATTAGGGTTGTCAAAATGGAGAGACGTGACAGGACGCCGCTTGCAATTGTGTCGCTTGTGTGTACCTGGAAGTCGTTGATCGCTCTGCATGTCAGTCGTTTCGCCAGTTACCAATCATCAGTCAGTCATTTCAATTTCATTCATGCTACATGCGTGCAGATCTGACGTTATAAATGGTGCCTGTCGTTGGTTGATCACGTGACCAAAACTTAGACATTGCTTGGTCAGTCATTATCAAGGTATGATTTGAAAAATACAATAAAAATGTGAATAATAATGAGTTCAATGAATTGATTAAGAGCGTAGCGCAAAATCTGTTTGCCTTTGCTGAAATCATATTTGATATTTGAATAATTGAAAATACGATTAGGACAAGCATTTGTTTTTTGGTACAAAACAAGAAAATTTTTAAACATGTAAAAACTATATTAAGACAAATACATTTCTTTGAAACACTAATTATGGAAGTTCCTTTTGGACCAAACAAGATTTATTAAATTAGTAATTAAAAAAAATATATATATATATATATATATATATATATATATATATAATTATAAATACATATATATAAATCTCTATATATATAAACTACAAATAAATAAATAAAATAATAAAATTTAAAAATAAATAAACATTAAAATAAAATAAAAATTAAATAAAAAGGTGCAAATACAGTGTTCCCTCGTTTTCCACTGGGGTTAGGTTACAAAAAATACTCGCAATAAATGAAATCAGCAAAGTAGTTAGCTTTATGTTTTGAATTTATTATTAATGTTTTAGGGCTCTAAAACCTCTCACCACACAGTTTAGACACTTTTCTCATTGATGCATTTATATTTTCTCACGTTTCTCTTTTGTTTAAACATTCTCAATGTTCAAACCTTCATAAATGAAAAAAAAAAGGTACATAATAATAATACTAATACATTTTATTTCATTACTGTAAAACAAAAACAAAAAAGCATGCAAAATTGCACTAGAAAAAAATTCCGTGACAGAGCGAGGCCGCGAAAAGTTACAGCGAGGGAACACTGTATAAAAATGTAAGCAGCTCAAAAGTAGTTTTAATAATATTTTTTTCTTTTTTTACAATTATGCTGATTTTGTCATTGTGGCGTGTAATAATTGAAATTGTAATTGAATTTTGATGAATTTTGGTTCATAAAATTCTTTGAATCCAGCCATAAATTTTAATTCCTAAAATTCTTTGAATCCTTGAATGGGAGTCATTTCACAAGTTATCAGTTCTAACCAACATTTTTGTGTGCGCGTGTGTGTGTACATACCCACAACTTCTACCCAGCCGTGTCATCACCTTGCCCTTGTGTTCACCCTATTCTTTCTCCTCCTAATGTAATTCTTGTTCCTTTCTCCTTTCGCCAAATCCACACTGTATGTTCTATTCATTATCGCCATTTTTCTTTTGTGAACGAGCAGTTTCAAGATGCAGCTGTCCAGGTGAGTGCAGCTGACCTCTGAGCGAGCAGCTGCAACACAACGCTTCACCTTTTCGACTGCGCGGCTTCACACAAGCCACTTGAACAAGTATTTGGTCATTAAAAAGTGGTCGATTCCTCCTCGCGCTTCCTCTTCAGAATATTTAAGGACGAACTGAGAGTTCTTTTAGCGCACATCTCTTATGGAAGGAAACAAAGGTGCAATACAGTGACAGCTTTTTTTTCCCTCTCCCGCTACGCTCCCATGAGAGGTCTCACGGTTAGCATCATAATAAAGCCTTTTAACTGACTTAAATTAAGATATGAGGCGAAAAGCAAGCGCCGAGGGGGGAAAGGTTCCCTGTTTGCCCGGACCCTCTGCAACAAATGCGTTGTGCTAATCAGATGTGAACACTCGGCTAATGAGTAAGGGGCGCTCGGCTAATTGGCGGGGTTTGTCTGCGGCTGGTTGTGTTTCTTCGAGGACCCGGCTGCTTCCCACCGCTATTCAGGTTCGGGCATTGTGCTCTCAGCAGAAGCGCAGAGAGACCTGGAGGGGGGGGGGGGGGGGGGGTACCCCCCGGATCCTTCCATTTGGGACCACTCTGGCGCACCGCAGGAGGTCCCCCGACACGTCCTTCATCCCTGGAGCTCACCTTGTTTCGCAGCAGGTATGTTGGGAAATCATATGCTGTTTGTAATGGTAAGAAGAATATTCTTGTGACGAATGAATCACCTTTTTGAGGGCCCCAAAAAAATCATAAATGTCCATAACTAGTTAACTCATTCACTCCAAAAATTAATTTGAACTATTTCTATTAGTTTCACATTTTTTTCCACTTTTGTTAACTAGAGTATGAAAACCTAGAATTTTTAAAAATTGTTATTTGGAACAGATACAAAATGTGTGATTAATCCTGAGTTAACTCGTGAAGTCATGCAATTAATTACGATTAAAATTTCAATTGCCTCACGCCCCATAATATTTAAATAATCTTTTCTTCTTCTTTTTTTATCGCGTCAGGTGTTTACATTTTTTTATTGTAATTAATCGCATGACTTCAATAGTTAACTCACAATTGATCATAAATTTTATATATGTTCTAAATATAACAGTCATGTGATTAATTACAATTAAAAAAAAGAATCGCCTGATGCCCCTAATTAAAATGAAAGATTATTAAAAATGAGGGGCGTCAGACAATTAAAATTTAAATAATAGAAATAACTGAAATATATCAAATACATTTTTGACGTCTATAGCCGTCAATGGCAGTAAACGAGTTACATAGTAAACAATCAGACTGCTGACTACAAAATGTGTAGCACCGTATTTTCTTTGGACAGTTGAGGTGAGTCCTCAACATGAAGGCTATGGTGCCAAAGCTAACTGATTTGAGCGCATGCAATTATCCTACACAGCCTGCTGCTAGCTGACATGCACACTTGAGAATGATAGAATGAATCTCTTTGGCTGAGATGAGTAGACAAGCTGATGTGACTTAGCATAATCTGAATAATGTCTTTCATGGATATATGCATGTGTGCTGATGAATTTTTAATGGAGCTCCTCCTCCCACATAACTGTCTTCTCCTGCAGGACCCCCAGAGTGACACGGATTGTTTCATGACTACCCGCCATGCGCCCTCCTTGTTTAGGCTACTTCATTACTGTGATTTCTCCGCCGTCGTCTGGTAAGAGAAATCCACACCGCTCGGTTTCCTTTTCAAGTCTCTTTTGCCAGCTCGTTTTGTTTACTGGAATTGGCTAATGAAGAGAGATGCGGTTATTGGAGTATGCGCTTCTTGATTACGTGGATCAACTTCACATGTGATATCAAAAGAGACAAATATTGTGCAAATGCAGGGTTCTGATGATGTTAATATGAGCGAGTACACATTAGCACATCTGTTGATCGAGAAAATGCAAGCAGATGTCACATTTGAATACCAGTCAATAGCTGAGTTCGGGGGGGCCTCAACATGCCGGAAAACTCACCATTTTTTGCATCCTGGTGAAAATGTCCCAAAACACGACCTCCGACCTCCAGGAAAGGGAGTTAAATAAACTAACCCCATCACTCTAAACCATAATGCTAACTTTTAACTCTATCTGACCTCATTTTTTAACCTAACCCTACCCTTATCCCTAAACTCTTTACATCTGAACCCTAATCTAAATTGTAACCACTTAACAAACCTAACTCGCCTAAACCATTAACCCAAACCCCAAATCGATTCCATAAATCACTAATCCTAACCTAAAAGCAATACCCTAGCCCACAAGCCTTTATCCGCAAAGCTAAACCTTAACCCTAATTGCAATCACTAACCAAACTAGTGCCTAACTCAAATACCTTAAGTCCTTATCATGAACATACAGTAAATGCCAAATTTGGGAGAAGAAACAACAACAACAACATAATCATTAATTCCTCACCCTTAATCCGCTTAGTAACAACAAATGCACTTTTCCTCTTTTTACAGGCCAGTGGATCATCACCAACATTCTGATGCGGTAACCTTTATTTATAATTATTATTCATGTTTGCTTAAATAGTTGGTCAATTTGCATGCTGGCGTGTGCGTTTCTCCATTTTTTTGCAAGTTTCCTTGTGATGGTGTTGAATATCACATAATTGTTAGCAGCAAAAAGATGAAGCGTGTCCACTAAATAAGCCAGCGCGGCGTCAATTATCATGCACATGAATCACCAGCAGGAGATTAGAATTTGAAAACATCCATATGTTCCATTCTGCGCGGCTGAAATGAATACATTTAAATACATTTTGCTGCTGCATTTTTTTTATTGAGTCATTTACTAAAACATTGTTCAGCGAGCTTGTGAATAGACTGCATGTGCTAGACCTGCTCGCAAAAGAGTTTTTGTTTCAGAAATGCAGCAGAACTATTACTATAAGAATTGTACACACTAAAGAAGGACAATAGAAACTAAGTTGAGTAAAAGTAAGTAAATAAAATAAAGAAATAATAGCAGAAAGCTGAGTCTTGGATAGAACGTTTTAGAAATGGAGCATCAGGCACCATTTATGACGTCAGATATGCGCATTGACTTTTTTTAAATTAAATTCTCTGACATTAGTGCTGTGACGGATCATCAGGGGTGATGTGGGAAATGATCCAATTCCACTTAATTTGCCTGAAAACGATCATTTATTAATTGCAAATATATTTGTATTCATTACCCTAAAACATCAACATGAAGTGAGAGGCAAAATTATTGAATCGTCTTAGCTTGAAAGGTTAAAACAGACTTTTAAGTGTTATTAGATCTTTAACCATGCCGCCTTGATGAGGTCCCTCTGTTCCTGCTCCAGGAGACAAAGATGTGATCAGTTCTTGTGATAAAGCAGATCAGCAGCAGGCCAGAGAACACACTCGCACAGTGCTGTGTTGATAAGTTAAGTATGATGCTCCTAGCTGACATTGTTGCTTGCTGAATGCATGTTAGTTTTTGTTTTTAGTTTATAGTCTGCGTACATTATTGGTGCCGTCCGATGAAGCAGTGGGAAAACGCGCTTGCTGAGTGTGGCAGTTGGAGCTCACGTTGAAATGTACGCTACTGCCACCCACGGGACTGGAGTGGAATTGTATATTCCAAGTCCGATGGAGATGTTAGGTAGTTAGTTAGTTGGTTAGCTAATTAAGTCGTCAGTCAGCCAGGGAATTAGTTTGAAGAATTAGTTTGTCTGCAAGTTAGTAAATTGGCTAATCTGTTTCTTTATGTCAGTTATTTACTGCCACCTACGGGACTGGAGTGGAATTGTATGTTCCAAGTCCGATGGAGATGTTAGGTAGTTAAGTCAGTTGGTTAGCTAGTTAAGTCGTCAGTCCGCCGGGCAATTAGTTTGAAGTATTAGTCTGTCTGCAAGTTAGTAAAGTGGCTAATCTGTTTCTTTATGTCAGTTATTTAGTTAAGATACTTACTTAGGTTAGTCAGTCACTTAGTTGATCAGTTTGGTTAGTCTGTTCACATAGTAAGTCAGTCAGTCCTTCATTTTGGTTGGTTAGTTAGTTCATTAATTATGTGTTTTTAGCTAGTCACTCAGTTGATCTGTCAATTATTTGGCTGGTCAATTAGAAAGTCAATAAGTAAATACATTAGTTGGTCGATTGATTGCTAATTTACCCTGTCGCTGAGTCGCTTCAATACTTGGTCTGTCAATCAGTTGTTCATTTAGTCTGTCTGTTAGTCAGTCAGACAAACCTTAATTTAGTTAGTTGCTTAATTGCCGGTAGTCAGTCAGTCAGTTGATTGATCAGTTATGTGGTTGGTCAATTTGTAACTCAATTAATTGGTCCCATAGTTCGCTATTAATCAAGTCAGTCAATCGATTGGTCAATTAGTCACTAAATTGTTCTTAGTAGTTAGTTAGTCAAGTCGCTTGATTGGTCATTTAGTATATCAACTTGGTTGGTCGGTCTGTTATCCAGTTAGTAAATCAGTCAGTCAGTCAATCAGGTGGTCAATTAGTTATTCACTAAGTCAATTACATAGTCAGTCCCTGTATTGGTTAGTCAATCGTCGCTTAGTCAGTCAATTGGTTGGTCAGTCAGTCTGTCATTTGGACAGTGGGTCAGTCAGTTAGTTACTTGGTTAGTTACTTAGCCAATGGGTTGGTTGGTTGGTCAGTGACTTGGTTGGTCAGTCAGTCAGTTTATCAGGCAATAATTCCAAAACAACAACAACAAGAAAACCAACTAGGTACTGTGTGTTGTCCTTACAATTGTTTGAAAGAACGCCCGCCACCAATTAAACGGCGGATTTACTAAACCTATATAAATAAAAGCACAATTGTGTTTGTTGCCAACTACACATCAGGCAAATGAATGGTGAATTAAAGCGTGATGTAGAATGCAGCAAAATCCACAACAGTTTTTCGTGAGGCAACGACACAATCATTTGACACGTGTGTTGGACAGACAAGATGGATGGAGTCCACGGGGACGGTGTGAATGAGGGAAAAAGTCAAGTGGAGAAGATGGCTTGTCAGTCATGTGACAGAGCTTGATTACACTCACACACGCCACCAAAGCAGACGTTCGGTGTTGACTGCGTTCAATTCATCGAACATGACAGCTGCTGCCTCTACTGTGGAGAGTCGCGCTGTGTTTGTGTTTCCAAACTAACTGGACACTTACGGACTCATTTAGTCTTTCTGTCTTTGTAATACTTGTAAGAAAATACAGTACTTCTAGTAGTACTACCACCACCACTATTATTATTATTATTAATAATAATCATAATAATAATAATAATAATATATAAATATATATATAATAATAATTATTATTATTAATAATAATAATAATAATAAAGTAAGAATTAAAATGACGAAAAGCACCATAAATAAAAAGAAAATAACATGACAACAAAAAATACTACTTCTAATACTCATAATATTACTCAAATGAATACAAAAATAAACAATAACACAACATCACCATAAATAAATAATACCAATAACATAAATTCTGGTTCTGGTATTATATATTTGGCACTTTAATGTTGCCAGTGCTGTAAAAGCTTGTATGCCTCGAATGAAATGCACAAAGTGCTGGGCCAGCCGCAGTGCACAGCGCACAGCTGCTAAGCACTTTTTAGCCTCGCTATTGTTCTGTGGGACAAAACAGTCCATTCAGCTTTGCGGCCCCTATAGCTACCAAATGTTTAGCATTGTTGTGACATTGCACAGGACAGGACAGCATGGGGTCGCCTTATAGATGGCTCGTACTGTGTGTGCGTGCAGTTGCCACACAAATGAACATGGTAAAAGATCTCATGTCCTTGCACGGTGAATCGTATCTTATTCGTGGGAGATGGAGCGCATAAACACAAAAAGTGCCCTTCAAATGCGCAAAATGGAGATATTGTTTCAGCACAAAGGAATATATGAAGAAATAATCAGAACGTTGGATGATCTCTCGCGGATTCCTTCATCCATTTCTTGCTTTATTGTAATTGCATACTTTCCATTAAAAGAAATGCTTGTTTCCTTGATTACTTTGATGTAGAAATGGGAGCAAGGGAGCAATTCGCATTCATTCTGCTCTCTCTCTCTCTCTCTCCCTCTCCATTCGCCCATCCCTCCATCCCCCCTTTTCCTCTTTTGTGCTAACAGCAGAATTCCTATTTATATATTGGCAGTGGAACTAAATTACTGCAAACATCTCTGAGGGCCAGCCAGGCAGAACAGATTGGCAGCCTGCTGTGTTGTGTCAGTGCCCCCTACTGGCACATGGAGGAAGTGGAAAAACACACTGTGGGCTGGCTAGATAAAAAAAAATAATAATAAAAATAATACGGTGAAACAAAAACCCAAAAAAGATTCAAAACTTCATTATGTTTTATATTTACATGTTAAATAATGTTAAATATACAAGTTATAATATGTTTTCAAGCTTTTGTCTAACCAATTATATAGATATATATATATATATATATATATATATATATATATATGAATTTGAAGCGCACATACTGTATAAACCAGATGGGCAACATTAAATTGCAATACAGTTGCTGTTTCTTCATTGCGTTTCAGTCAAGTTTGATGAATTTCAATAAAACATTATTTTAAATTGAGCCAATCGGGCCAGTTTCCCGTACCAACGTAAAATGGTTGACATGGCTATTATTAGTAAATTCAAGAAGGCATTTATTTTTTCACTTTTTCCTAAGGAAAAATAGTTTCAAAATCTGAACCTTTCCATTGTGATAGTCACCTCAGATTAATGTGATTGTAAAAACGTGGGCATAAAAGAGTTAATAACTGAGCCCATTTGGTAACCAAAACAGCAGCACTTACCAAGGCCAATGCATAGCATTTCAGGTGAATTGAATGAAACTTTTAAGCCATGAGAGTAATGAAAAATGTTAATGTCATTGTGTGTGTGGGAGGGGGGGGGGAGGTGTCAAAACTAAGAATGGCAAAATGCAAGATGTTTTTTTTTTAACATATTTTATACCATCATGATCAATTGGTTTCTCAATCAATTATTTTCCTTTTAAATTAGCGTATAACACTTTTTTTTCTCCCAAGTGTCATTTTTATATTAATTTTGAACAATAGAAACATATTTGTTTTTCAATTTTTTTCCTTTCATTTTTTTTTTTTTTACAATTGTAATTTAAGCAAATGTTAGCAGAAATTAGCACAGCCCATCAACTAATTATACCAAGATCAACGCTAATTGGTTCCGTAAACATTAAGTTTTAAAACTAAATGAAAAGAACGATCTTAATTACAGTATAGGATTGCCCACAACAACACTGTTGTAATTGCTTGTTCTGTTCAATTCTGCCTCCCTGCTCTATTTGTTTGGATTGTCTGTGGGCAAAGTCAACGTGTCCTATTGATTTGGACTTAAGTGCTATAGTGATGTGTGCTTACACTAAATTGCAGTTTGTCTTTTTGCTGAGGCTTGTTGGCGAGGTCGAATGGGGAGGAGAACGGGGATGGGCTGGGCTAAAAGCAGCCAATCGGAATCAAGATGCTGACTTTGAAGTTTACAACCGTCTTCTTGACCCCCTACCATAACAATCATGTAACTATATTGTTCGTCTCTTATGTAGTCCCATTTCATAGATGATCTCAACAAAGTCATGCTGTCTGTTGCAATATTTGGGCTCATCTCACAGTGTCAACATTCGGTAATATCTCCTTCTGTTCATCCACTCTTTGAGCCACCCAGGCTTGGTTCCTTCTCTCATCTGCTGATTCATCCATTTATCTATATATCATCCATCCTTTATGATGACATTCTTGTATACATACCCACATTCATTCATAAATCATACTTGCGTTGATCTTTCCATCCCATGGTTTCCTAACCATCCAACCATTTATCCAGCCATCATTCATCCACTCATTCCCAGGCATCCATCCTTCCATGGATCCATCCAAGTAATTCAGTAATGCATTCATCATGCATCAAACCATCGGTCTTTCCATCTTTAATGTCTCCCAAAATATCCAGCTGTCATTTTATCCATATTTCCAACCATTAGTCCTTCTATCCATCCAATGGACGCGCATTGGTTCAATCTCCATCCGTCCAGTTGTGTGTCCATTTGTCCTCCAATATAACCAATCTATCAATAAGTCATCAATCACCTAATCATCCATTCTGTTCTGAATCCATCTTGAAATCCATTTCTCTTCTCCCATCTTAAACAGACCATTTGTTTTGGATCAGGTTTGATTGTCTTGCTGGCCCGCGGCGGGTCTGTAGTGCATGCAGTGTGATCGTGAGAAGTTTATTTTCACAATACAGATTTGGACAAACATACAATTGTGACTGCGTAAATCTTACCTGTATTTTACAAAAAAACAAATCACCTCAAAAGGTGCTGATTATTGCTATTCCAATGGTGGTTCGGGTCTCGGGCACAGTTACAACAGTGTCATCTGCCAAGCTTATTTCATGCTCGGTTGGGCGTGAATCAATTTCACTCTGGGAAACAATTACTGAAGATTGCAGAAGAGTTTTTTTTTTTTCAATCCACCCTCCCAATCACAATATTTGAATCAAATCATCGTGCACCGCCCAACCTTTCTGAGCAGCAATCCAAACTCATCAAATGTTCAGCGACCACGTGACGCTAATGTGTGTGACAAGCTGCTGTTTGCTTGAGTTTGGAAATGTTCCGAGTGGTTTTCTACTCTCCGCTTGCGGGTCAACGGCGATTTTCTTGTGACCTTGCGCTACTCGAGCTGGATGCTGTTTCTGTTTCAATGGACATGGCGTGGCAAATATGGCAAAAGAAAGTCCGTTTTTGAAAAGCAGTTTTGTATTATTTTGAAAGATTATACAAAGAATGCAAAGCTCAAAAAGGTTTGAGAGACGCTGGATTCAATGTACAGCAACAGCACATCTTTAGTTTCTTCGTGGTGACATATTTTCTTTGAAAAATGCCCAGAGAATATTTTCTTTAACTCTTTAACTGCCAGACTTTTTCAGAAAAGGGATGCCGTGGGTGCCAGCCGATTTAAGCATTTTGACTGATCTTTCAAGGTCCACAGAAAATTTTGTGTTAGGACTATGGAAACACACATAACACAAAAAAAAAAAGTTTGTTTCTACCTTATTCCGTTTTTCAGTAATCAACAATAGAAAATGGTTAGTTTCACCGAAATGCTCTGTTTTGAAACAAAAAACGGAGAAATCAAGCTTTTTGTGAAATGATATTATTTCATGCACTCAACTTTTTTTTCCATGAATGATGCCACAAACACCTAAACAGTGCTTTACTTCTGTAAAACACTACCACCAACAATGAAAAAGTGTTTTTTGATAGCAAAATACGTTTATTTACATTCAACAGTGTAACAATTTCACAAAACAATTTGGCAAACTATTTACAAATGTGTGCAACCGTGGTACTATTTACAATTATGTGGCTGTTTCAAATACAGTTTTTTCTTTTTGTAACACTCCCCTGCGTGCAAGGAGACGCAGCAGGATTTGCACAACAGATTAGTTTCACTGCGATTGCAGACGCTACACTTTTTTGCTGGCTTTTTTTCCCGGGGAATAGCAAGTATCAGGGATGTGATTTGACCAAAGTGAAATTATCTGAAAATTTAGCCGGGGGTCTGGGGGCCGCTGGCACCCAGCTAGGTCCAGGGCAGTGCCCTGGTGGGGGGACACGGCCCGGAGCTCATGGGTTTTCCGTGTTTTTAAGTACTTTCAATGCACTCACATGACAAAGAAATAGACAAAACAACAGCATAAATTTTCAATGTATATTGAACTATCCCATATAAAATGGCAGTTTTAGTCAACTCAAAATCAGTCACATTCAAAAACATTGGACTGCCTTTGCTTTTAAAAACTATCACTGAGAATATCATCATATCTAACTAATGTGATTACTAAGTTAACACATAAATAATGTTGAAGAGTTCAAATTTCATGAACAAATAATTGTATCATGACCAAATGAAAAGTAACTCATATTAGAGCATACCACAAATGTCTTTGTTATAGCAGAAGATGTTATCTGTCGGAGTCATGTGCATACACAATGAACTACTACTACTAAAAAAAAAAAAAAAAAAAAAAAAAGTTTTTTTTTTTGGGGGGAGATAAAAAAAGCGGAATTCCGCGAATTAGCGGAAAAATCACATCCCTGAAGTATATACTGCAGTGTGTGTTTGGCCATGTTGCCATCAAGTCTACTCTGAGGATCATGATACGGTGACGTTACGGTGGTGTTACGTCTGGCTTCCTCATGTCCTTCTGTTCCTATACCGGGTGGTTGATCCATCTTATCCGCTCCATTCATGGTGGCATCGTAGTCCATAACCAGTGTCTTCTCCGTGATCAGACTGTACCCACTCCTCCGATGAATATGCATTGGACTCGGGGCACTCTTCGTCGTCCGATTGAACGTCCGCCTGAGCAGAAGTGCTCGGTTGAGCTCCGCGTTTTCCGGCGTTAGCATCGCTAGCCGGTGAGGCTTTATGACGTGATCATAGGCGCCGCGTCAACGCTTCCAACTTCGGCGTCAACCTCGGAGTCACCATCATCATCATCGTCGTCATCAATGTGCTCTTTAGCATTGGTCGATGCTTTTCGTCTTTGAAAAAAAATGCTCAAGCGTGAGCTGCTTGCAACCGGTCGCCATTATGGCTTCCTCAGCCATTGTCCCCTCAACACTCTAGCGCCGCCTCACGTCTTCTACTGACACTTACCCAATCTTGTCCAAAGAGAGTCATCGCTGCCATCTAGGGGCCAAAAATAGGCATTATACTAACTAGATCTGCTTGATACTTTCAGCACAGCTGGCCAAGGCTTTCCTCCACCCGTTTAAAAAACAAAACAAAAAAAACTTGGTGAACGTCTTTTAACGTCTTTGGCGCTCCTCCGTAGGATTTTACTAAACGTTATTTAACGTTTTTGGCAGTCAAAGAGTTAATGGACCGGTATGTTCTTTTGGATTAAATTATATTAAAAAAAAAAGTTTTTAAAAATAAAGTACTAAAAGGTTTTGCCTTCCTGTTGGAATGGATGTGCACTTAAGCTAGCAATTGAATTGGCTCAACTCTTCAATATAGTTACTCAAAATGGAATCTGTAACAAACTCATAAAAGACTTTTGGATTTCTAATGTCAATATGCTGTTCCTTCCATGCTTTTTTTTTTTGTCGTAACTTTTATGTTATGTGCTTTTATTTTGACGCACTTCCGGCAGTCCAGGAAGTGCTATCCACTAGAGGTGTCTTTACACCTAACAAAAAAGAAGGTCCGCGATTCAACATATTGCTGCCTGAAACGCCGATTTACATTGTTGCTGACTATACTAGCTGGAATAATTGAAGGTATTTGTGTTGTTTCATTTGTTTTATTGTGATTTTTAATGACCTGAATTACTAAAAATGAGTTGGTTTTTTTTGTATGTTATTTTCAATTGAAGTTAAGCTAATGATAGCTTCTGATAGGTGGTTGATTAACGCTACTAGCTTTCTGTTTTGGATAACTTAATTCTTCTTATGTATGACTGAAAGTTGTGTTGAAAGTATATTTGACAACTTTTAAGGACTGTCACTAATGTTTATTATTTGTTTGTTTACGGTATAGGCTTTACGTAAAAAAATAAAAAAAAACTTTATGAAACACCAGTATGCTTGACAATTGTCTAGCTGATCATTTGTTTGATTTGGTTTTACACCTTTTTTGGGATACCAGTGAACATCTACGACCTGTTCTTCTTTGACGTGGGCCTCGAGGCAGATGATGGGAGACTTCAGTGTCCGCTCTGTCATAAGGAATGCTTTGTCAAGGAGAATCCATCAGAGGTCATTGTAAGGCAGAATGGGAGGGTGGGGGAGGGGAGGGGGGAGAGGATGTCAGGGAAAGTTATGGTTTGTTTGCTTTCAACCCGCATGGCCCGGCCCTGCAAAGTCATTAAAGTGGAGCAAAAAAGTCACGTTGTTGCACTTCATCCGGTTGTCGTGGTGGTCTGGCCTGGATAAATGGATGCATCTCCCTGGCAATGCAACGTGATGCACGCAAAGCAATCTCCATCATTTTTTTCTTTGTTTGTTTCATGCTTTTTGTGCCTCTTTCAGATATGACAACGTCGGAGCAGAATATGGCTGCCACGCTCTTGTTGATATGAAGAGTAAATGGAGCAGGTGCTTTTCAAGGTGTGGAAAATTGGATGTGTAGTCACACGCTAACAAAACACAAGACACCAAATTTATACTTGTGTCAAATCAGAAAAACACGGTGACAATGATTCTCTCTTGATAGAAAGGGGTTCTAGTTTGGTAATATTTATAGTTTGTTTTTGTTTTTTAACGAAACTCATACCAAAGGCCTTGCTGACTTTGGTGCAGGCAACATTTTCCATCCAATGCCTTATTAATTGACAGTGGCCTCTCTGTAAGGCATCTTAACTCATTCACTGCCATTGACGGCTATAGACGTCAAAAATTCATTTCAACTATTTCTATTAGTTTAACATTTTTTTTCCACTTTTGTTAACTCTTTCACTGCCACTGACGTTTAAAGACGTCAAGTAAAAACCTACGCTTCACTGCCAATGACGTCAAAAGACGTCATCCAATGATTTTTTTTTTTTTTTTTGAAACGGGTAGAGGAAACCCTTCCGCATGTCTGATGAAAGTTTCAAGTCTGTCTGTTGTGCCTAATGACTATTTTTGGCCCCTAGAGGGCAGCGATGACTCTCTTTTGACAAGATCGGGTGGGCGTCAGTAGAGGCGGAGCTAGAGCGTCGAGCAGGAGATGAGAATGGAAGACAAAGGAAAAATGGCGGCCGGTCGCGAGGAGCTCACACCCGAGACGTTTTTTTCAAAGACCAAAAGCATCGCTGAAAAAGCACATTGTTGACGATGATCATCATAGATGATGAAGATGAGGGTGACTCCGTGGTTGGAAAGCATTGACGCGGCAGTAGAAGACGTTAGATGGAGCTAGATGGAGGGGGGAACGGGCAATGGCGAGCGTTTGCAAGCAGCTCTACACTTACAAGACGAAAGGCATCGACCAACGCTAAAATAGTGCATTGATGACGACGGTGATTATCCTCGATGATGATGAAGGTGAATCCGAGCTTGACGGCGAAATTGGAACCGCTGACGCGGCGGCTATTACGGTGTCGTAACGCGGAGCGCAACCGAGCACGCACAGGCGGACGTTCGATCGGACGACGGAGAGTGCCCCGAGTCCAATGCATATTCATCGGAGGAAGTGTGTACAGTCTGCTACTTGCTTTTTATTCCCCGGAAAAAAAGGCCGTCAAGAAAGTGTAACGTTTGCACGCAAAACGGACCAATGTGAAAGTGAAAGTAAACTGTGTGCGAGTCCTGGCGTCTCCTTGTACGCAGGAGCGCGTTACAAAAAGAAAAACTGTATTTGAAACATCCACATAATTGTAAATAGTACCACAGTTGCACACATTAGTAAATAGTTTGCGAAATTGTTTTGTCAAATTGTTACACTGTTGAATGCAAATAAACGCATTTTGCAATCAAAAAACACTTTTTCATTGTTGGTGAAAGCGTTTTACAGAAGTAAAGCACTATTTAGGTGTTTGTGGCATCATTCATGGACAAAAAGAAGTGTACAATTCACTAGAGTGCATGAAATAACATCGTTTCACAAAAAGCTCTTTTTCTCCGTTTTTTGTTTCAAAAGAGAGAATTTCGGTGAAAGTAACCATTTTCTATTGTTGATTACTGAAGAACGGAATAAGGTAGAAACAAACTTTTTTTTTCTGATGAAAGCTGAGAGTCCAATCTTTCATTTGGTAGTATGTGTGTTTCCATAGTCCAAACACAACATTTTCTGTGGACCTTGAAAGATCACTCTAAATGCTTAAATCGGCTGGCAGTGGGGACAACCCGTTTCTGAAAACGTCTGGCAGTGAAAGAGTTAACAAGAGTATGAAAACCTATTTTTTTTTTATTGTACATTTAGAACAGATAATAGAATTTGTGATTAATCATGAGTTAATTAGTGAAGTCATGCGATTAATTACAATTAAAAATGTTAATCGCCTGTCGCCCCTAATTTTGAATAATGTTTTCTTTTTTTATTTATCCATTGCCATTGACGGCTATAGACGACAACAATTAATTTTAACTATTTCTATTAGTTTATTTTTTTTCCACTTTTGTTAACAAGAGTTTGAAAACCTAGATTTTTTTTTATTGTACATTAAGAACAGATATAGAATTGTTTGATTAATCGTGAGTTAATTAGTGAAGTCATGCGATTAATTACAATTGAAAATGTTAATCGCCTGTCGCCCCTAATTTTGAATAATGTTTTCTTTTTTTATTTATTCATCCATTGCCATTGACGGCTATAGACGCCAAAAATTAATTCTAACTATTTCTATTAGTTAAACATTTTTTCCACCTTTGTTAACAAGAGTATACAAACCTAGATTTTTTTTTATTGTACGTTTAGAACAGATATTATATGTTTTCTTCTTTTTTTTTTTTAATTCATCCATTGCCATTGACGGCTATACTGTAGATAACAAAAATTAATTTTAACTATTTCTATTAGTTTAACATTTATTTCCCCACTTTTATTAACAAAAATATGAAAACCTACTAAAAACATGTATTGTACATTTAGAACAGATAATAGAATTTGTGATTAATCATGAGTTAATTAGTGAAGTCATGCGATTAATTACAATTAAAAATGTTAATCAACTGTCGCCCCTAATTATGAATAATGTTTTCTTTTTTTATTTATCCATTGCCATTGACAGCTATAGACGACAACAATTAATTTAAACTATTTCTATTAGTTTATTTTTTTTCCACTTTTGTTAACAAGAGTTTGAAAACCTCGATTTTTTTTTATTGTACATTAAGAACAGATATAGAATTGTTTGATTAATCGTGAGTTAATTAGTGAAGTCATGCGATTAATTACAATTGAAAATGTTAATCGCCTGTCGGCCCTAATTTTGAATAATGTTTTCTTTTTTTATTTATTCATCCATTGCCATTGACGGCTATAGACGCCAAAAATTAATTCTAACTATTTCTATTAGTTAAACATTTTTTCCACCTTTGTTAACAAGAGTATACAAACCTAGAATTTTTTTTATTGTTCGTTTAGAACAGATATGTTTTTTGTTTTTTTTTAATTCATCCATTTGCCATTGACGGCTATACTGTAGATAACAAAAATTTATTTTAACTATTTCTATTAGTTTAACATTTATTTCCCCACTTTTATTAACAAGAATATGAAAACCTACTAAAAACATGTATTGTACATTTAGAACAGATAATAGAACTTGTGATTAATCATGAGTTAATTAGTGAAGTCATGTGATTAATTACAATTGAAAATTTTAATCGCCTGTCGCCCCTAATTTTGAATAATGTTTTCTTTTTTTATTTATTCATCCATTGCCATTGATGGCTATAGACGCCAAAAATTTATTCTATTTCTATTAGTTAAACATTTTTTCCACCTTTTTTAACAAGAGTATACAAACCTAGATTTTTTTTTATTGTACGTTTAGAACAGATATTATATGTTTTCTTCTTTTTTTTTTTTTTAAATTCATCCATTGCCATTGACGGCTATACTGTAGATAACAAAAATTAATTTTAACTATTTCTATTAGTTTACCATTTATTTCACTTTTATTAACAAGAATATGAAAACCTACTAAAAACATGTATTGTACATTTAGAACAGATAATAGAATTTGTGATTAATCATGAGTTAATTAGTGAAGTCATGCGATTAATTACAATTAAAAATGTTAATCGCCTGTCGCCCCTAATTTTTAATTCATAATTTTCTTTTCTTTTTTTTATGAATTTATGGCAGTGAATGAGTTAACGATGGTAATTTTTTTTAAAGAACAACTTTTGTATTTCTACGACTAGCTACAGTTTATGTGACAGACTGACTTGACACAGAATGGCTTACTATGACCTACGATGTGTAGGTACGTATATACACCAAACAGGTCATAGTGCTTGGAACAAAGCGGATCAGAGAGCGCCGTGAGGCTCCGGCCTGCTTGTCATATCACATCCCGGCCTGCTTGACATTGTGCCGTTCAACAGAATGACTCCATGTCAACTCCAACATATGTACGACTTACTCATCCGGCCTGAACCAAACATGCTCCTGGTGGTTTATACCGCGACTTCTTGGAGTCGGCTAACCTTTTTAAGAGAGGAATTTCCAAACACAACGATATCATCACTGAGACAAAACCAAAATAGACCCCTTACATTTGTCTTCAGCTTTTCAGATGCCCACAAGAGAAGTAGAGGACACGTAGTCACCTGCATCCTTTGCCTCCATCGCATCTCGTATGTTGGTTGCTATGGTATTTAAAGCAACAAGATGGAGGAGAGCGGGGAGATAAAAGCATGAACACGCTCACTTGTATCAAGGCAGCCATGTGTCATATTGAACATATGCTCCCCTTTTGGAGGGAGCTGATCCAGGGGGACAACATCCCCCACCCCTCCACCCCCGGGCTACGTGGCTAGCTAGCACGGCTCACGTGACTAGATTTGCTTCCTCTTTGTCAACAGCAAATCGTCAGCTCACTAAGTCTGTGTGACTTGTGCTTGTTTACAAAATGAGCCTGGCATGAACTACAATGTTAACTTATTCACTGCCATAAATTCCTTAAAAAAATAAAAGATTATTAAAAAATTAGGGGCAACAGGCGATTAAAATTTTTAATCGTAATTTCGTAGTTAACTCATGATTAATCACAAATTTTGCCGGTTCTAAATTTACAATTAAAAAAAATCTAGGTTTTCATACTATTGTTAAAAAAAGTGGAAAAAAATGTTGAACCAATAGAAATAGTTAAAATGATTTTTTTTTACGTTTATAACCGTCAATGGCAGTGAATGAATAAAAAATAAAAAAAGATTATTAAAAATTCGGGGTGTCAAGCGATTACATTTTTTAATCGTAATTAATCGCATGACTTTACTAATTAACTCACGATTAATGCACATTTTATATCTGTTCTAAATGTACAATTAAAAAAAAATCGAGGTTTTCATACTCGAGTTAACAAAAGTGGAAAGAAAAAAGTTAAACTAATGGAAATAGTTCAAATGAATTTTTGACACTTAGAGCCGTCAATGGCAGTGAATGAGTTTAAAAAAAAAAAAAACTGAAAAAATGACTACACGACGACGATTGACGTGTAGCATGAGAATAAAAGGCCTCATAGCGCCCCCTATGAGAAGGCGCTGACCCTCGTCTGAACTCCCATTTAAAAGGGATTATTAGACTTTAGCACCAGTGGTCGTGCAGGTAGGCTGCTGGAACAAAGCCTTTTTAATGAGCCTTTTAATTGCCCCTTTTATAGCGCCAATTAGCATTTTAATGACGGGCACGTAATTAGGCCTGGGAAAGGATATGAGAGCCTAATAATAATCATTATTATTATAACACCACTCAGCTCAGACATGACGGCCACCTGGCGCACACACACATAATGAACACGGTTATACCGACACGTGTATATAAACATGTTGTATATAAAAATAACAAAACTTGATAATCGATTGCTCAATTAATTTGGACAAATTTTTGTTGATTTTCCAGGGCGCGCTACTGAGTGCGTTTTGGGTTCTGCCTCTCAATATTTTCAAGAAAAATATGTTTTTCGGGCATGTCGAGACCCTCAAAAAGGTGACTTAAAATTCCAAGTGTGTCTGAATATGATGAGGTCATTATGTCTGGTTGTATTTTGTACCCTAAAGGTTAGTTTTTGCGCTAGCATCCTTGTTGGTGACCCACATGTCTCCTTGTATCTGCTGACCTTTTGAAGTCCAGTTGAACTGGATTTGCCTTCAGGACTTTCACATCCCTTACTTGTACACCCTTTTTATACCTGTTTAATGAAATACATAAATTCTGCTGAGCAAAATAACATTGTAATAAAGTTGAATCTTTTTGTTTTAAGCAACGCAAAATACCCACTGTACATGAAAAATGATGTGCTGAAGTTGAATCTTATTATATTTATACACTAAGCATACAAGAAACACTTTCTCACATCTGATATCCCCGAGCGTTTCCCTGTTTGGCGCGATGAGGTAAAGGGCGCTGCTACCCTCTGGTGGAGGAAAGAAAAACTGCAGCTAAGTTTGTTGCTTACACCACGTCGCCATCTAGTGGCGGACAGGTCAAATTACAACAATGGTTAATGAATGAGACATTTGTAAAGGTAGATATAATAATTATAATAATAATAATAATAAATAAACCAAAGTTTATCCCAAAATACTTTTTAATATGATCATCGTTGTTGAATTGGACAGCAGTGCAGGCTTGTGTCCTTCTCAGTCACCCCCGGAAGTGAAAATCTGTAAAGTGAAAAGAAAAAATAAATAAATAAAACAAAATTCACACCCTCTTAAGAAAAAAATAATCATCAATCTTAGCTGCTAAGCCATTACTTAATTACAATGGCATTAAGGAACATGAATAAAGTACAACTTTTTTTTACATTCTTGTAATATTATCATCTGATATTACAACTTTTTTCTTCTTAGTATTTTGACCTGTATGAGTAGTGCTGCAAAAAGTGGATATTTTACTCTTTATCATGTTGCTAATTTAGTCTTAGTCTATTCTATTATTTTATATACGACTATATATAGGCTATATATCACTCTAAGAAGATGTTTGGTGACTTACTTTCTCTCAGCTGTCCCCGAGTTGTTCTGCTTCCTCTTTGTCCGTCCCCTCGTCCACGTGAACATTCTGCGAAGATGTCGCCGTCACCGGCGAGACAGACGCCGCCGCCGTCTCGGGTCTTTCGGCTGACTTTTCCGAAGGGTCCGCCGCAGCGGTGGCGGCCCTGCTGGTGTTGCAGCCCATGACTTTAATGCTGCTGCTTTCGCCAGTCGAGACTTTTTCTCAAGTTCTGCTGCAATCTCAGCGTGGCGTTATTCGTGTGGAGCGTTTCCACGGCGACCTTGATCCCTTCCTGACCTGTGGCTGGGCCCTCCTCCTATTGTTTTGCCGGCTCACCTACCAGGCAACACACACCCCGGTGATGGCTAAACACGGCAAGGATATTGTGTGCCCGTTACCATGGCAACCAGAGCCGGGACACTCGAGTGATGCTGTCAGACATGAAGAGGGCATCACAAAAGTCCAACTGGTTTTGAGCAAGACTATTGATTTTGGAACTAAACTGGAGATTGTTTTGGTATTTGATTGATTGATCTTGAACAGGATCCAACTGATTTTGATTTCAGAATTATTACAAATATTCGTTAGCTGCTGAATAATATAACTTATTATGGTCAGGAATCAGGATCAGAGGTTTTCTGACAGCATGTCCGAACAAGGCCATCTATTTTTTTTTTATACAATGTCAGATTTTTTTTCTTTTCTTTTTACTTTAAACATCAAAGCAAAAAATTAAAAAAATATTTTAGTAAATTCCTATTTTGTTTCTATAACTAGACAAAAACACTACTCTTCTTGAACAAGATTGAGGATGACGTCATGAAATCCAAGCAAGGAAACATGATTTGGAATGAAATCCGGGTCAGAGCAAAAAAAAAAAACTACACTGAAGATTTTCACAGATGTTGAACAAAATCAAAAACTACTTCATTATGTGTCAAAGTCAAACTACAGACTTTCAATCAGATCTGACGATACATTTATGTCCATACACAAGATTGAAGATTATGTAATTAAAAGAGGAGCTCATTATATTAATGCAAAAATTAGTTTGAATGTGATATTTTAAAATTCCACCATGCCTATGCTAAATATTTAAATGGATCAAATAGGTACAATTTTAAACTGATATTAACAAAATACTATAATATATAAAATAAAAAAAAACATGGAATACAGAAATAAATTAATGAAAACAAATTCTCATACAAATTGACACCTGATGGATAGTCAGAAGAATATGTTTAATAAAAATAATTAAACCTCAGTTTCCTCTATAGAACTTCATAGAAAGTAATCCAATAAATTACAAATGACTCTTTTTTTGTGTGTGTCTGTTTTTAAGACACATCCCCCCTCCCACCTTTTTTTTTCCTCCTCTTTTCGACTACATGAAATTAGTTTGACTAAACAGAGCGCAAAATATTACAAAAAACAACACGACAAAAACTGACCATGGTGACACTTGGACATTTGTCAAACCTTGAAATAAAATTGAAAAAAAAAAAAAAGATATTTTCTCAGTGATGACATGGATACCTTCCTGTACAGCAGTAGTGTGTGTGTGTGTGTGTGTAATATTGTACCATAATAGTCACATAATTATGTATAAGGGCACTACAATAGGGGGAAAAGCGTATTGTGTGTGAATCACTGCAAGCTTTTCAGTCTCTGTGCGATCACTGACCATTACATTAGAGAAAGGAGAGACGACCACAATTAAAGAGTGTTGAACTAACAGTCCACAAGAGGGCAGCAAAGCTACTTCGACTTTGCTGGAATTCCAGTGTTTGCGGCCCCCCATTATCCCCCCCTTCAAAAACAAAAACAAAAAGAGGGTTGAAAAGTAGAGGTACGAGATAAGGGCACTTCTAAGTCTCAGCTGAAGCTCAAAAACAAGCAAACCAATCAAAAACTAGCGTGTGTAGCGGGACTGTTCGAGCCTTTGCTCGAGCTAGCTAGCATGCTAGCGCGCTGGCTAAATGTGGCACTGCCGTGTCGAACAACAATCAAAACCATTTTTTTTTGTGTGCGCTTGTGCCGTCGGAAGGTGGTCGGTGGGGGTGGGGGTGGGGGGATCAGGAAGCGCTTGAAGAAAATGAAGCCAGTGTGATTTTGGCACAGAAACAGCTCAGGAAGGCTTTGAGGAGGTAAATTACAGGGTGCAAGTGGACAAGCGTTCACAATCATATTAACATTCACACCTATGGACAATTTAGCGTCTTCAATAAAACTGAATTACCTGTTTTGGTGGAGATGAGGAAGTAACCGGAAAAGCAAGCACGAGGAGAACATGAAAACTCCGCACAGGAAGTAAAGTCCTCTTGGGACACCTCGACTGCAAGACGGATGTGCTAAAACAGGAGTCCACTTGTGCTGGTCACCAAAAAATAAAATGAAATGAATTTATGAATGACAGGACCAACGTGAAAAGCCTTTTTTTTGGAACGTGGCGGAATCTACAGCTTGAGTGACATTCGTTAGCTGCCCGAGTTATTGCTCACATCCGTATCCGCATGATCTGCAAAGCAAGCGTGTCATATTTACATCATCACCCCGCCATCAAAATATATTAATAGTACAGCTCAATGCATTCTTTAATAATAAAATTAAATCCCGACTTAATAATAATTACAATAATGCCTTTTCTTTCTTTTTTTTTGTTTGAAACAGTACAAGGTGACGCTTCTACTCAAGTCCGACATGCAAAATGTCTGGAAACAAGACGCTACCTCGTCCACAAACGTTAACATTTGAGTTCAGTTCTTTTTTTGTTGTTGACATTTTTGTTTTATTACGCAACCATTTGGTTAGTTATTTACACGTAAAGAAATCTTAAGTGCTGTGAGGAGGGTGATTGGTGGTGGTGTGTGTGTGTGTGTGTGTGTGTGTGTGGGGGGGGGGAATCCACATATATGTGAATTTTATGAATACATTTGTAAGGAGGCAGTATATAAATAAATTAATATTCCATCAGTCCTTGCTGGAGTCGGAGTCGTCCGAGGATGAGGAGGAGCTCCCGGACTCGGATGAAGACGACTCGGCTTTCCCGCTGTTGTCTTTGGGCTCTCCCGACTCTTCGTCGTCGTCATCGTCGTCGTCGTCGTCGTCTTCCAAAGTTTCCGTTTCGACGGCGGTCGCTTGAGGAGTTGGAGGTGGGAGGGGAGGAGGGGGAGGTGGCGTGTGGTCGGGCGGCGCGTTGGGCACGGGGAGGTTAAGGCCTGGAGTGAGAAGCATCCCTGGGTAAAGCATGCTAGACAGCAACAAGGGGTTGAGCGGGAGAGGCGGGCTGGAGGTGGACGAGGCACTTTGAGAGGAAGTGGCGGCGGCGGCGTCTGTGCTTTTTGTCCGTTCCCCACTGAGGCTGCATGGTTCTCCCGTCGCACCGCCGACTCCCATCTCCTTGTCCTCGGAGCCTCCGCCTCCCGCGCCTCCTTCCTGATTCTTCCCGAGCAAGCCGCTCACGCCCAACAAATTGGGCAGTCCCGCCATGCCCGAGAGCATCATGGGAAACATGGCGGCCAGGTTGCTCGCCGCCAGGTTCCCGGCGTCCGAGGAGGGCAGGCTCATGAGGCCGGCGGTGAGCTGCAGGTTCTGCTGGAAGGCCTGGAGGCTGCTCAGGTCCATGCCCGCCAGGAGCCCGTTGGCCAGCAGGGGGTTGAGGCCTAATGTGGAGGACGCCGCTGTAGCATTGGACGCCATGGCCGCCGTCGCCGCCTTAACCAGAGGGTTTTTTGGACGGCGCCCTCGCCGGCTCACCTCCTCAGGAACGATGGGACCCGTCAGGATCCTGTCGAACATGCTCGCTGGGAGGTAACCCTGAAAGAGGTCAAGTATTCTGTGTTCATTTGAAGGAGGTCTTCCATTTCTTTCATTTTTTGATTTTTTCTTTTTACCAATTGAACATTTTCCCAAACCTGGGTTCAGGGTTTGCAGTTTAAATACTCACCGACTGTTTGACGACGTCGGCCCATTCAGGCGGGACGCCGTACTCGGGGTTCTCCTGAAGGAAGCGGCACAGATCCTTGAGTGGAGGCGCAAAAGCTCCACCAACCTGAAAGTCAAAAATACAATTGATGTAAGATTACATTTTGTTGTTGTCTTTTTTAATGGAAGTATAAAATCAAAACTCATAAAAAAATTAAATAAAAAAAAAAAGTTGTGTTCTACACACCAAAGCGGCACACTACGATAACGTACCTTGCGAGCGTTCCTCCTGTTGATGATCTGCACTCGCTCTTCACCCGTCAGGCTGTTGACGTCGATCTTGTTGGGATTCCTGCAGCGGTGCCGCTTCTGCTTGGGTCGCCCGTCCTGGACGTGGAACTGCAGAGGCATCTTATTCACGCCCTGGAAACAAAAACAAACATGTAAAAAAAAAAACCACCACCACCACCAACAATGACAACATCCATCAAGATAACTGACGGGGATGAAGGCGCCCGTGTCGGCCACAAAGCCCGGATGCTCCTTCAGCCACTGGTCCAGATCTTTCCTCTTGGGAGCGTCGTCCCCAGCCAGCCGGGTGCCATCTTTGAGGTTGATGACCGGGACCCTGCTCTCCGCGTCCTCCGGGCCCGGCCCCGAGGTGTGGTGGTTGTAACCTGGCACTGGAGTCACGCCCACTTGGCCGATGCCGCCCCAACCAGGAGCCGCCTGGAAACATGGGTGAGGTTCGATTTCATCCCCTGCTGACTTTTGTGTGTCATGTTCACAGAGTGGGGGAATTTGAAGCTTCCTATCGTGTTCCCATTTTTTTTTTGCCCATCCCAGGAACTTTACCTGATCCTGGACTTGAGTCCTGTTCATAAAGAGCAGGTCCATGCCCTCCACATTCTTCCTCCTCCCCCGTCGTCGCTTCACCACCGGCTGGCTATCCAGAACCCCGTTCAGCCTCATGGCGCCAGTAAAACCTGAAGGCACTGAAGCACCCACGAATAAATCTCTGCAACAAGCTATTCAGGTAAAAGCATCATCTTTTTTTTTTTCTCGCACGTACCGTTCTGGAAGCTGCACTGCGGCTTGGTGATGTCGGCCAGGCCCGTGTCACAGGCACTCTGCAGGTCGTGGAGCCGGGCCAGGTACTGCTGCTGCTGGGCTTGGGGGGCCTCCTCAGAGTCCAAGGCTCTCTTCAGGGGGAGACCCTGTTTCTGGAAGGTCAACTTGAGACCTCCCTCCTGCTGAACACAGCCACATGTTTTGGTTAGTGGAGGATTCTGATGGGAAAATGTGGGAAATCCTTTGTTGGTTAAGTCCAAAGGTTTTTGTTTTGTTTTGTTTTTTTGTATAGCACCAATGGAACATGTCTTTTGAAAACAAAAATTAATATAGCAGAACCTCAACTTTTGGACAGCACACTATTGATTAAAAAAATAGTTATGGCAGACTTTAGTAAATCTTGCAAGACTGTAGCTCAGTGATTATTGTCAAACTCAAGGCCCGGGGGCCAGATGCGGCCCACCACAGCCTTTTTTGCGGCCAGTGAAAGGAAATCATGGGTGTCGTTAGTGTAAGTTTTTGACAATTTTCCGAACAAATTTCCATTTAAAAAAAGTTTACTTTTTGAGGTTTTTATTTTTCATTTATTGTTCGTATTTTTTTTTTACACTTTTTTTTAAACGGTCAAAAAAAAAATCCACGGATAATTTCCATTCATTTTCTGACAATATGTTCATTTTTGACAGTTGTATTTATGTTTTGTAATTTGTCCATTACATTTATTTTTGAAATGTTTCCCTACTTGACAAGTTTTCCCTTTTCATTTAACAGTTTGACACATTTTCTTGCATTTTCTTTCAATTTTAAAATAATTCATTAATTTAAAGTTTTACCTTTAAAAAAAACGTACCATTTTTGGGGACAATTTAACTTTTTTTCTTTTTTTTTTAAGTTTTTCTTTCTGACACATTTTTATTTCTTTATTATTAATTTTTTAGTTAACCTCTTTTCCTTTACAGGTTTTACTTTTTCCCGCTCCATTTTTTTTTTTTCACTATCTTAACTCGTTTGTACAAGTCTGAGGTTCCACTCTAAGTGCTTGTGTGACTTTGCGTGTTCTGACACACAGAACACAGTAGGCAGAATTAAACGGTTGGCATAATGTTGTCCTTTGGGCCTAATTCAAAGCGTGTAGGGAAAAAGAGAGGAAAGGCTGTTATTACTGTACATTCCTCCCGCTGCTCAAAGAATTACCCCCCCCCCCCAAAAAAAAGGAAAGACAGAGCAGGAAAATCAGAGTGACATGCCCAACGTGGCGGCGGAGGAGCTGGGAAGGGGGAGAGACGAGGACGGGTGAAATCAACATACATCGTTGAGCTTGACTGAGAACTCCTTGTTTTCTGCAACATGCTCGGTCACCTTAGACCCCTGTGGCGAGGCCGAGGGGTCTTCGCACAGGCTGCCGTCCAAGAGCTTGGTGGTGTAGAAGGACGCCACGGGGCCGCCGGGTTCGTAGACGCGCCGCGTGGCCGGCCACTTGCCCTTCAGCACCGCTTGGCATATGCTGTCCAGACGGTTGATGATGACGCGGTCCTGAATTTGAACAATGCGGTCATCAGGCACTCGAAGGGCGCCTCCTGTTGGTCGATAAGCGAGATGGCGACTCACCTTGGGCCAGTGGGTAGCACCGAGCATGTAGCCACCACCCGCTTGGAAGGGATGCGGCGCGCTGTTGGCGACACCGTTCTGGGCCGCGTGGGGCTCTTGCGCACCGTGGGGCGTGGGGCCCAACGACGCCACGCTGTCCTCGTCAAAGCCCTTCACGCTTGCAACTGCAGGCACTGGAAACATCACAGACCGTGTTGGAAGCTTTGAGACTTTTTCGGGCCGCCTATTACCATAGCTATGGTCAGTGGTCTCAGGATTTTTTTTTTTGAAGTATCCAAGAAAAACGATTAAACTTTGCTTAGCAATTTAGCATTGCTTATCATCTTTGATGGGGCTCATTTGTGCCAATTATTACCCAATAGAAGTTTGTCACATAATGAGCTCTGGAATTCATTCAAAGAATTTTGAGAGGCTGTATTTCCCCAACATACATTTTTTGTGACAGTTTTCAGGCACATTGAGGCACCCAAAAAGCGGATCCACTTTTAAATTTTTTTTTTTAAGAATAATAAACATTGATAAAAAAATGTCCTAACCGGGCATACTGTAGCGGTTATCACTCGCACCAGCAAATATTTTTCAACAAACATTACTTTTTGACTTTTTTAAGCCAATAGGCTCGAGCACATGTCAATCAAATGATTGGAGAAGCATATTTCTTTGTGTCGGCTGTTATGTACAAAACACAATATTGTGCTTTTTTTTTCCCAATATGAGCTTTTCTTTCTTTAAAAAAAAATATATATATTCAGAGTTTTTCTACAATATCGTGAGCTTTTTTTTAATAAATTTTTTTTAATACCGCTAACCTTTCCACAGCATCGTGACAATATCGTATCGTTTGGATATCCACACATCCCTATTTGTTATTCTGTTTGCCATGACAGTCGTCAATTCATTTAATCATTCCAATTTGGCGAGAGCATTTTATGGTTACTGCCTACACCGCGTGGTGACTTCTCACCTTTCTTCTTCCCGTCCTCTCCTTCGCTGCCACTGTCATCCGAAGAAGAGGATGAGGACGACGATGAGGACGAGCCGGTAGAACAGGACGAAGAAGACGAAGACGAACTGGACCCGGAGTGCGATGAGGAAGAAGAGGACGACGAGGAAGTTGAGGAAGAGCGCGACGAAGAGTTGGACGAGGAGCCGTCCGAGTCGGTCCCTGAGGCCCGCCTCTCCCTGCGGCTCCTCTTGCTGACCTTCTTGGGCTTTCTCTCGGAGGAGTTGGGTGTGAGGGGCTTCGTCCTTGCTGCCACCATCTGTCCCTCGCTGTTGGGTTTGTCCTCCGCAACTCCTGCGGGGGTCTCCAATGCTAGGGCGGGACTCCAGCTCTCCTTCGCTTTCTCGCTGCTTTCCTCCCCTTCTGAGGGGGGCTCCGCTTTCGGGATAACCCCGCCGGTCTCGGAGTCCCTCGGGGCTGGGGGCGGAACCGCTGAAGCGGGGGCCGACGCCGGGTACTGAGGTTGCAGGAGCGGCGTGAAGCCCAGCGACTGCTGCGGCGTCGGCAAGGCCTTCGTCTGGCTGTAGCTGCGCTGGGCCGCCATGAAGCCCAAATCGGGGTCCCGGAGTATGTGATAATCCGTGCGGCTGACCCCGTGCTTGGCGGCGCCAATGAGCAGGTCCCGGTCGTGGGTGCCGACCTCCCACCAGGCAGGTAGGTCGGAGCTGATCTGGCACAGTTGCAGGCGCTCGTAGAGCAACGGGTGGCGAAGGACCTGCTCTCTCACCTGGCGCAGCAGTTCCACCCGGTACAAGGTGCGAGACGCCCGTTCCTCCGTGATGGGTTGGATGTTGAGGGAAGGATCCACAGCGGAATCTGGGGATGAAGATGGGACGAATCACGTTAAATCCAAAGACAACTGTTTGTTTTTCCCCGTTTACTGTTACAATGCTACATCGGGAGAATAAGTAGCCGCTCGCATAGTTGCAACACCCGGTCACCATGGTAACGCGAGCCGTACTGTACATGCAAGTTGTATGTATCCTCTGACCTCCATCTTTGGGTGGCAGGCGGCAAACCCGTCTGCACATGGCGGCGAAGGCGCACAGGTACTTCTGCAGGCTTTCGTCGGTCTTCTTGTGCAGACGTGCCATCGCCCGGAATTTTGTCCAGTCGAAGCGGCCCAACGTCGGGTTGAAGACCACGCCAAACGTGGAGACCACCCGGTAGAAGTCGGCCTCTTCCCGCCTGGTCCATCTATTGACAATGGAAATAGATGGCCGATTTCATATTTGCGTGCGTTTTTGTTCAATTCTTGCAAGTTTCAATTCAGCTTGAAGTTCAACTTAACAGGCGGAGATAAATACATTTGTGAGCAAACTGAAACAAGCTCGTCATTACATCACAATGCAATATAGCTTTTGGGTGAAAACTTCAAGCGATAGCCCTCACAATTTTTTGCCATGAGATTTTCTCAATGTAAAATATGTCTTGGCACAATACAAGATGCAAAAAATCGCAATAAATGTTGTGGTGAATTGAACATAAAGTTGAATCGTTTATTCCTCTCCGAAGCGTTTTGCTGAAATGTGAATTATTTTTGGAACTTTTTTTTAATCAAACATTTTATTAGTATGTTTTCCAATTTTCTTCCAGTATGTTCACGTAATCAGCATGTGATAATATTCAATCAATCTGTTAGCGAGAGCCACTACATCGTGATAACTTACATTGATGTTTCTGCATTTGGCAATTTATTATTATATTATATTATTAGTATGGGATTTTTTTTTAATGGGCTTTAGGTGAACTGATGAATGCGCACATGCTCACCCACATACAAAAAATAAATAAATATATATCTATATATATGTGTGTATATGTATATATATTTAAAAAAAAGAGAGAAAGAAAAAAAAATGAGATTTTTTCATTATTATTTTTTTTTTTAAAAAGGAGAGCAATGATGATGTCAAATCGAATGAACAATACTGAGCTCTCCTGGGAAATTTTTTTAATAAAATATTCAATCAATTCATAACTAAATAAACCTTAACAAATGTATCTTTTGACATATTTATTTTATTACTTTTGTAGTCAGTAGTGATATAAAACTGCTCTGCATCATAATGCAATATGTGCTTGATTTACCTTTTGCATTATGATTGTGTTTTGGTACCTAATGACGTTTCTGCCAAAAATATGCACATACATACATTACATTACTGTAGTGTGCACAGACATACAATATTAATCAGTACATATATTTCTCATTCCACTTTATTATCACTTTTTCCCACCTTTGTTGACGTTCAATCTTGGCGGCCATCTTGGGGTTAAGCGGGTCACTGAGAGCCACCGGCGGCAGCAGCAGCGCCGCCGAAGGCAGCGGCGCCGGGCCGAGCGGCGCCGACATCATGGCGGCCAGCTGCGACTGCGACTGCACCTGGTGGATTTGCAGGATCTGCCGGCTCTTGGTGTAGCGCTGCGAGGCCGTGATCAGACGCCTCAGCCGGGCGGTGAGCGAGGACGACGAGGGCCAGTAGGCGCTCGCTGCTCCCGAAACCGCGTCTGGGGTGGAGGAAAGCGTTTGTGCTAATTTATGTCTGTGGGAATTCCCGGGACATGCTGACAACGTGCAGGATTTCTGTGTGACTAATACTCACCTCCGGCGTTGTCGGTGACAACCAAGTCTCCGGGAGAGGAGGCGTCATCCTGTGGGGAAATTGGTGTTGAAGAACATCTCAAATTAAAAGGATTATTTTATGGAAAATTGACGTTTTTATCATTTGTATGCAAATAATTTGGTATCTGGTTTGGTGACCAAATTTCTGTTTCCAGCAGAGAAAATAGAATTGGGGTGTGCGTATGATTCGAAGTTCTAAGCTCACGCCCCTCGTCGTCATGGTAACAAGATGCATGCTTGCTTGCCGATCGGAATTGTAACAAAAACATGTCACAGACATGACAAAAATACCACGAATTGTGGAAAAATACCCAACACCTTCTTTGTATGAGTAACGAGAGCAGACGCGAACCGCTAAGTCATTGCTGGGAGTGAACGCGTTGCTCTCTTGTCAGTCTGATTATTGATCGGCCTTTTCAAAAGGAGACAAGGTTGACCTTTGGCGGGGTCGGATGTTTACCTCCATGTCGTCCTTCAGCAGAGCCGGAGCGGGCTTGTACTCCGGATCGTCCACGTCCCTGCAGACGCGCACACAAAATGTCTCACTTTCAAGATGAATGTATCCTGAAAAATATTTTTGGGGGTGTTTTCTACATACCCGTCCATGAAATCGTTGCTTCTCTGTTCGGCAGCGATGGCCTTGTCGTCCGGTCGGCCGACGCGCTCTAGGAAGCAGAGCGCAGGGTCCGCTCGGATGGTGTTGTACTTCTCATAACCTGGAATAAAAAAAAATAATTAAAAAAGGAAATGGGATGGGGCCCAGCTGGAATAAGTGGTATATACTCACCATGCTTGTAGACCCCCAGTAGCAGACACTTGTCAGAGATGGTATCCCACCACAAGGCTGGCAGGTCCGAGTGGTCCGGTTCTGGCACCCAGATCTTAATCTCACTGAAGGAGCAATTGAGCAAGACATTACAATTACAAAAAGTATGACATTAAATAATGGAAATATTTCAACCTCCTTTGTATGTTTTTTCCAAAGACTGTCATTCCTATGCACTCTTAATTGCCATTTTACCTAGAGCTGGTTTTGCAGTTCTAAAGATTTCCAGCAGGTGGAGCTCAATAGTTGTCTTAAATATTTGGCCGGAGCCTTCAACAGGTTGATGAGTCTACATTCAAAAACAACACCTTTTTCTCTTCCATGTAAATATTTCCGTTTGTATTCATGTATGCGTATACGTGATGCTGGTATGTAAGTAATATATGTGTTAGCGTAATGTACTCTGCCCTTGGCATCATTTTTAACATTTTTAAAAGCCCAACTACAGAAAGCATGAATAAAAACAAATAAAATGTGAAAATGACACAACGATTGCAATTTGCAGAGCAGGTTCAGGCCTGGAAATTAGTCATCGACTGTTGCTGTGCAATTAGTCTCTCCTCATCAAATATTGAAAGCATCAATTTCACATCTTTGTTTGTTTAAAAGTCTCCCCAAGTACTGGAAGGTTAACGGCGCACTCACCTAGCATCCACGTTGTTCAAAACGTTCGGGGCCTCGTCGCCTATCACCTCTTGTTTCAGGTAGTACAGCATTCTGACCCGGAGCAGCACCCTGCACGCACAAAAGCAGCCGCTTAGAAAAGAAAAAAGCCCTGACCGCGCACAATCGCTTCATGGAGCGACACAAACACACACACGCGCACACGTATGGTCTGGTTGAACACAATGAACAGCAAATGATACAAAACACTGTTAATCCTCAATGCAAAGAAAAATAAATAAATATATATATATATATATAGATAAAACTATGTTAACGTATATTTTATGTATATATATATATAATTGAAATAATATAAATTAAAAATACTCTTTATTGTCTTAAAAGTGCAATAATTCAGGTCTTACATAAATATAAGAAAATATTTAAAAATTCTTCTTCTCTAAACTTATTACAATTTTATTTTGACTTCAAGTAAAATTGCATTTTCATATGAATTTATGGGGGGAAAGACCTATTAAAAGGATCGTTTTATGAATCAATATTGGGCTATGAAAAGGAAAATCAATTAATATGATACATCATTTTTTTTTAAACCCAACCCTAACATATATACACTAGGGATGGGCGAGTACCGATACCAGGACATATTTCAAGGTATCGTTCTTGCAACAGCAGCCCTCTTGTGGCCGTTTACGATCAGTAACTAGAAATTTGAAGAATATAAAATAATTTAAAAAATATATTTTTATTTATCAAAAGTAATATTGGTATCAGCACTTGGTATCGGCAACTACTCAAGAGTTGAGTACTTGTACTGGCAGAGAGTCAGCATGAACAGGAAGTCACACACATACACACGTACCGTCGCTAACAGAAACAGGAAATCAGACAGAAACATTCAAGCTAAGCTGTTGGAATGGAAAATGATGACCTAAAGCTGTCATAGAAGGTCAACCACATCCATGTTTGATACAGTTTGAGCTCAACATCTTTTCTGGGTAAAATGGGAGTGTGTCAAGTCGGCTACGCCCACCCACCCCCTAAACACTGCAGTGTGACTGAAGCAGCTGCTGTGACGCTCCACCGCGCCCGTCATCACACTTCTTTCCTTCCAGGTTCTATGCAAGCGCGTGCCGTGTGACTCACAGGCAACACTCTGCGCGCTGTCACTCGCTCGTTACGCAGCGAGCCAGCTGAGTTGCGTGACACAGCCGGCTGGCATGCGAGGAATCCCCCTCGGCCCTGTTCGCGGGCACCACACCAGCCAGAAGCAACACGAGCGGGACGAGACGTGGCAAGTGACAACACCAGCGCTTAAGCGTGACATGTCACTCCTCGCTTTTTGGTTTCTATCGAACGGCGGGGAGCGTCCTCCGGAGGGAAAACGTCATCGTCAGCAAAGCCCGCGTATTGGACAATGGCTGGATTCAACGAGGTTGGGCTGGGAAACAAAGGGGAACTTTCCATGGAAAACAACACAGGCGGCCATCATCTATTTGGGCTTTTGTCTCTATGGCAGGCAACCCCCTCTCCCCTCTGTCTGCGAGTAAGGGTGATCCATGGCGGCCATTAGCCAAGACTGAAGTCTCATTAAGATTTCCATCACTCAACCGACCGCTCGCTGCGTCTGATAATGAATCAGCAGAGCGTCGGCTCCAGTGCATCTTTTAGTGGCTCGTCGTTAGCCGAGCAAGCCAAATGAGTGACGAGTGCATTCTCTTTGCATTTGACTACATTTCCTTCATGGACTATGGGGGAAGATTCATGTTATTAAAACACATTTTCTAAGCCTCGCACATTTGCCTCAGACTTGAATTTTGAGTTTGCATGTTTTGTCTGCGCATTTCTAGCTTTTTTTTCCCGAATTCCTCCTGTATTCCAAAAAACATGCATGTTACTAAGTTCATTGAAGACTATAAGGTGTGCATAGGTGCGAATGTGCCCAGTTGTTAGCCAGCTAGCATAGCCTCCAGCCACTGATGTGAATATATGACTGGATAGCCGATAGGCCAAGACTTTTGAAGGCCGCCATATTGCTCCTCCCAAGAAACGTTTCTCGGCATACGATCCTATACATTTACAGTATCGAAATTGGACAACATTTGAGACGGTACTTAGTAGAAACAGCATGATTTGATGTTTTAAATTTGTTAAACATAAACAAGGACTTCAGACATTTTACAACTTGCCTTAAATACATGTATGAATTATATGCTTAATGGTGTTTACAGGAGAAAACTTGAATATTTTTTATTAACAAAAGATGCCTTTACCAAATCTAATGTTGCGGTCTAAGGAACTGAGCGATAACGGAAAAAGGGGGTCTTCAAAGCAGTACATACCGTCCACTTGTTAATTTTTGTACTTACAATACTAACTGCCTACGAGCTGTATATGTCTAATCTGTATGTATACCGTATAGTTTATACCCCGGTCCTCGAGTACCCCTATCCAACCTGCTTTCCATGTCTCCCACAGCCAACACAGGTGTTTCAAACGATTAGCTAATTAGCAAGCTCTGGATGAAGACTGATAATGATGAACTGATAATGGCCATTTAGAAAAACATATAACGTCTTGGCCCATGTTGAAATCACCATTACTGTTTATAAACTACTAACTCAATTAAACTGAAATACAACATTTGATCAAAACTGTGAATTGCGTCAACCTACTTGTTGCAGTGGTGCTTGAGGTGTTTCTTGTAGCCGTCGTCCTGCAGCATATGCTCCGGGTTGTGCTTCCGCAACCACTCGGCCTTGTGGATGTCAAACGAGCTGGACTGGGTCTTCATCTTCTTGCCCTTGCGACCCCGAGGAACAGGTGCAGATAGACCTGGCGGCGGAGGAGCGCAAGGTTGGTTCCATCTCTTCTCCCTCGGGTTCGAGGACATCAAAGAGTTCACATACCCAAGTGATTCTGCAGCTCCTTGGTGCGTCCGTCTTCGGCGGGTGCGATCAGGTCCCACATGAAGCCTTTGATTTTGTCGTCGCCGCGATAGTGCACCAGGCAGTAGGCCAGCAGCGACCTGCAGATGGACTCCACGTCCCAGTCGGTGAGCTGCTTCTTGAAACGGCCGTGGTTGAGGATGTCCTTCCAGCGGCCCCACCTGAAAGAGGATCTCATGGTGAGGCCCCCCCGTTCATCCCCTGACCTTCACTCTTCTTAGAAATGTATGCGCATACCCGTATACCAGCAGGTTCTTCTCCACGCGGAAGCATTCTGTCCGTCCGTAGCTGTTGGGCCGCTCATGGGCCCGCCTGACTTTGGGCTTGGTGTCGTCACTGTCGCTGTCGCCCTCGGACAGCTCCGCCAACTCATCCTTGGTGGAGCTGAAGGGCCTCGTCTGCTTCCTGACGCGGGGTGTGTCGATAACCAGGCTGTTCTGTAGGTGTGACAAGAACGTTCGGTTTTCAAGATTTTCAAAACTCCACTGACATCTTATTTTCAACCCCCCCTCCCCAAAGGTCCATTGGAACTTGGATCAAATATGGACCCACAATTCCATGGGAAAAGGTTCAAGTGACTCATGGAGTACTTGGAAGTTCTTGGGGAAGGTCAAAGTCACATATGCCACTTTACAAAATCACTGACCTAGAACTTACTGAAGACAACTGTTCCCTACTTGATCGAGTGCAAGGTACGTAAGCTACTTACTCTGCCATTGGCCATTTCCATATCGATGTCTGCCTTTTTCGCCCACTTGTCCCAGAAGTTGGGGTCATCCAGAGAGATGTCTGTGCGGTTCCCGGATGCTACAAAACTGGCCTGGAAGACGACGTCGGACAATCTTAGCAATCACATTTGGTATCCATCCCTCTAATGTAAAATGTCTAGGCACGCCATGTCACCTTGGCAAAGGTGGACCCTCGGCCCTCGGACTCGATAGTGATGGTCTTGGTTCGGCGTTGGAGGATCTGGTCGATGTCCTCCTCGCAGAACTTGGCCCCCTCGTCCTCCTCGTCCATTATGGCGCCGTAGGCTCCACGTCGCAGCAGGTCCTCAATCTCCTTTTTGGACAACTGCTGCTGGACCGCCTGGGAGTGGCAATGAAATCATTACAATGGGAGCAAAGTTTTGGATGTGAACGAACGGCCATGACATGTGAGGTATCGCAAGGGTCAATCGTTGGACCCCTTTTGTTCAGCCTGTATGTGCTTCCTTGGGTCAAATTCAAATGTTTGTTTCTTCACAAAATGATGTTCCTGCACTGTACATTCATTTAGTAATTTTATTAAACATTTTTTTAATTCTTTACATCTTAAATTATTCTTTTTATCTTACATGTCGTTAATTATTTTACCTTTAGATGTTTTTTTGCCACAAAATGTTGTATTTTAACTATGTGAAACACAAAAGCAACACTATTAGCTTGTGTATAAAATCCAGTATATAAATAAAGAAAAAAACAAATCCATGAGTAAACTTTACAGGGTCTTTTATGTAAGAATTGTCAGATACTTGTTCTTTCCCCAAATGTTGCTGGAACAGTTACGTTGGAACTGAACAGCGACCGAAAATCTGTAATCTCTGCATCCTCTTGACCATTTACTGCTAGCAGGAATGGCTTCGATTGGAGCCTTTTTTCCCAAAGAAACTCTTGATGGCAGCCTTCTAACGCCTATATTAAGTTACTGCCATCTTATATATATATATAAATAAAATAAAATAAAACTATCTTTTGATCTTGACTAGGTATTAGTTAAATTAATTCATTCCTCATTTTTAAATCAATATGGAAGCATCAATATCGAACCAGAATCAATCCAACATAAATAAAAAATAAAATAAATTGTCATGACTCACCCCTCCTCCAGTGCCTCCTGCTCCTCCGAGGCTGTTGTCGCGGCCGCTCATGCTCTGCAACACGGCTTTATCCAAACCGAGTTTGAGGCTGGCGCGGTCGAACATCTCTCGCTCGTACGAGTTCCTGGTGATCAGGCGGTACACCTTCACCGCCTTGTTCTGGCCAATCCGGTGGCAGCGAGCCTGCGCCTGTGCAAATACAGGAGGACAACAATTAATGCGGTTCTCAAATTGGGGTCCACCAAAACGTTACAACGTACAGTAAGTCAAATTATTTATAAAAAAAAAAAAAAAAAGGGGTGGGGGAACAGTTGGTGACTAAAGCAAACACAATAGAATAGAAAGCTTTGATGTGATTGTGACATCACAAAGGGGACATTCCTGCATGAATAAAGTGTTGTTTATTTTTTCTTAAAGACATTTATAAGGTAAGACGAACCTCATCAACCAAAGTGGTGTTTTTTTGTTTTGTTTTTAAATAAAGCCATATTACAGAATTAAAATAACATATTTTGGAGAACCTAGAAAATACACTACTTCCCAAACTACTAAGCAAATTATATATTTCTCTGTTTTTCTTAAATGCAAATGACACTCGACCTCATTTAAAAAAAAATAAACTAAAACGTGAGAGTATAATGAAATGTTTTTGAACAAACCTCCCTATTAGGGACAAAAGTGTTTCAAAACATTTTACAGGTTGCAAAAAACGGAATGATTGTTGACCTGTTCCCATTGGGAGTTTTTTCAAAACATTTGTAATCATTCTCCAGCGGTTCATGAATTGAAAATTAACCTGAGCGTCATTTGCATCAACAATTTAAATAAATGAAAATACAGCATTTGCATAAAAATTTGATTTGACGTCAACGGTTTTCACAAGCGTTACCTGGAGGTCGTTCTGTGGGTTCCAGTCCGAGTCGAAGATGATGCAGGTGTCGGCCGCCGTCAGGTTGATCCCCAGGCCGCCGGCTCGTGTGCACAGCAGGAAAACAAAGCGGTCCGAGTCGGGCTTGCTGAAGCGGTCGATGGCCGCCTGTCGCAGGTTGCCTCGAACGCGACCGTCTATCCGCTCGTACAAGTACCTGCCAAGACAGGGGAGGTGATGCTAAATGGGACATATTATGGAAAATTGACGCTTGTATACGAAAACTCTGGATTCTGGCTTCCCTGCCCAACAAAGAGCGTGAAATCTAAATCATTTTTTCCCTTCAGTTACCTATTTAAAAAAAAAAAAAAAAGTGTTGTGGTGTATAGTAAAAAAATAAAAATAAAAGTACCTTCTCTGAATGAGGTAGTCTTCCAAGATGTCCAGGCAGCGCACCATTTGGGAGAAGATGAGCACCTTGTGCCCGCCGGCTTTCATCTTGGGCAGCAGTTTGTCGATGAGGACCAGCTTCCCGGCAGACTGCACCATGGCTTGCAGGTGGAAGTCCAAAGCGGCCGGGCTATACACCTCCCTGAAGTCCTCCAGGATCTTCTCTTCTGCCCCTGAAAAGAGCACAGACGGCATTAGCTGCACGACCCATATCTTTGCAAAACTTTTCAAGTTTTCATTTCTGGGCTTTAATGTTACCTTTGATGAGGTAGGGGTGGTTGCAGCACTTCCGTAGCTCCATCATAGTGTTGACCAGGTTGGGCATGTTGGCCTGGCCTGCTCCTTTGGCCAGGAAGGAGAAGTTCTTCTCCAGGATGGCGCGATAGTACTTCTTTTGAATGTTGGTGAGCTCCACCTCGATGATGGTCTCCTCCTTGGGCGCCAGCTTCTTCTCCACATCCTCCTTCAAGCGCCGCAGCATCATCGGCTTAAGGATGGCCTGCAGCTTCTGCACCTGTTGGACCCACAAAAACGAGAACTTTGAATTACGATATTTTAGGGGTGTTAGAAAAAATTGTTTCGGCGATATATCGCGATATTACCGTGCACAATTCTCGTATTGATTCAATATGCGGCCAAATCGATTTTTAAACATCCCATTTTTTATGTAAATATTCAACAAAACATCTTAGTCTTAGTTATCTTGGTTAGCTTTTAAACCTAGAGTGCCATCTAGAGGAGTAAAACAAATATCACAGGTGCTTCATGAATCTCCATTTGTCTATCTGTCTGTCTGGTTAGCTGTTTAGCTAGCTAGCTAGCTGGCCCATTTAAACCAAGAGTGGAGGAGTCAAACAATATCACAAGTGTTTCATGAAGCTTCATTTGTCTATCACTACTGATTAGTATTTTCTAAATTTTGAATTAAAAAATAAATAAATCACAATAATCGACTTATAGATTCGTATCATGATTAATCGGTATCTAATCAAATCGTGACCTATGAATCGTGATACGGATCGAATCGCCAGGTACGAGGCAATTCACAACCCTACTGTATTTACATTGTAGACTCTAGATCTGGACATTGAAAAAACATCATGTAAACGAGAACAACAAAGATGTGGTTTACTTTTAAATTAGAAATGCATCCCACGAGGCATTCCCGCAATTATAAGTCATGGTATGTATAAGTACTGTAAATGTGTTTATTGGATCAGATGTTGTTTATTTCCCTTAGATTCTTGGTCAACAATGTGCCAACCTTAGAAATGAAGAATGAAATGTTTACTGCAGCGTCTGCGGCTAACAGAACAACATGAGGCTTGAGCTTCCACTTTCCAGACAAAACACACACACACTCCATTGTCACAAAACATGCACACAAACAAGTCTTATGAAGTGATCAGTGAGCCGGCAAAAAAAGCCTTGCGGCGGCAGCCAACGGAGGCGGAACTCACGTACCAAGATCAATATTCAGTTAAGATTGTTAATTAATAATCCCCACCACCCCCCACGGCTCGTTGTAGTTATTTGTAAACAGCAACTTGAACAAGGCCTCACAATATGCCCCTTCAAAGAAATATAGTGAAATCCCATCGTCACCATAGGAAATAGCGGAAATTAATCCGGTCCAGGGTCAAACTGTCACTAACAAAAAACCCTTATGAATGTTATGGCATTAAAAAAAAGTAAACTGATGTCTGAAAGTCGGCCAAATAGATTTGAAACAGCCATTTGCAATTCTGCTTCTGACTGAAGCTCATTTGGAAAAATTTCAGGACTCCTACTAGGGATTAAATGTTGATAGTAAACTATCAAAAAACCTTTATGAATGGTATGGCATTAAAAAAAAGTAAACTGATGTCTGAAAGATGGCCAAATAGATTTTAAACAGCCATTTGCAATTCTGCTTCTGACTGAAGCTCATTTAGACAAATTTCAGGACTCCTGCTAGGGATTAAATGTTGATAGTAAGATCATTTATTGCTGCTTTCAGCTTTAATTCCATTTGGAGTCACTGTGTTTATAAAATTGAGTTGCATGAATCCACAACTATCTGTCATCACAATCCATCATATGTGCGTGTGTGCTACAAAATGACATCATGGCCTAGTTAGATAAAAGCCCCCCCCCTCCCCCCATTCAAGTCTGCATTTTGATAGGGCATGCGATCCCAAGCTCACCTGCTCTTCAGTTTTGAGGTCCCCAAATTCCTGCATGAAGGTGTTTTCCGACGGGAAACGTGCCGGCTCCAGGAAGTGCAGCAGGCTGAAGAGTTCCTCCACCGTGTTTTGGAGAGGAGTGCCTGTCAGCAGGACCTTGTGCTCCTAACAAAGAACACAAGCAAAGCCGCTAATGTTAGAGCAATTACACGAAGTCATTCATAAGTGTATGAATGACTTTGCTGAATTGTGGCATAAAACGTGAACAAAGTTCGGCTTACCAGGCTCATGAGCTTGAAGCCTTCCAGCAGCTTGCAGTTCTTGTTTTTGAGGCGGTGCGCCTCGTCAATAATGACACAGCGCCACTCGATGGCGTTGAGCTCGGGGCAGCCTCCTAGGATCATCTCGAACGTGGTGATGACCGCCTGGAACTTGTAGGCGCCCCGCAACACGCGGCCCTTAAAACAACAACAACAAACGCATTAGACAGGAGGAGTCAACCATTTTAGGTGAAAGCTAATTTGACACATTTCAATTCTATTTCGCCACAGGAGAGACTCCCCCCCCACCATCCCCTCCCCACACCTACCCTCCTCCCACCCACAGGACTGTTTATTTGTCAGCACGTACGAGTAACCATCGACTCACTCCGCCTCTGCATTTGTTACCATCGCCTTGACAACGGGCCTCCGGAGGCCCACTCGATTATACATCAGCCTCCTTCGCACAACAGACAAGCCCGAGAGGCGCTGATGGAGTGAACCCCCCCCCCCCACCACCACCTCATCGGAGGCTGCGCTGACATCAACTGTGAGGTGCCGGGAATGCTAAGCCATCACATGACTGACAATGTAGCATCTTAAATACTGGAGAAGTGCCAGTTAGGTGTGTCAGCAGCCTTTCTTCACCCTGGGCTGGTCACAGCGCACATATAATATAAACAAAAATGGACAATTAACCTAACACAGTGTTTCCCCAACCGTGTTAATACTTGGGCGGGCCACCCAAGAAAACCCAAGTAGATTTCAAGAAAATACTTTTTTTTTTTTTTTTTTTAAACGTGTCGCGGCCAGATAGATCGCATGTAACATTACATGTTACCCCACCCCACCACCCACCTCGAAGTCCACCCACCCAAGTAGATTTCAAATCTGTGGATAACACTGTAACATGCATGTTAATGGGTTGTGGGAGTGCCAGAGGAAGCATGCAAGCACATGTAGGAAGTCCTGAGATTCTAACGCAAATCAGCTCAACAGAGAGGCAAAAAAAAAAAAAGTCCCACACTGGGGATGACAATGCATGTCAAACAGCTGGCACCCTTAAACAGAAGTCAATTTTAGCCAATCAGAATCGACTGAAAACATTCTGGAAAACCCCAAAAAGTGTTCCGCTTCCCAGCCATCTGGTATGCAAGCGATAGCCTTAAACAACGCTGGTGTTTACCTGCCCGTCCCTGAAGTACATCTCGTACTGCTGCAGCATCTGCCTGCTGACAACGCTGCCGTGGTACACAATGACGTTCAGGCGTGTCCACGTGCGGAACTCGCGCTCCCAGTTGGTGATGGTGGACAGCGGGGCGATGATGAGGAAAGGCGCCTTGATGCCCACGCGGTAAATCTCCTCCAGGAAGGTGATGGACTGGATGGTTTTCCCCAGGCCCATCTCGTCGGCCAGGATGCAGTTTCGCCTAAGGACGAAGGGGGGGAAATGAAAGTCTTGCCGTTTGTCATCTTACCAACTGCTAGTGAGTAAGCATTTGATCCAATTTCCATTAGAATAGAATCTATCTTACCACTTTTTTACTATGTTTTGCTATTAGTTAGCATCGCAAGTGCAGTGACTGCCAGACGTTTTCAGAAAAGGGATGCCGTGGGTGCCAGCCGATTTAAGCATTTTGACTGATCTTTTGACTGATCTTTCAAGGTCCACAGAAAATTATGTGTTTGGACTATGGAAACACACATACTACCAAATGAAAGATTGAACTCTCATCTTTCATCTTTTTTTCAGTAATCAACAATAGAAAATGGTTAGTTTCACCTCTGTTTTGAAACAAACGTCTTTTAACGTCTTTGGCACTCCTCCATAGGATTTTACTAAACGTTATTTAACGTTTTTGGCAGTCAAAGAGTTAGGATATTTTAGATTTTCATTCTAAATAGTACCCGACTACAGAGAGCGATATAATATGGTGACGCATTCCTATTTGAAATAGCACTAGATTATATGCATCATTTAAAATCATTTTCAATCTGGACTCTCTGCTATCTTGATAATAACGCAATAAAAAATTTTGATTAATGAACTAACTGAACCAAGAAATAACTAATAACATTTACAAATGATTAAAGAAAACATGCTCATCCCGATAAAAGCTGTTTAACGAAGTGGGTGTAGGATTGTCGCACCGCATCAAGCACATAACATACAACACATCAGGAGCTAAAAATAACAACAAAAGCAAATGATATTAAAAGACTAAAAGAGAAAAGCATAATCACAAGCTCCTTTGTGTAGCATTTACACAGCTGTCCAGAGGATGGGGGTAACATGCCGATATTCCCACCGGCTGCTCAAGCAGCCTTTTGCTGCTGACAAATTGCTCTGCGTGGGCACGCAATACTCCTGCGCGCTCAAATGTAACACAAGCATAATAGAGTGGATACTCCAGGTGTACAGCGCCAACCTCCTTTTTCGATAGTGGGTGAAAACGGAAAAGGCACGTTATGAAAATGAGGGAATGCCGCAGTCCTTAAATGAGAGCGGGGACAGCCAACAGAAAATGTAAATCAATATTTATTATCAGATGGCTGAATCTATACTCACTGGCATAACTACATCAACCTTTTTTCCTATCAGGAGCAATTTCAGTTTTTATGAAGTCCTCTGAAGGCAATACCAAATCCAAGGGGAAAAAATGAAGTCATGATTGGAACAAATGTTTATTATTATATACTGTGTGGGTTCCAATGTTTATGGGCTTGTTTATAAAGCAGTTCCTCATGGTTTATTTGTTTGCAGAATTTGCAAGGCGAGCCGAATCAAATGGACTTGGCCCACACACAGGCGATACTGGTCTGGACACTGCAGCGTTGAAAATGTTATTGAGCTAAATATAACTGAATGGAAGAAGCCGGTTGCTCACCAAAAACAGCAGCACCTACGAATGGGTACGACGAGAGTTATTTCTGCTATCTTGGTAGCCACATTTATCTACCGGTAAATAAAACTTTTCCGGTCTGTTGTCAATTATTTTCGGTGTATCTGCATAATTTTTAGGGCAACTTTTTGGACTTGAACTGTTGCTAACCAAAACAGCAGGACCTACCAAGAATGTAAATGCTCGTATAAAACAAAGTATGGAGACTTGAGACAAGTGGCTGTGCCACAATGTTGAGACTGTTATCTATCTGGGCTACCACCTTTAGCTAAACATAACTTAATAGCAAATACTTTTCTTTGCAACTAATTTTTGATGTCGTGGTTAGCCTCAGTTGCTAACCAAAACACCGGCACCGGCATGTAAACAGTGTGACGCTTTGCCTGAAACCGACCTGTTGTACCAGTTGAAGAGCAGCCAGTTGACCCCTTCCAGCTGGTAGTCCCTGAGGCTGTTGCTGTTCCTGTAATGCCGGGATTGCTCCCTCTTCTTCCACAGGTTGGCCGGGGGCCGCTCCTACAGGCGACACGTAGCGTATTACCATTTTTATTGATGCATCCCTCATAGCGATACGTACTAAAATAAGCCATACAAGTAGAAGCCCAAGCCCAAATCTATTATCCCTCTGAATTGATCCAAAAAGAACGCGAGCTGTGGGTCCCGCTGCTCCACTCACCATTCTGCGCGAGTCCGGCTTGACCGCCTGCAGCTGCTCGAACTCCTCTATCTTGCTCTGATCCACGTCGTCCTTCAGCTCCCAGGTGCTGTCCTCGTACGGCAGCGAGCACCACTTCACCAGGTAGTAGACCACTTCCTGCCGGCATACACGCGGGGAGAGTGAGCGCTTTCATAGCGGCGACAAAAGGCCCGCCAGGGAGCCCGTTAGCGTGGCCTTGGGGCACTTGTCAGGCACAAAAGATGGTGCTTGAGTGGAAAAGATAAATGCCACAAAGATGTAGATAGGACTAGCAGATATGATTACCAAATACAGATGAGCGTGAGGATTTCCTACCACGATTATGTGCATTGAGCAAAATTGGAGAGCTACTTGGATAAGACAGATGTTGACCACAGATAAGGATTTTCATAAATATTTTAACACGACTCCCCCTGCCCCCCCCCCCCACCATTTTCCAAGGAGATCTAAGAGGGGTAAAAAAAATCACTCTTACACGCACCACACCACAGAATAATCACTCAAAAAGCTCAAATTTAAAAATGTGGCACGATTTACCGGTACACCGTAGACTGTTTCATTCCTATAGACACATTTTTTTTTTTTAATTACCTCTCCTGTGTCTTTGTCCTCGCAATAAGACACCTCGAGCACCCGGTCCACCTCGACATAGTCCGGGTTGAAGGGCTCTTCTTCCATCTGAGAATCACAAGAGGGAGACAAAGGGAGCGAATCAACTCCAGTGCCTACTCGCCATCTGGAGTCAACAGGCATACACAGATGTGCCCGCCCACACAGCAAGTGAAGATGCCTCTTCAACCTACACACACTTGCTTCATACTGTAGTCATAAGCACACAGCAGGTAACGCGCACGCACGCGCATTAGAGTGTACGTCGCCTTACGTCGGCGAAGAAGAGTGCCCGCTGCGCCTGTTTCATCTTGAAGCGTTTGATCTTCTGCTGGATCCTCTTGTCCTTTTCCAGATGGCCCTCCGTGGCCCACTCGCAGTGGAGGTAGGAGCTGCGCACGCGCACACACACACACACACACACAGACACACGCAGAAATTCTAATTAGAGATGAAACGGTATGAAAATGTCACATCAAGATTATTATGACCAAGACGATCATGATTATTGGTTTTATAACTTTAAGCATGCACACATAATACAAAGCGAGCACTAGAGCTAAATTTCAAGATGTGCATGTACATGGCACTCCCTGTAAATTTTTTTCACACAAAGATCATAACAGAAATACGGCATTTATCAGTAACCTTACCTCCTTTACAGAATGATTCCTTTAATGCTTCTTTATGTTTATTCTGCTTATCGGCATTCAAAAGACGAAAAAAAAAAAAAAGCATTCAAGAAGGACTTACTAGTTTTTGTACTTGACAAAAAATTCTTCAACTTCAACCAGCACTCCTGTAGAAACCTACACGGGATATATAGAAGAAATAAAGCTGAAATTTACCACACTGATGACAGACATCAAACACATCACGGCGGAGCAAGAGGGAAAGAGCGAAGCGTTACCTCCTTCTTGACGATGCGAGAGGACATAATTTTGTCCACGACGGCGGCGTCTTCTTCACTGGGGTTTTCCTACAGATGGAGACGAGAGAAAATGACTCGTATGAGTCTTCTGAGAGGTTTTTTTTTATATATTGGGAATCTACAATTTGAGGTGACCATAAATCACAAGGTAAGCCCTGGGGTGAAATTGTGATTTTGGACTATTAATAATAAATGGAGGTTGTAACATTGTGCCTTGGAATGGAGCTTGTATTAAATGTAGCAAATCCCTGAAGAATTAGCCTCACAAGGCTATTTAGCGTTTACTTTTTAGCATTTTTTTTGTCAGGCTTTTTTTTCTATTGACTCTACAATTACATATATTATATATGTGCACCTCTGGTAATCTTAAAATACTATTTCTGCCAATCTATACCAGTGGGTTATGGATTACGCTTATGATCGGATGGGTGATTGGTAACTGTTTCTTAAAACTTGCTGTTTGACGAACCAGCCCCCAAAAATCCTAATCCCGTAAAGCCTTGTGCTCAAGTTAATTTTTCACTTGTATGACAGTTCAAAATGTCAAAAAGCAACACACAAACGAGTGACATCAACGGGTTATTAGCCTGATAATAACGGTAGAATGCTAATTCTAAAAGTATTCTTATTCTAAAAGTATTAACTTATTTTTACACAGTTACAAATGTGAAAATGCACGACTTCACAGCGATGTACGTGGCAAGTCCTCACCACAAAGAGCTGGACCGCAGGTTGCTTGGATACCAGCGCGTTGGCCTTCTTGGCTTTGACGATCACCTTGCCATCCTCGTCTGACAGCCTGGCCTCCAGCTCCTCGGCATACTTCTTCCTCTTCACCTGGCGATTAGAGCGTCTCTTCTGAAACACAAAGAGACGAAAACTATTATGCTAACCATTAGCGTCTTGGCGTTTTATCAATTGATATTTGAAATCGTACCAGAATTGACCACAAGGCGCGATGTAAAACCCCTATTAACACTTTCTCTGCTCAGGTTGACCGTCTTGCTATACTGTATTGTTAGTATACCAACTGTTAGCATGTTAGCATTTTATTCATTCTGAATTGAAGTAACCAATAAAATATCATGATGTCAAATCCTTATGTAGTCGTCTTAACACTTTCTCCACTTAGGTTGCTATCTTGCTGCATGCTAACATAACAACAGTTAGCATGTTAACATTTTTTTTTTTGTTAGAAAAAATGCCCAACTACAATCAATTCTAATCGTAAGTATTGCTTTCTGTTCTCGGTTTAAGTCTTGCTACATTTGATCAAATCGTATTTTAAACTGTACCACATTACAAAGCCAGCTTGCTAGACGTTAGCACGCCAACTGTTGGCATGTTAGCATCGACACAACTGTTTTGTTTATGTTTTCATATTAACAGAAGCTATTTCACAGTATTAAAATTTTATTTCAAAAATTTTAAACCCTGAACAGCTTCCGGAAGGACTTCAGAGGCTTTACTGTATATAATAAATAAAATAATATATAACAATCCTGATATTGTTTGTCACACTGGCCCTTTTAATATATGACATATATGCTTTCTCATCATCCCAAAGTTACTATAAATAAACAATAAATGTGACAAAAAAGGTACTTCTGTTCAGTTCCTTCCTGACTGTGATATTTATAAATAACATACGCGTGGGTGTCTGCTTGCCGCATCAATACACAAGACCGTTCTCATAATAATATGTTGTTAATTAAAAAGAAATGCCACCGATACGAAGCTAATTAGGTTGGTGAGACAATAAAATTTCTCCATGGAAACGTTAAACCCTCACATCTTCAACTCAACTGACCAGAAGTCAATAACATGACTATCACGAAATGGCCAAGTTGAGCAGTATGTCGTCCATTCACAATAACCAACACAAACACAATGGTGATTATTTTACTGGAGAATAATATAAATAATTACCTGAAATTATTTTTTAACTGGGTACATTGCGTGCAACGTGTAGGAAGTGTTTTGTTGAGGAAGTCAGGAAAGGAAGATGACACCATTTCATGTTGCAAAACAACATATGAATCTGAATTATTTTCGTTCTTGGTCTAATGTGGCAAAAGTTGATTACTTGATTGAAAAGTTGGGGGGGGGGGGGGGGGCGGGAATGCGTTAAAGGAATGCATGTTCATTGCTCCTTTAAAAAACAAAAAACAGCTAAACATCCAAATAAACATTCCATTGTCAGCACATTCTTTATCCTGTTCTATGAGGCGCTGTTGTCCTTGTTTTGACCTCGTTGATTGTACCAAAAGATCAGCATATGAACTCGAGAGCGCTACCTGCTGGGCTTACCCCCTCAAACACACTTGCGCATGCACACATACACACACATCTACCTTTCAAGCTCCAACCCAAAAACTGCAAAGTTGGAATTAATGTCTCTCTGAGGTTGCCATTTTGACACTATCCCATCTTTAGTAGTACACCTATACGGACAAACGGGACTAATTTGAGCACGTTTGCCGTTTCTTTTCAAAGTCAGCAGTCGAAGGCAGCGGTCCAAATGTATGACTGTCCACTACAAGATTGGAAAAGTAGACCCGTCGGCAATCATTTTTATTCATAATACCCATTCTTACCGAGTCTCTAGAAGTGTGTCGAGGCGGAGGGTCCTCGTCTGACTCCTCCTCGGAAGAGTCGGGCTTTCGCTTCTTCTTCTTTCCAATCTTGATGACAATTTTCCTGACGGAGGAAAAACAACAACCGTTCATTTATTTAACATGCGGTGTATCTGGTCGCGACACGTTTTTGTTTTGTTTTTAAACATATTTTTATTAAATTTGGGTGGTGGCCAGTTTACTTGTGTGGCCGCCCGCCCAAGCATTAACATGGTGTGGGAAACACTGCGTTTATTCTGTGGTGTGAGTTGTTTTAACTGTAAATATTAAACCTGTTCCATATTTATGATAGAAAATCGTCATGCGTGTGATCAACACTGATGATCATGAACTCTTAGCAGCGTTATTGCTCTTACTTCATCGGCCTTGAAACGGAAATGCTGAGCATTTCGAAAACATTTTTCACAAACAAACAATGACAAGCTGAGTAATAGATGCCAGCATTCTGGAAGAATCTATTCCTAAGTGCTGCCACACAAGCAGATAAAGATGAGGAGGTGTCAGGCATTAAAAATGTCAACCAAGGAAGAAGCAAATTTGACCTCATATGAATGTGTTGTCGCTTCACACATTCATACACCTCGTGTTTGTACATCTGCAGACATAATGTGTGACGTAAATGGCAGAAAGATACCACTAACTGAGGCCGGAAATAGGTAAGCAAAGCAAAGGTGTTGATGCAGAGGGCTTATTGTGAGATGGTGAACTTGCGACGTAAGCAGATTCCCATGAAAGTGGGAGAGGGGACAAAAGGGTTCCCACGCCAGCTAGGAGCCGCTCTCGTTTATACCTCACCAAATCTTAAGGATGACCTACAAAGGTGGGTTTTGATTAGGGCCGTCACTAACAAATCTATTGATTACTCAGGTACCGTAATCTGATGACCGAGGAAGGAACCATAAAGAAGACTTGGAAGCAAATACATGCCTCTATTCAAATCCTGGCTAAATTACGTTGACAGCAATATTTACAGAAGGTACATGTGAAAGTGAGCCGCATTAATGCGAGGTCACTCGCATCCTCACCTCGTTGTCATTACTATTTTTACATCTTGTCGTTAGTGGTTGACTTTTTGGCTTGCACTGTACATAGAAAGTATCTTCAGGCTAAAAGGAATTTAAATGTAAGAAGGCGGGATATTGCCATCCACAAGTGTGTGCGCTTTCACCCACAGCATAAAATAAATAATACATTTTATTTGTAATGCACTTTACGTTTCAAAGAAATCTCAAAGTGCTACATAGGAAGATTAAAAAAAAAATACAATAAATACATCAGTTAAAAAACATAAAATCAAGCAATTAAAAAAAATGAATAGGCCTTTTTAAAAAGAAAGGTCTTGAGGCCTTTTTTTAAAAAAAAAAAAAAAACTTGCTGGACAGTTACAACAAGTAAAGTACTGCCTTTTCCTTTCCGGAATTCACATAAATACAGGTGGTGTAACAGCCTTCATACTACCTCTCGAGGGAGAAAAAAAATAACGGGTCACTGGTAAAGAAAGAAAGTGAGAAAATGCTGTTCTGTGTCAACGTGTGCAAGATAGTGAGCATCTTAGTATGCTATAAGAGATAAGCAGTAGGAAATTATCTATTTGTATTTAACTGATTCAAAAATTATCATTTATTTACTGGCAGAACAATTAAATGCTCTTCTACTAGATAGCAGAAGGTTCAAATAACCTGTGTTTCCCCCTGTTGCCATTCATTAGTGATAGGCCAATACCAATACAGATTAATAGCAGGTAAGGAGACAGCTAACCAATATTTTGAGCTGATATTATTTGTAAGAAAAGAAAACATATTTACATACAGAAACTACACAGCTTTGCCGGCATGTGTTAAGTTCCCTAAAGTTTCTTTTATAGTAAATATTTTTAATAGAGCTTAAATGTTAAACTGTCTTCACTTATTTTTGTTTTAATTTCTAGCAAAAACAAAAAGCGCAGGAGGTCTTAATGTCAGCAGCCTCTCATTAAGTATAAATACAGTAAATAAATAAACACTTGCATGAAGTTTACCCTGTTTTAAATTGATCTCTTAAGATGCTATCTCACTAAGTGACAAATGATTGCAAACATTGCAAATTTGGGGTTTTCTTTAGGGCTCGTGAAAAGTTTCAAAAGATGTTCGCAAACAGTGAAAACTTGTCCCAAACATGTTCCAAATTTCTTTGCGACAAGTAAAAAACTGTCTGTGAACATCTTTGCAACCTTTTGCAACATTTTACGAACCCTGACGTCTTTGATAGATCACATGAATTTTACACCGATCTCCGCATGCCACACAGCTGTAAAACACCGGTTCTGATTAAAGTACTGGTGCATGTAAATGGTAGATTGGAATACATCACGTCATATGATTGTAAACAGTTGACCAGAGATCTTCAGGCGGAATGATTTCAATAGGAATGATTAAAAAAAAAATCTCTATGTAAACCCAGTTAATGTGCCTTGACTCAAAAAAAGGCCGGCAAAAAACTGAAGTACCTCATCAAAAAGGCAAAGAAAATGGCGAACACACACACACACACCCTCTCTGCTGTGTGTGTGAGTGTTTTGTGGTGGGGGTAGACGTCGTGGGTTAATTGCAGTCGCCACACTTCAGCTAGAACCAAAGACCAACAAAGGGAAAAAATGTGAACCTGCCTGTTCTTTTTGTTGTTTGACGTGCTTCTGTTTGTAAAAAAGCAAAACCTAAATTCCTCAGACGGGTGGGGTGGGGGGGAACAGTCACATGGTTAATTTCTTATCCCATTTTGCTGTGTCACCTTGCAAAGCCAAGGTCATGGGAATCACTCGGATTATATATGGTGGCTCTTGGATATGGTGACTGGATGTACTATTATCTGCTTATGGGAATTGTTAGAAAAAAGCCTATTCCTGCAGCGGTGCAGTGTTATAAAGAGCTGCCTCCTCTTTCTACTGGCCCCTCCCCCCTCCTCCCATGCTCATGATATTACATTTCACAAACCCTCTGACAATGACACATTATGGTTGCCACGCAACATGCCCTAGAGTGCCGAGGTTTTGCAGCCCTGCCGGTGACATCACTTCCTGTGCAAAAGGCAACACTCTCGTGCCGAGTGCCTGTCCGTCGGCCCCTGACAGGGGGCCTCGAGAAATGTGCCAAGTCAGGGTGACACGAAGTCGTCCAGCTGTGACATCGAGAAACGTTGCGGCCAATCAGACGAATGAAAATGTTGCCGGGCACTGGCTCGGCAGAATAAAGAAGACATGGCTGAAATAGCTCTAATCTCCACTTTTCTGCACTTGATTAGATTTTTCATCTGTACTTGATTTATTTATTTTTTGATTGAGATTAAATCATGATTAAAAAAAACGTAGTAGCATTTATTCAACGACAAAAACTCAAACTTTAAATATAACTGTCATGAAAGAACAGCCAGAAAATTTGTAAAAAGTAAAAAAACAATTAATAATATATATATATATATATATATATATATATATATATATAAACAAACAATAGCAACAAATAACAATAAATCAAAATAAATAAATGTCCATCCTGCTTTACGCGCCACTGACATAACATGCACGCTCAAGCTGGAGCTGCTGTTGACCACAGCTCACAAGACACTCACATGCAGACTCGCCTTAGCTTGAGCCAACAAGCCAAGACATCCTCCAGCTTGCAAACACCCACAACCCAACCAGGCTTAATTTAAGGCACATAATTTAACAGAAATTACAATATGTACAGTATTCTCTATACTATTTATGTTTGCAATTTTTGTGTGTTCAAACACAGTGTGATTAAAAATGTATGTAATATGTTTAAAGTGTATGGGGAAGGGTTTTTATTTTGTTGTAAGGGCTGTTACAGCTTGTTATAAATATTTATATGAAAAACACTTCAAGGACAAATGTAAGATTGTGCCATGTGCCAACTAATCCTTACACCGTTGTGCCAATTAGTTTATGGTGCCCCGTTCGTAACCTCGAATCATTGTATGTCGGCACCTTCATAAACGGAGCTGCAATTGTGTCTTGAAAAAAAAAAAAAAACTCAAGGAAAATGAAGTTCACCATTTGGCTGTGAAGAAGCAAGGTTTGTTTATTCAACAACATGATGTCAGCTATAAGACGTTCCACACACACCTTTGCTGTGGTGTTGTTTATAAGCAACAAATAAATACATTAATTGAATGAATGATAAGTCGGTGCAAAAATCCATGATTACAACATATTAGGACTGGGAGTTATTCTGTGAATCTCATTTCTCGTGCAGTATTTTCAAAGCCGTTCAACAGAATAACAACATGAGAGATACTGGCACTGGGCTGTCAAATAGCCCCAAAATAAAAAATAAATGGACTAATCATTTACACATGATCACCAAACTAATCTTGTGTGTATTTAAACAACACAATGAGCTCATTGTCTGTTGCTTTTAACGCTTACTCGGCCATTTTATTTTTTACCTGGTCACATCAGCCCGCTTCTGCATCAGTTAATCATTTTATCGTTCACCCTTCACCTTCCTCTTCCCCATAACTGAACTCTGGACTCTTTCTGAGAACCTTTTTGTGTTTCCAACTCTCATCATGCCCTTTTAATTCCAAGCAACCTACAGTACATTCTCATTCTTATTTTGACACAGTAGATTGATTCATTGTACATTCTTTTCGCCGCTCATTTACTTTCTTTAGAGATCCCTCATCTTCCTCACTGAAAGACAAACGACTGCATTACTCAAACGTGTGGAGAGTATTTCTTTAGTGAGCTAACCAAGCCTTATTCATCCTAAGAACACGACGAATGAAAATAAATAAAAAAGTAGTTGGATGGTATTTATTGACCCACACTTTCTCTCTCTACTGTATATTTTATCTGATAATAAAATGCAAATAACATTTCATGCAGAACTTGTGTTCATTTGGCAGAGATAAAAGTGTGTGTGTAAGAATATCTGTGAAACTAGTGTTAGAACTGAGAGTTTTGTTCAGGACACCCTAAAATGCAGTTTCACCACAATACACTTTATGACTTTTAGGCCTCCACAAAGGCAAGTCAATCTTTGGAAGACAAAACAATTGAGTTGGTTACTTGGCTAATTGTTCAGAAATGGGTCACTAGTGTGGAATTGATGGTTGGTTAATCATCTCTCGAAGCCACACAAGCAAAATGCAGGGCGCCGTCAGACGCATAAAAAAAAGAAAAAGGCCATATATTGTTTTGTTATGCAACAAATAAGGTTGGCTCAACCTTTCAGATGAAGAATGGATACTGCACTTGCTCTGACGCACCAACACGCGTGTATTAGGCAACCGCACACACAAACATGCACACACCCTGCAAAAGATTAATGGAAAAAAAAAAACGTCATTTAAAAAAGACCGAACCGCAATAGGGAAGATAAGGTAGCAATAGTGTGGTATACAATATAGTATGCTGCGGAATGTAGACTACACTTAAACCTCCATTTTCTATCACGTAATTGATCTCACATGCACCATTTTGTGTAGTAGTTTTTTCCCACTACTCTGAGCACTTTGAAGCATCAGCGTATTTGGGAAAAAGGCTGGCACACAGGAAACATTTCAACAGCTCTAAGCATGATGGAAGAAGCATATTTATAATCAGGGAAGGGGGGGCACAATGCTCTCATCTAATAACTATACGTCGTTATTTTACAGAAGGTAGCGCGCATGGAAAATTATGCTCCAAGCCTGCGAAGAGCTGATGTGTCAAATGTGCTTAGTTGTAGTCTATCGATCACAATTTTTGTCTTGCGTTATCCTCAGCTGCTTTGAGCTTCTCAGAAGTCTTTCGCAAAGCGCTGCAAGAACAACTGCTGAAATCATGAACTCTTTGCAACATTAAAATAGACTTGATGTTTGTGAACAAAACATTGTCATGGCAGTAGCATGACAATTGAGACAATGATAACAAGCGCATTTCAAACTCCATTCTCAAGTGTGAGCACGTGCGGGCTTCCGGAGAATGCCGTCTCCAAAATGAGAGGCCAAGCACATCCTCTGCTGAAAACTTTTAATATTTGATGGGGAGAGCCTGAATAGTGCGTGCCAATGAGCAGGACTCTCCTCCCAGGCTGCTTGTCATCATCCTTGCGGGCTGTCTTCATTAGCGATAGCACATTGAGGCTGCAGCCAATCTCGATGAGCGAGCACACTCCCGCCGCTCCATCATCGCTTCGGGACGTCAGCGGTGACACGACGACAACAAGACCTTGACCTTTTCCAGAGAACATTTCAAAATGTGTTTGTCCCGTGGCACTCATGCTAGCTATGTTAGGCTACAAACTTCCTTCCTTTGTCTTTGTGTCAACATGAATTCCCTGTGACCAAAGTAAGTCTGAATTTGAATTTACAAACCTGACTCCAGTGAATTACACTGCCTTCGATTCAATATTTTCACCCAACTTTGAATCACAAATAAGCTTAGATGCTGCAACTCGCTAAATAAAACCAGGCCATCCGACATCAGATGGGGAAAAGGCTCTCTTGGTATCGTTGTTTATTATTATTCTCCCAACGACCTAATTGCCTTTTTGGAAGCCTCAAAAGACCTAAAAAAAATTAACAATTGTGGTGAAAATGTATGGCAGGGTTAGACGAATTTAATTTCATACTAACAAACATAAGTCTCAAAAAAGTATATAAAGTGAAACCTTGCTGAACAAACAATTCTGTTTACAGAAAATTTCAAGCAAATCTTGCCTGAGTTCACCTCTATTCTTTGGTTCATGAATTGTCGTGACATCGACACAGATGGCTGAGTTGTGCTTTTCGTCAAGGCGGGCAAAAAAAAAAAAAAAAAAACATCATTCGCTCCTTGCATCATACTTTGCAGATACTGTATCCGTATCGGATACAAGAGGGACGCGGCAACCACACGGAGAGGCGGGGTTTTACTGAACCGGGCGTTTTACTTCCGCGTTAGAATAGCCAGCAAAATACCTAATATTTCCTAAAAAAAAAAAATTAAATCATCTCCATGGAGTCAAAAGTAAGATTTAATCATTATATGCCTATAGTTAACTGTGGAAGGGCTTAAAATGCCAAGATACAGCCCCTTTAGAAGGGCTTATCTTCACTAGAATCCTGCATCGCATTGTGGCTAAACGGTAAAATCCTGGTCTGTTATTGCTTGTTTTGCTGCTGTAATTAGTAAATAAACCCTTTCGTAGTCGCTGCACTAGCATGCGACATCACTCAGTCGCCATAACGACTACTATTTTGACTATTTCTATTAAGATGAAGAAGTAATCGTCATGGAAACTAATATGTGACATAGTTTGACAATTCTCTCGACCGAAAAAATACGGTACGTACATGCCGTTTGGCTAGTCTAATATAATGTCACTACTGTACTTTGTAGCTATCATCTGGCCCACGAACCCAATGGTAGAAAGGCATTTAACCTGATCCAAAGCACTGTGGTAAAGTGAACTGAACCACCATCAAATGTGACAGACTTAGTTATTCAAAACATTCTCGAATCAATCGGCAACAAAATGGTCACTGTAGGTGCTGTTTTCATGATGAGTGCTGGCATCATAAGTAATTTGCGTGTGTGTGATGAAGAGGAATAAAATTATTTGTCCTCTTTGCGTGTTCCAAAACTTGAAGACAGATTTAATGTAAGAAAAAACACCTTTGCAAAAATGATTTTAATCTAACAGAGATCTCTGGACATCATGACATGCTCCAAACATCACATAACAGGTGGAATTTCAGAGTGCCGAATGTGTCTCTTCCGCGTGTAAAATGGCTTCTTATAGTTAAAACCGACCGCCTCTCTTTCATTTGTAGACAAAACATACTCTCTGGGTACTTTTCCATGAGCGATGGCGAAAACAGAGTCAGGGGTGCGTGTTCGAAACAGATTCTGTTCTCAAGGACCAAATGTGTTTTCCCACAGAGAAGGAACTTCTAGGCCAAATAATAATGTCCCAGCTTAAGGTCAAATTATACTGAGTTCAACACTACTTGCTTTACACATCTATAAAACATTTCAACATGGTTAATATAAAGAATTAAGATGTTAATAATGTATAACAATGGTTAATATATGAAAATAAAGAATTTAAATGTTAATAATATCTAACAGTGACCAATCGCCAACACTGAGTCTATGCACCTTTAATGCAACATTTCACACACTCCCACCAGGAGCTTGTACATCTGAACTTGCCATCAGCTCACAGCAAGAGACACTCACAACTCGTCGGTAAGGATACGACCAGATCATCACTACAGCTTAATTCACCACAACATAGGGTGTAATTTCCTATAAATGTTGTAAAATGGAAGAAAAAATGCCATGATGTAATAATGACTGTTACACAAGGAGGCTGTGGAACAGTAAGCTCCGTTTGCAGGCTGTGCTCTTTCCTAATGTAGGCCATGCATGGTTACACTGACTAAAAAATGGGTTACGCAGCTCATTACCCCACAACAAGGACGCTTATCGGTGCTACCTTTTGAAAGACAGAAATTAGACCAATTGGGAATGCATTTGATTAAACGGTCGGTTTGTCGACTCCGGTGCAGTGTGGATGTGGAGGGAAGCACATAAGCGATCTCATCTAGCAATATTTCACCTCAAAGATAAATCCGTTGATCAAGCGATGCTTTTGTTGAAAATTGGTGGCTTAAGCGGCGCCACCAAATTAACTTGCGAGCAACCGAGATAAAACAGACAGCCTCACGTTGCGTTCCCGCTTTGACTAATTTAAACGAGCAAGCGTGACATAAATTACTCTCACTAGGAGAAAATTCTGCAACATTACCATATTCGTTCATTCATTCACAGAGCTGCCTCAGCCCTCACATCTGCACCGGTTGTTCCAATAGAAACACACACAGTTTAGCCTGGAACTAATCAACACCACCATAATGGCGGAACAGGGAGATGGGAAGGCGGGTTACACTTGCTTGTATATACGAGCCAGCGTTGTGTCACTTGTGAATGCAGCTTTTGTTTGCACCTGTGCCTTTTCTGGTGGACTGTGCCGGGTTTATTGTCACGGCACGTTGTAAAAGTCTGAACTTTGAGCTCCCATAAACCATGAACTGACGGGAGAAACACCAGCAAAAATATCATCTCAAATCTAAACCTCCATATATACCATAATTGAAGAGTAGGTTTGTATACAATCTTTCTAAACTCCAACAATTAGCCATGATTTAAAAAAAACTGCCACCACTAACCCGTTCATATTCATTGCTGGAACGCATTCTGGTAGCTCGTCAGATATAAACAGAGGGCTGTTAAAGAACCAGAAGAAAAAAAAGAAAAAGGAAGAAAGCATACTTTTCCTATACCACGCTCATTTCAGCAAGACAAAGCCCCCATTTTTCACACTCATTCCGGGCTGGGAATGTTGCACCACACCGTATATAAATCAAGGGGAAAAACAGAGTCATTGGATATTGTCTCAACGATAATCCGGCAGAAAAGTAGCAATGAGTGGTGTATCAGGAGTTGACGTGTAAACGCGGCCGCCGGGATGGCAGGGACACTGTTGACGTGCAATACAGTAGGCCTACGCTGTGTACACAGTGAGGCAGCATTTTGGTGGACACATTTTTACAGAACCACTTTAGACTTTTTCACACAGATTCCACACAATTTCATACAGAACCCAAAGCATCCTTCTAAATGTATTTCTGCATTATAAATGCATTATTCACAATTTTAACAACCTTCTGAAGAAAACTATAATTATGTGTTTTTAAACGACTTGTCTGTTTTTTAAAAGAAATAAAACATGAAACTGCGTTTAGCATATAAGCCATGCTACCAACTTAGCTTCATGTTGCGTGCACATTCGTGAGCGGTGTAGCTTTGGGCAGTGACGTGAATGTGGGGTAGTTAGTAGTGAAGTGAGGCTACATTCTAATCTTGCTAGCATCTTGAAAATCACTCTTTTAAGAGATGGAATGGATTGTGACTACTGTATCTGTGTCTATGTCATGTGATATGGAGGTGGAATAAAATATAAGAAGCACATACCCGATCTTGGGCTTCTGCTTGGATGCGGAGGAAGGGACGATGCAGGCCTTCCTGGAAGCTTTAAATCTGGACCGTGCTTTGCCATTTCCTTTATGCTCCTGATGGCTCTTGTGCTGTGATGACGAGCTAGGGAAGCTTCCGGGGCTCATGATCCTCGGGATGTTCTTCTCGCCGCGCTGGCGGGCTTTAGCTATGGCCTCCGATATGATGCGATTGGCTTTTGCCTGCTTGTCCAGGGGTAGCACGTCTGGCTGTTGGTGCGTCCGTCGCGGCGTCCTCTTCTCCGAGGGAGAGCTAGACGAGGACGAGGATGACGATGATGATGACGACGACGATGACGAAGAGGAGGAGGACGACGACGAGCTGCTCTTCATCACGGGACTGAGGACCCGGACGTGACTCGCGGGACCATTGGTGTTCTTTCGAGGCTTTAAATGAAAGAAACAGTGAAGGAGAAATTAGCCAAAGTTGATGTCTCCATTTTGGAAACACATGCAGTTGACAGTTTCCGGCAACTGAAAAACAGCTCATAAAAACACTACTGAAACGCAGAAAGACATCCAATAACAGGACCCCCCCCCCATAGGCTTCATGTAAAGATACTGACACCACTTTGCATAGACCGTGTTGATGATGTCACTTTGTAAACAAACAGGCATGGTGACCAACTTTGAGCTTCAACGATTTTACCCAAAAGTAATCCGAAATATCAGCAAATATCGGTATATGTAGGTTAAATATTTGACGTTTCTAAGTATTCACTCTACGCTGGCCTCTGCAGCAGTGCAGTAAATGTACAATTTGGTGGAGAAACGTTATCAAACTCATTATCTTGAGCTGGACATAACAACAAACAGAGCTGTAGACTAGTCCACCATTCATTCATATAAACAAACACTGACAAAGTTTTAAATTCTTTGTCTAAATGGCCCCTAGATGACCTTCAGTTTGAGAAAAGCCCATGTTTCTCCAATTAATATAGATCAGCCGGAAAGTAACCTTGAAAGTGTGTGCCACGTGAAAAGTCTGCTGAAATAAAGTCACAGTGGGAATAAAGGTAAACACCAGCTCAGTGTTCTATTGAGCCTTGAGGTCGTAAATAATCCAGGCCAGGCTGATACATGATCATATGTAAATGATAGAAAACGTGACTGCAGTGAGGCCTCGTGACGTTGGCCTTGAGTCTCATGGAGGACAGATCCACAAATTGACAATCTACAGTACAGCCTACATTGGGGGCTGACATGTCTGAGGTCTGTTATTATTAACATCCACATTGAAAGCAAATTTCCTTTATGAGAGAAAATCAACAAAAAACATCCATCCATCCGTTTTCTTTACTGTATCCTCACTGCTGTAACCAACAAGTAACCACAGCCTATCTTGGCTAACTTTGTGTAAGAAGCAGTTTACACCCTGGACCGGTCACCACCCAAAAGGTAGGGCAAATATTGGCAACTATTTACACTCACATTGACACCTATGGGCAAATTAGGGTTTTATATGGACATAACTGTTTTTGGAATGTGCGAAGAAGCCCGAGTACCTGAAGAAAGCACACACCATCACAGGAAGAACACGCAAACTCCCCTCAGAGATATACCGATATGGTCTTCCACAGGGTTCTATTTTAGAGCCACTGTTGTTTACATTGTACTTGCTGCCCCTGTGTTCCATCTTATGAAAACATGGGATTTTCTTTTTTACTGCTATGGATGACAGTCAGATCTATATTCCGCTGAGCAAAAAGGATGCGTTCTCATTGAGGCCACTTTTGTCCTGTCTGGAAGAACTGAAAAGGCCTGGCACTCGATTTCTTGAACTTCAATGAAAAGAAAACAGTTATGGCCTTTGGTCCCAGTGGCCAACTACGGTCACTATTTTGACTACGTGTGCTTACCATTTTTGACTGCATTGTTTATGCTGTATTCATGGCCTTGAATTGTTCAATTCAAAACATACTGTAATTATGACGTAACTATGATGGTGAAAGATAGCATGCGCTGACAAATTACGGTTACGACACCAATGTAGGAACACCCCCCCCTTTTCCTGTGTCGATTTTGCAGGTCTGTACGTGAAACTTGGAAAAATGCCCGTCCAGTTTGACTAGGTTGTTGTGAAAACTACCCCCAGCTCCAACTTTACCAGCAACATGTGTACCTACGTGCGCTGGAGGCAAGCCAACAAAAACAAGCGAACACAAAGGCTGCATTATGACCAGTCACGTGCGCCACGCCGCTGAGACCATTAGGTTGAAATTTTACCGGATCATGCTGGAATGTTCTCATTGAATGGTTAAATGGGGGAAGGGCTGAAAGTAATGCCTAGGAGTGGAAGAACATGAGAGCACACGCAGCGTGAATGGCGAGGAGGGTGGGACATAAAAACAAGCTAGTGTGTGTGTGTATACGTGTAAAATGCAGCAAACGAAAGAAAGTTGCTGCTGTGTAACACACATCTATAAATAGAAAATTGAAATTACAGGCTGCAGGTACTGCGGCTTGGACTATTACCTCATGGAAACATAAAAAGGGAGAGAGCCATGCTTCGATTTGGGGGCTACATAGGGCTGGTGAGCGACTAGCCCAAACAAACGCATGAATTAAAAGAGGAAGGCATTTAGGAGAGCAGTTTAGGGGGCAGGGCGGGTAGAAAGAAATGTATCATCATCGGCTCTATATAAGCAAAGCATGTGAGTATGGCAGGGAAAGGGAAGGGAGGGTGAGGAAGGGGAAGAGAAAAAAAGCAGCAATGAGTTCAAGATGGCGGCAGTGCAGCATGAGTCGAGTAGGTTGTTCAGTTCCTGCCGGCTCCTCCCCTCCCCTCACACCAGCCCCTCCCTCCCTCCCTCCCTCCTCCCTACCAGAGCTCACTTACCCTTCCTCTTGGCCTCTTCACTGTAGACATTTTTTTCTTCCTCTTTACCTCCCCCTACAAACTCCCTCCCTCCCTCGCTCTCTCTCTCTTTCTGTGACCGGCTAACAAAAGCCTTGTTGCCCTTTCGCCGGGTTTTCTCGCCGACGCTCCTTCTCCGGAATAAATACACTTTTCCACAGGCTCCTTCCTTGAGTGGTGAGTGTCTATTCCCCCCCTTCCCCTTCCCCCTCCCCACTGGTCTGCCTCCCCTCCTCCACCACCTCCTCCTCCGGTGTCGGCGGCGGTCCACTCGTCTTCTTCCTCAGGCGGTGCGTGAACGCCGGACTGGCTTGTCTCCTCCTCCTCCCCCAGCGGGCAGGGCTCAAAAGGAGTGCATGGGAGCTCTCTCACCCCTCTCTCCCTCTCCCTCCCTCACCCACATTTGTCTCTTCACGGGGCGATGAGAGAGCAGAGGCAGAGGAGGTGTGTGGCAGTCCAAGAAGCGCTGGCTGCCCCCTCGCTCTCTCAGAGTTTCCCTACCGTGGGGTCATTGATTCCTCCTTCCGTCTTTTCCTCGTCGTCCTGGGATAAGGTAGGTAAACTCCGTTTAAAAAGGTTTGGGGGGGTTTGTCCGCTTCCCAGTCGGCTGCGGCCTGAGCGCGGCGAGCTCCGGCAGGAAAATGAAAGCACAAAGCAGCAAAATGCATCAGCATGAATATTAGAGATGTCGTTAAAACCCAAGCTCGTTTTTTTCTCTCTCTCTCTCTCTCTCACTCTCTCTCTCCCTTGCTCGCTCCCCCCTCTCTCTCTCTTGCTCTCTCTCTCTTTTTGAAAAGGAAGTAGGCCAGCAGATGGTGCTAGCAGTTATTAGATTAACTTTCAAAACTTAACCCTCACCATACTGAATGACTTCCTCAACACATTTTGTCCTTTTTTTGTAGGTCACAGCCAATGATGTGATGATTTATTTAAGGAAAGGTTTGAAACAATCCTGGGATTTTCAGGCTACGAATCTAAGAGAAGTGCAAGCTCTTCCGGCGGTCAGGAGGCGCTGGCCTTTCCACGACTGTCCCCTAAAGCAGGCGGACATGTGCAACAGCTGGCACATGGCGCCAGGAATGACACATAGCTGGCCCACATCCAGGTACAGTACACTAGAGTGAGAGAGACCCTGACCGGCCTAGTCTAGCGGCATATAGTGAGGATTTGAATCTCAATTATTGGCAGCTTGAATGCAGCTAGAATAGCAATTCCAGAAAGACATGAAGTCAAGTCGCATGAAACGTACGGGTGTTGGTAAATATGAACGAAACAGTCATTCAAACAACAGCAGTGTTTGAATAATAAATGTTAGTGTTTGATGAATGTTGAAAAGTAAATAAAAGTCTATGTGACTAACTGGAATCTTGTCTTATTTATTTTTTTAACCGCAGTGTCTTATTTCTCTAGCAACGCGAGATATTCTCCAAACCTCTTGTAACAGAAGTCTGCAAGGGCCAGACATTGCCCCGACTGTGTACACTTTCACACAGCAACTCTGCATTCCACAATGAGGCAAAAAGGCTACCAGCTTTTACGGTCACTGTGAAAGGAGGTACAGTTATGAGGATGGCCACCATACTATATGTGTGCTGCAGTAGCTGTAGATAACAACAGCAGGAGCAGTCACAGGCATCAGATTGTCCTGCCAGGCTGTGCTTTGGAGTTTGGACTTTGAAACTGGGGCGGTGTTCTCACTGTAAGCTCGGCTCGAAGTCTCGTCCAAGCACAAATGTATCGTCTGATAACACCCGGGAGGGATTTGAGCATGCTGCCAACTAGTACACACATTGAGAGTACAACAGGTGGCAAAGCACATATAATATAGCAATTCCCCACAATTGTTGGGGGATCGAGACCGAGCCCTGCTAGCAATCGCAGAAAAATGTGAATAACTGATGCCCCCTCTAAACACATTTAGGCCTGTAATTTCTTATATTAATAGCTTAAACCCTAAATATACCACAAGCTATGCTGCCAAAACAGTTTCACATAATGTCAAACTCATCTTACAACATGCTCTTGCAACTTCTTCTGCCTCCTAGCCTACACTAAGCTCCTCCCAAACATACAAAGCTCATCTCTAAATCAAGATTTGCCACTTAAATAAAAGGTGTGCCACAAAACCTATATTTTAAAAACAAACCATAATACCCCTTGTATGTAGCCTGTGCTATCCAGAATACATTTTTCCTCAGCTCTCCGCAAACACTTAGCTTTTTTTCCACATGCTTTTATTGAGATATCATCTGAGTCAGTTCATCAAACTATGAACAGAGTGAGTGATGATGAGCCGGATGAGACCAGACTTGCTTGGTCGAGTCATCACCGATGATGAGTCATGAATGTCCGAGTACAACTCGCGGACCTAATGCCAGAGCCTTCATTAGAAGAGCCAGATATTGCCAAGGTCAAAAAAAGCAGAACAGTCGAAGTCCAAAGTATCAGGTAGTTCCTGATCAAAACCATGCTGGAGCAAACCTCCGCTTCCCACTCAATCAAGCTATGTCTCTCCCTCCCCTCCTTCCCAAGCACAAGGAGGTCATCAAGGGAGCCCGTTTTTAAACATCAAGATAGTTGCGGAGTATCTCAGAAGAACAGACTCTCTGGGGACGTTAGACTCTAGCGGGATTACATCGAAGGGGAAAACTTGGGCGTTATTTCTTTGGTGCCATGATGCCACTAGAAGGCGCCAAAGCTCTAAAGTGGACAACTTTGGTGCCATGTTGTGGCATCTTAGAACCTATCAGAGCATAAAAACAGCAAATAGGCAAGTTTTTGTCAAAAAAAAAAATAATCTGACAATAGGTGAATTTATAAGTATGGACGGGGAAACACACTAGACATACTGCTAATGTTTAGTGTAATAAAATGTTCTCTATTAAAAAGGTAAAGACGCACACAACTAAATCCAAAACATGAAACTCAGCAAACAAGCTTATTGATGGCCATACAAAATGACAGCCGCCATTGCCAATGTGTGTTGAAAATGACAACAACAGAGTGCTTTGGCAGTCACATGGCTCCAGGCTACACGGCAACTCAAGTGTTAACATGCAAACAGGCCTGGGTGCTCTGTACTAGAGGGGGCGCGGCTAACTCTAAACGCAGATGGGGGGGGAAGAGGGGGTGGGAGAAACAGTACAGGAAGGGGAGGGGACTGTGTGATCTCTGAGGAAGAGCAGGCGAGTGGGTGGCTGCACAGCCACAGGTGACAGTCTCTTGACACTCCATTCCCTGCCTTCTTTCTCCCCTTCACAGCGAGCATCTCCATTACAAAAAGAACAGAGGGACTGAAAATGAGCGACTCCAGCAGAGGTGGGCAAGTTTTTGTGCTCAAGATCCATTTAGACGCACTCTCCCGGACTCTTCTGATACAGCTATAGCAGTAACAAATGCAAATGGTGTTTTTATAGCTTAATAATTCATATCAAACTGTGTAAACTGCTTCACTTTCTTCAAAAAAAGAAATAGTTCTAATTAATTGTGTTGTGTATTATTGAAAATGTGCTTTTAAATAACTGTATGAAAGTATTATTTTGTTTAATTGAGACTCTAGTTAGCACATCTGACTCATAGGTTTACTCTTTGGATTCAAATTTCAGCTCTATTCTTCCTGTGTGGAGTTCTCCTTGTGCTTGTGTGGGTTTTCTACAGGTGGTTCATCTTCCTCCCACACTCCAAGAACATGCATGTTAACTGAAGCCTCTAGGTTGTCCATAGTTCCAACTTCCTCCCTTACTGAACCGAACCATGTCCAAAAAAGCGTATAAAGATACGTATCAAACCCGGATTACAGGTATTTTTAATTGCTGTCATTCTATGACCACCCCCCTGCCCAGTTTATTTTTATTTATTTCTGGGTGGGGGTTGAGTATTTTTTCCTCTAGCTCAAGATTCAGCATCCGCAGGGGTGCACAGCTGTGGCAAAAAAAATGACTTGCAAATGTAAGGTTTTCAGTTTTGACTTGTAGAAAGTGTTCACAACCTTATCAATTTCGACCCAATGATTGGTGTAGAATTGGGAAATTCATGACTGCTGGTACCTCAAGCAACTTAGATTTGATATATTTACAAAAAATGTTCATTCATAGTAATACCCTTCCTTTCTGAATTGCCCTGCTTCATTGGGACCACAAGCAATTGTAGCCTATCCCTGCTGACTTCAGGTACACCCAGGAAAGTCACCAGTCAATCACAGGGCAGTTTACAGAGATACAGTCATCCAGCCAGCCAACCAGCCAACCAGCCAGCCAGCCAGCCATCCACTTTCTACAACGCTCATCTTCATTAGGGTGACTAGCAACCTTCCAGCCAACTTCTGGCGAGAGGCTGGGTACACCTTGCGTTGGTCGTCAGTCAAGCACAGGAGTGACAGGACAGTTTCTAGAGATTTTAATGCTTGAAATTTGGAGTATAAATTTAAGTCAACAAGACGCGCAGCATGCCTTCCTCGGCTAATTAAACACAAAAGCCCATTAATGATCCTTTCCCCCTCAAGTCACAGGGTATGGTATAACAGCTGAGGCTTACCATGGCCCCCCTCTGGAGAAGCTGCTGAAAGCCCATCGGTGCATTATCACTACACTGGACCCCCTCTGCTATCTGGCCTACTCTGCTGTTGCCGCCCAGAAGGAATCACGGCATGGACGAAGCAGCAGAGTGCAAGCTTGCAGTGCATGCGTTCTGTAATGTCACATTAAACGGGTTAAATTCGAACACTGGGCCTGTGGCCACGTGCCAAACCTGGACTTGTACAGTGCCAGTTTGTGCAGATGCTGCTTGTGCCAACCACAATAAACCTCTCTGTGCAGCAAATTTACATAATGCCTGACTACCCACCAGCCATGGAGAGCAGTTGGAAGATACATACGCCCATCCTTCCATTTTCAATAGCATTTATGCTGTTCAGTTTCACGCCTGTTTTACAGCCTATACGTAAAGTATTTTAGAAAGTATGCAACTCTGCGATTTGATCTCCCGCAAAATTAGCTGTGTATGCTCAGTGTGCAGTGCTTCGGTTGAAAAGGCTGAAACTGCTCACAGGGTCATCATGGCCAAGTTGAACACTAGGGGAGGACTTTGAGAAGCAAGGTAGAGAGTGAAAAGGGCCCCCTGTGATCAGAATTTCTGATGTCACAGAGAAACATAGGAGTCTGGTAAGGAGAATAACTTTACAACAAAGAAATTAAAGTTCAATTACATGAACTGGTTTGCATGTTTTTGTCACATTTATCTACTATTGAGGTACAGTATGTACTGTCTAAGCATATGTGGATGGATTTCCATACCAAGTCTATGCAAAAAATTACGATAATACGACATTTTTGACCGTCTATTTTTATGTACAAAGGAAATATGTCCGAGATGGCCGTGTTTATGTTGAATACGGATGTACGCAACACATGAAACAACCCCACAGACACAGACCGCAACACTCTAAAATTGCACATACGTAAGTAACTCTACAAGCATCAACAACTACTACAAATATGTTACATATTGTTTAATTGACCTGGCCTAGACTAGAAGATAGCTTAGTTTGGGTCAGAATGTAGTTTCAGACGTCTCACAACTGTGTTCTTCCAACTCTTGTTTTCAATGAGGCTACATTCAGCATTAGTCCGTGACTGTGGCTCTCCTTTCCCAAATGCTAATGCATTAAGAGGAAGTATACAGTAAAAAAGATTGCTTGTAATAATAATATATATATATTTTTAGTCAACATAGCAAGGGTGCAAACATCGAACAGTGATATACAGTAGCGGGGAAACGTAGTGTTAATCCAGCCTTGAGCCATTGCTCAGGTTTATTTTACTTGAGAGTAAACAGTTTGTGTTTTCTCAAACATCTTGGAGAAAAAAAAATCTGTGACATTACTTGAATAGGTAGTAAAGACACTAATTAGGGCAACTGTCCCTGCATCGTAAAGCATGAGCTCTGGAAAGGTCTTCAGTCAGAAAGATTGAAGGTCTGTCATTTAAGGGGACTGGTAGCAAAACTGGCAATGTCCATAAACTCTGCAAATTACACACAACAGTGGGACCCATTCTAGATCGTTTATTAAACTTTATCACTCTAAATGCAGGCCTGTTTCACGGTCAGTAAAGCCTGCTAACTACCGTGGGAGCAACAATTTTAGGCAATTAAAAGGTTCTAATGATAATCATTAAATTAGAGTAATGTTCACAGATAATGTACACGTTTGTGAAAAGTCTAGGATTAAATTCTGGCCAAAAGATTTGATTAGTCCAGGCCAACCAAACTTCATTGCAGTTATTAATATTTGCATTACAGTAATATCTGGACTATAAGCCGCTACTTTTTTCACTTGCATTTGACCCTGCGGCTAATACAAAGGTGCGGCTTATACATCAGATCACACGAGGGTGCACTATAAAGGAAGCGCAGCAGCGTCAGGCAGAGCAAAACAAACCAAGTGAGCCCAAATACAGTAGGACAAATACAGTAGGACCTAACGAGAGTGAGACAATTTGCGCCCTCATTATGGAAAAGAAAGTAGCGGGAACCTGATGCTGTAACATTAAAACACCTGCGGTTTACAGTGGGGTGCGGCTTATATGTGTAACAAACTTGAGTATTCCTTAAATTTAGGTAGCGCGGCTTATAGTCAGGTGCGCCTTATAGTCTAGAAATTACTCAAATTATTCATTCATCCTCTACATCCGTGTTGCTGCACAATGTTGACACGCTTCGGGTCTGGAAGTCTGCGCATATGGGTCATTTTCAGGTGTTGTGTAAACATAGTGATATTTGATATAGGTCACAAGGATGTGAATGGAAATAGACAATCAAAAAATAAATCAGCTGGAGGTACTTAAACCTGTGGTTTGTGTAAGCCTGTTAGTAAGATTGGACTATTGTTTTAATGTAGACTATTCCAGTGGTTGTCAACCTTTTTTCAGTGACGTACCCCCTAACCAACGCAACATATCTCTGATTGAAGGGCATGCATTTATATATATATATATATATATATATGAATATATGACCTATGAGTCACGTGTGACATAGTCTCTGATAGAAAGATGCTGTAAACACAAAAACAGAGGGCATCTAGTCACTGTCAGAAGCCACCTTGTCCTAAGCTAAAACTTTGCATCATGTCCGAGGGTTTTTCCTCAAACTCATGATTAAATGTCCAGAGAGTGAGAGACTGTGGTATTCTCTCTCCGCCAAATGGCAGGTCAAACCAAGTTCAGGGACGTTGCCTCGCGTCACGATGCTTGCATTTCAACTACACGCACAGTACTCCACATTTGTGCCGGGCTAGGTCAACTTCAGCTCAATAAAAACACTGGCCTTAACAGAACACAACAGCAAAAGTACAAATGAGATGAAAGGAGAAAACAAATTCATACCTACGGTGCAGTAGTTGAGGCTTCTCACATGTGCCACACACTCTGTCAAGTACAGCTCCCCTCCTCCCCCTTCTTGCCCTCAATAGTCCCGCCTCTTCCGCCTCAACTGCCTAACATCCTGTTTACTGCTGACCCTCGCTTATCCCCCTCCCCCCCGCCACCCGCCCTTTCTTATCTGTCGGGCCTCCAAGCAGAGGAGCTGATGGGCCGAGTGCAAACAGGCAGACAACTTGACACAGCGAGGGAGGGGAAGGTTTAGCGAGTGAGGTAGAGAGGTGGGGGTTCTTACAGAAGCAGCAGGTTTCCACAAGGCTGTACGGCAGCTGGGTGTAAAATCTGCACGTCGTGTCATATAAAGCCGGCGCTGGGTGTCGTCTTTCAGGGCCGATCGCGGCCCCCCCACCCAAGCTCGTCCGCTCCGATCGTTCGTTGCCTATGAGTTATATAAACCTCTGTGAGGTCAGCAGGCGGCGAAGCTAGCGTGACACAGACAGGAGCACACAAGCTTGGCCTCAGTCACCCACAGGCAAGGCGAGGTGGGGGAGGCCAAGTGGTGGCACCCAGTTAGCCAGGGATGGGGTTAGACTCCGGAACAAATGATTTCAAATAGATCTCATCTCAATGGAAAACACTCAGGTTGCAGGTTGAAAGAAATGTACACATCTGTTCATTGTCCAAGTGAGGCAAAGACATGATTATTATTTTTTGACTGGTCCTCTCTGAGTACAGGCCCCCAAAACCAGGACAATGACTCAGTCCTGAAACCAAGGGGCTCGACACACCTGCGAGCTGACTGTTGCAGCATTTGGTGATCCTAATTAGGCGGATTCACTGCGGGGGAGTGGAGAATGGGCAGCTAACCCCCCCATGTCTCGCCTGCTCAGCAAACACGCCACCATCAGCAGGCTCTTCACAAATCAGTGCACATGTTTAGCACAGTCAGCCGCCGAGCGTCGACACGGGGGCCGGACAAAAGGTCCAGTGAAAAGGGTCTCGATAAAAGGACAAAGGTGCCGGCGTCGGCCAGTTGTGCTTGAAAAGAAGTCGCACTTGGACATGCAAAGACCACAGATTGTGATCGACTCCTAGATCCATCCTGGCTTAAACAGTAGCCAAAACAGAAAACAAATATGGAGCTGTTACACCCCTGGAGCCTTGCGTTGACCTCACTGGATTCATATCTGGTCTAGGGTCACATTCTTTTAGCAGCGTCAATGCAAATATTACCTTAAAGAGGACATGTCACAAAAAATGACTTTTAATAGCTTGTATACAAGTGCTTATGTCTCTGGACTCTGGAGTGCCTCCCCACCCATCAAATGTGAAATTAATCAACCAGGTAAATGGGTTTTCTGCCTAGTCTGGGCTAATTTATATTATAAACGCCTTCCCCAACCCTACTTCGGCTCTCTGCAACAAGCTAGGCTGGGGGAAGATAATAAGCCACTTTCATGTCCAAATCCAATGATACGTTTGGTTGGAGTTGAACAGCCTTGTCAACTATATTACACCGCAATGGCATTGAATTTGAAGTCAACAAATTGCTAATGGTGTGTTTTTGCTATCTCGTCTTCTAATCAACTATTTATCCTACTTTAATGAGTACAACATAATGTAGTCACAGTTGCATACTTTCAAATTGTGTTTGTTCTGCTACATTTAAGTGCATTAGAGTGACTCTATAGGGCATTTTGTGGTCAAGGTAAGCCTATTCTGCCCCCTATTGTGTTTGTTTACAAATAGAGGCGGGGCAGATGTCCTGCAACATGTGGTCATGTGAAAACATGGTCATGCAAAGTGTGAACAAGGCCTGTGTTATTAGGGAGCTTTTCGTTTTCCACTTTTCCGAATTCCATTAGTTCAGGCACGAACAAAGTAAACGAAATTCTGTGTACCAAATCCACCAGTTGAAGGTCTTAAATAGGTCCAAAACAAACTATGTGCCCACCACTGAGCAATAGATTGAGAAAGTAATCCTACATAGTTGCTTGTGATACATTTCAGTTTGCGTGGACTTTTTACAGTTTGAGTTGTTTACTCATCAACTGATTGGAACCAGACAACGCAGCCTATAGGACACTTGATGTTGATCTTCCACAGAGTTACTGGATTTTCTTTCCTATAGCAGAAGTGTAACCCCAATTTGTATGAAATTGCAATGCATCGTAGAATATCACCAACTTGGATGCCTAACGCGGTAGTAAAGCCTTAATTACTATATAGTAATTTATATTCTTACAGTGCTGCCCAAAATTGTTCATTGTGTGCTGTTTGCTGTTAAATGCACGAAGCCTGCGCTCTTGGGGAAAAACGTGCAGGTGTCTCATATAAGGTCCAAGACTTCTGTACGTTTTCATAAGGGCATTTTTGTTGTATAGTAAAAAGACCACACTGCTGTGTCAAAATTCACGTGAGCGGGTTCAAACTCCGGCTGATTTTGCCTTTGGACATGTGTCACTGCCCACAGCCTCTTTGGATGCTGCTAGGTAACTCGCCATGTGAAGATCTGGGATCTGCCTGAAGCCTGTTACAGCCAGCTCAGGCAATCACCCAGCATCTCTCCCCCACCTACCCCACACTTATTTTCTCCCACTCATGCTCTTCCTTGCTGTCTCATTCCCTCCCTTTCTTTCCTAAGCTGTCCGTCTTTTTCCATGAGCTACTGCTCTCCTCATCTCCCCTTCCCCCCCTCCCCGGAGTGCTCTCCTTCAGCCACACTTTTTTTTCTCACTCCCCTGGCCTCTTCTTCCTCCGACAGCCTTGCCTCACTCATGCGTGCGCGTGCACTCGCGGCAGCTACCACAACAGCGTGCAACCTCCCCCCACACTCCACTCCAGTGTGCTCCTGGCTTGCCCTGACCCACATCTTGATATAGCCCTAAGTATGCTTACAGCTAAGTCCTGAAGACACTCCACTCTTAGCCTAATCAGGCCTGACCTGCTGTTGGTGTACAGAAAAGATAGACAAGCCTGGCTGGACGGACGGACGGTCGTCTTAATCATCATTTTCTGCAGGCTTTCTTTTACCTTCCCGCCCAAACAAGACAATTCCGCACTAGACATCAAAGTGCGTTGTATCTGGCCATAGCTAGTTAAACATTACAAGACTGGTCAAATTGACATCCATTACACAGCGGGAGGGACAGAAATGTTCTTTTAATGTTAACAAAGTGGAGAAAATGCCATATTATGACATTTATCTTCTCAGAGGCCATTTAGATGGGGCTACGTTTGCCATTGTTGTTCGTTACATTTACACGTCATATCTAATGTAGCCCTCTGTACATTGTTGTACACTGTTTACATCCATGCTCCTCCAGAAGCAACGTAAATGAGTATGTGCAGATGACAGCAACAAGCTACCACAAAGTTGTAGTTTTGCTGTAGTTACATTGACATCATTGTTAGTGGAGAGTTGATGTTTTTATATCATACTACGACACATATTGTAATATCGTACAGGATGTTTGTTTATTTACTTCATTCAATTGCATACAACTTTCCTAGTTTTTGTTTGTGTTTTCTTAAAGACCCAGTGTGTAGTTGTTAGCACCATCTAGTGATCAAAGAATAACATTAGAAGCAGGAAGGAGCACGCACACTACGGTGGCTCAGAGAGACCACATTTCGCATCCCTACCACCAATTTTTGTCATGCGTGAGCAAACGAGCATCTCGGCGAGCGATGGTGACTTGGCAGCCGTTCTGGAGCCCGGCGAGCGACGCTGAAAGACCGAGTGAGCCGGAATTAGCCGGAGCAGCTAACAAGAGCAGCTAGCGGGAGTTAGTCGGAGCCATATGCTGGAGTTGCTAACAAGAGTGGCTAGCAGGAGGAGCTAGTAAAAATTTTTTTGCAAAAGCTTGCGAGCGCAAAGCAGAAAGTGACAAGCGACGATCCCAAATCATAGGAGTTAGTGACGACCACCTGCAGGCCCCAGCTGTGGAAGGTAAGCTGCGGTCGACCCATTGAGTCCGACACTCAACGCAAGCACCACCCGGACTAACTACATTCGCGAAGTTGTCTTTTGGGCATCCGTAGCAGGAAGATGGCGGTGAAACATGGCAGCTCAAGTAAAGGGAGACTACATGAATGTAATATAATTAGTTTTTACATGAACAGTCGGTTTTTAAAATGAATGAATTATAAGTTAACCACTAAATGGCGCTAGGGATCACTGAACGTCCCTTTAAAAAATGCAATGAAACTTGTACATTTTGAACAGTTTAAAGTGATTTGATCACTGATTTTGATTAATAGTTCAGCCCTTCCGCCTCTCACTCAAAGTCAGATGGGATAGGCTGCAGATCACCCGCAACACTAATAAGGACAACCGCCATAGAAGGAAATGGGTGGGTGGGTGGATGGATGGATGGATGGATATCCAAATCCAGCCACCCTGTTCCTATTCCGCTTGCCCTGTTCAGTGTCGAGGAGAGATAAAGCCAATCCCTGAGGTCTTGCCCCAGGAGGCTACACTCTGGACTAAATCACCTGCCAATCATGGGGCTCAAATCAACAATGTTTTTGGGCAGTGAGAGTAACCAGAGAGAATTTCGCCAACTAACCACAATCAACTATGCTATCCTTACATATCTTTCCAAACATACACCTAGGTAAAATAATAAGAATAATAAAATGTATTACCTCTTCTTCCTTTTGACCAACAGGTGTTTGTGTCCTGTGCTCATGCCCCCACGTCTGGTTGGAATCTGCCCAGGAACCGTTAGATTGATCTGGTTGACTGAGTGCGGCCTCCAGCTGGGGTAGAAAGTCAGGCAAGAGGTCGGGGGGCTCCAACTCTGCCAAATCTCCATCCTGAGCCTCCGATGCCAAGAGATTGTCCCCTAGGGATGGGTATCCGTTCACGTTGACTGCCCCGCAGCGCTGAGGCTGCTCAGAGGGCAACTGGTGGGCCACGCTCGGGTAACAGCTCATTGATTCCCCAAATATCTCAGGCAACTTGTTGTTCGCCTGCGTTTCTCCGCGACAACGTAAAGACTGAAATTGACATTCCTCTGCCTGGTTAACTGAGGTCTGAGCATGCTGCTGACCCATAACTGACGCGGATGGAAACTGACATGCTGCCCCTGGGAGCTCGGGCAGAGCTGCTGCGAGGGGAGTGGCGGTGGCGGCGGGCCGAGCCGACACCGAGGACAAAGACGGGCGACTCAGACAGCCCATTTCTGACTCTCCGGGGTAGGAAGGGTACTGAGCTGGTTGGTAAGTGGTGGCGGTACTCACAGAGTAAGTGGGCAGCGAGTGAACCAAAGATGACGAATCCATGGGTGGGTTATTTTCAGCCATTTGTAATCTGCAAGGGAAACTGCGTTTCTGTTGCTGCTGCAAGAAAGAACCCGGCAGAGGGTCATTTTGACTTGGCACAATCGTTGAATGAAACCTTGTCCCCACCGCAGTTAGCTGGTGTTGGCGCTGCTGTGGACTCTGGTGAATCTGCTGCTGGCTCCGAGGCTGGCTGCCCTGATGAAAGGGGAACCCGTGATGGTGCGGTTGCTCCAAAGGCATAGCCTGCATGTTCATTTGTTGATGCTGGCTCTGGTTGAACAGCTGTTGCGGGTGATTTTGCCGTTGTTGCTGCTGACGCATTCTGTGCTGCTGTGGATGATGCGTTTGTTGCTGTCCAACATGTATTTGATGGTTGTACAGTTGTTGCTGCTGAGACAAGGGATGGTACAGGTTACCATTCTGGTCCTGATTCCCCCACATTGGGCTACTACTGTTAAAATACAAGCCATTGGATTGAGGTACTTGACTCACAGGGCCATTGTGGTACTGGCCCTGTTGCTCTGTCGCCACACCAACTGTACCCCCAGGACTGCAAAACGGCTGCCCAACAAGATTCTGTGCTTTTATTCCAATGTAGTGCCCCATCTGTTGACTGTACGAGGGCACGGCTTGCTGGGTGGTTGTGGAAGACGCCGGCAGTATCATGTCTCGGTTTTTCCCCGCAGCGAGAGGCTCCATTTGGATGGGCTCAAAGTCTGTGCTGAGATTGAGCTCATCCACAAACGACGGTGCTGACGGGAAGCCGTCAACGTCCACCCCTTCCAGGCCGCCACCAAAGAGATTGGGGTCGTCAAAAAAATCCATGTCGGAGCTGACGGGTGATGGAACCTTCTGAAGTTCAGTGGATCCACGTTGGTTCAATGAACCAGTGTTCGAAGAGCTATGGCATCACATCATGAGTCTGTAAAAACAGGGAACACGAAACAAATATTAGATCAAAAATCATTTCACACAAGTGTGCTTCAGGCTTTTCCATCCATCCATCCATCCATTTCTTCATTTAGATTTGAAGTAGCTGAAGTCTAATCCATCTGATTTAGTGCGAGAGGCATACTTCCTGTATTTAACTCGTCACCGGTCAATCGTAGGGCACACATAGACAAAAGACCGTTCAGTCACATTCACAGCTATGGGCAATTTAGAGTATTAGTGAACCCAAGAATTGGTTTTAGGGATGTGAGAGGAAGTCAGATTATCTGAAGAAATTGCACACAAGCTCGAAGAGACCATGTAAACCCCACTAAGAAATGTTCCAATGGAGGTTCAAACCTGGATTTCCTGACTGTGAGGCAGAAATGTTAACGACCACAGTTAATAACACGTACTTCCCTTTTCTTGACTAATTCATTGGCAGTAAAAGTGATTTTTTTCTTGGTTTATGCTAATTCATATGGTTGACTATTTGGGTTAGTCTTTACCATTGTTAGCGTGGCAGTCAACAGTTGTCAATGAAAAATGCTCTTAGCCACTTCATTGCTTAACAGGCAAGCACATATTACTCTTTAATTCATGTTTACAGTCTGTTTCAATTGCTCTGTTGATTGTGTGGAATCGGTTGTTGATTAATGGCGTCTTGAAGCAGTTAAAGACAACCAGCAAAGGCGCTGTTATTTATGTCGCAAAAAACAAAAACAGCAAAATGGGACAACTCTCGCAGGCACGAATATTTTGCTCAATACGATCCCACTTCTTGCTGACTGGACGAGAGGCGGGGTACACCTTGAACGGGTAGCCAGTCAATCAGAAGGTAGTTATAGACAAAAGACCACTCACAACTATGGACACTTTAGAATCTATATAGAATCTGACATGTAGGTTTTTGGAATGTGAGAGAAAGCCAGAATACCTAGAGAAAACCCACATTAGCATATGGAGAATGCGCGAACAACACCGGAGGGTCTGAGACTCCAACCCAGAGCCGCTGTGCTTTGAGTTAGACATGCCAACCTCTAGTAAGCTGTGCTGCCAGAGAGACTGTCCCATCACAGAAAATGTAGTCAAATGCCCATCTGTAGGCTGCTTACATTTACATGTGAGTGCTACGGCAATTCATGAAATGTTTTTTTTTTTTACAAATTTGGTCCTTGAGAAACATTTTGTCTCAAGTTGATTGTATTTTTAAAAAAACAAACAAACAATGAACTGAGCCATACAGAAATCATCAAGTGACTTCCCTCCCCTCATTGCATCTATTTTTATCGTCTAGTCCTTCAGTGAAACATGCTGGTTGACTAGTAGATTTCCATAATGGCCCTCCATGCGGCGTTGAAAAGAAGCGCTCTAAAACCACGTAATAGCTAGGTCAGGAACTCTGTGCTGTCAATTATCTATCAGCAGGCTTTTCATGTGTGTAGCAAAAGCAGCTGGCGCGAGCCAACTGCCAGCCACCGGCAGCAGGTGCCTCTTCGTGCAACCCCTTGTATGCCCCCCTCCTTCCTCCCAATCTACCCCTCACCACAACCCTCCCTCCTCCCAATGCCCCCCCCCCCCCCACCGCAACCTTTTCTAAACTCGACAGCCAAGAGAGCTGCAGGGCAGGACGCACAGGGAGGCGTTGACAGCTGATAGAATTTCAACAGCCCAGGAACAGAGGCAGACGAGGTCCTTTGAGGGCCTGTGCTTGGCGACCACAGGCCAGCGGAAGATGACAGAGGTCAGCGAATGTTCCGTCGTGCCGACATGCTATTTGGCAAACTCGGGGAGATGCTTTCAGGAAGATTACAACATTTGAATTTGGGTATTTCTAAGACATGTGGGTGGGAATTTAGATGGATGTAAGTCTGTGAGATATACAGGATGCAATATCTATCAATAAAGTATTAGAAAGAAAAACGTAAGCTACACCATTGATGAATGCAATCATCTATTATCTATCCATTTTCTGTAGTGTTGTCCTTACTAGGTGGGGTACACCCTGGACAGATCACCTGTCGGTCAACTCAGTACCACTATGGTATACGTTAGCTTCTCTTCAACCAAATAGCTCAGCGGAAAAAAAAATCCACTTCACTCTAGCATAAATTATTAGCGACAACTGTCAGTCATGGATATTTTAGCTCAATAAATCAACCACTGTGGTGAAGATGTCGCCCACAAGCGATGTGCATGACTTAGTGGCCTAATGACATTAATTTAGCCGATTGCACGAACACAGTAAAACAAATGAATGCCAAACAAATCCAGATATCACATTTCTATTGATAACACCAGAAAAAAAACAAGACTTATTGTCTTTAGCGTATTGTTACGCACCGACAAAGCTCAGGCACCAAATTTGGCCTTGACCCTATAACCACAAACCAGAGAAACAAATAGTAGCCTGTAGACCTCCGCCAAGGCCAAACAATGATGGCAGATAGTGGAAGATCCCTTCCTCCTATCTCTCCTAGAGGCTAATATTGCACAGTGACAGACGGATACTGTTGAATATGAGGCAATGCGTTCTGCTGTTAATATTTAAAAATGGAAAAACACCAGACCTGACCAGTCCTAACTCATCAGTTGATGATGTTCGACTAACCCTGCAGGGGTCAGTAATTTGCCCTCCCAAGATATTGACAATTGTTCGAGAGAAGAGACACTGGCGGCCAAGTTTTGCAATACGGAATTATCACTACAATTATTCAAAACGATAATAGTGTTGCGCCAAATTCACATATACAGTGTTCCCTCGTTTTCAACTGGGGTTAGATTCCCAAAAATTCCCGCAATAAATGAAATCCGTGAAGTAGGTAGCTTTATGTTTTACATTTATTATAAATGTTTTAAGGCTCTAAAAGCCCTCACTACACAGTTTATACACTTTTCTCATCAAGGCATTTACATTGTCTCACATTTCTCTCTTGTTTAAACGTTATCAATGTTCAAACCTTGATAATTTTTTAAAATAGGTACATTACTGTTAAAAAAAAAAAAAGCATGCAAAATTGCACTAAAAAAAATGTGCGATACAGCGAGGCCATGAAAAGTGAATCGCGTTATAGTGAGGGAACACTGTACAAATAAATGCTAATGCTAAGCTAATTAGAAAACAAAAACTCATCTTACACTGCCTTAAAATGTACTACGTTTACTATATTGACAAAGCCAAGATTTTCCCAGCATTTCCTTCAGTGTTGCTTTTGGAATTACATGGATGAAGTCGACGCAGCAATTTTCCGCCTCTGGAGTTGGTATCAGAAACACTTTTCACCCTTTTTGTAGCTGGAATTTATCTGACTTTTACCTGTACCTTTACCTGGGATTTATCTGACTTTTTTCACATGTTGCTGTTCTTTAAAAACGGCACCAACACAAAAGGTGGGGGGCAGTGGTATGAGAGTCAACCGGAGTTAGTATCAGAGATGCACAAAAAAAAAAAAGAAGGGAATATTCAACAACACGTCTTACTTAGGGTTCACACGTTAAGCATGGAAGAATGTTATATTAATGGAACATAATAAGCCTAAATATTTTATATCAATGCTGTTCAAACATGAAACAGATTGCAACAGATTGTTTGTTAAATACAGTGGCTCACAGTTATAAGCATGAAGTTTCAGATAAATAAATACATTTTCATACAAATCTTACAGTATACATGTACACGTTTACTGATTAGTATTTTCTAAATATGAGTAAAAAATAAATTTAAAAAATCGCAATAATCAATTTATAGATTTGTATGGGGATTAATCTGTATCGAATGGTGACCTATGAATCGCCAGGTACTAGGCAATTCACACCCCTAAAGGGTACATTCTGTAATGTCGGGACTCTTGTGTGAAGTTTAACAATCAATATCCGGCCTAAATGTCAGATAGTGTTTTGGCTCCAATGTGCCAATTTTGAGTGAGCTGTGTAAAAGTTAAAGGAGGCGGAACGTCATACCGCTAATCATCTGATTGCAGGATTCTGCATCACTGTGTTTGTTTGTTGAACATATAAACAAAAAAAGCAGGGAAGAAAAAGAAAATTTAAAAGAAGAAAGAAAAACCTTATACAATCCTCATTAGTCACAGTTCATATGTTCAAAAGGGAGGAGGAAGAAGTGCACACAATTCAGGCCATATCCAGCCTTTGCTGGGTTATGTGTAAAATGCACAGGTAGAATGTTTTTTTATATCTACTGTAAGGGCTCAGATGCACATAAATTAAGTAGCAAGAGATGTGATGTTGCCACATACTGATTACATGTTTCTGTGTTGCCATGTGGAACCACAAAAATCCAACTTCACTAAGGGTCTGCATAAAATGGCAGCTCTATCCTTATAGCTCAAGTGACAATTTTGCACAAACTATGAGTAAACTCCTCTAGAGGCAAGACAGCAGCAGCATGTGACTTGATGTAATTACCTACTGTACATATGGAACACTGTGTCACTGCGTGAAACTACAAATATCCTGTTTCACTGGGTTCTGTGCAAAAGCCACAGATGGATAAATGCCATATCGTTGGTTAATCATCTAATTTTGGGATGTAGCTATTTGAAAGTGTGCACTGTTGTTGCAGTAAAATACTGCCTTTGCTGAGTTCTGTATAAAAGACAAAAATTGATACATGAGGAAAACTGGTGGACTTTCTCTCTTTGCTGGATTCCTGTGTAAAACCTGGGAATATGAATTGAAGATTTTGCAGAATCTCTAAAAGAAAGAGGGCTACAGTAAGTAGACAAGCCATTCACGTTTTTTGGTACTTCCTCGTTGACATCATTCAAAGTGCGGTCAGAAATGAATTGACAAGTGAGGTAAGAACGCGGGAAGTGACACAAAAACAAGCCAAGCCTTTCACGTTTCCTTCAATCAACATAATCCTGAACCGTATAAGAAACCTTTACACGCGCCCTCTCGCTTCTTTCCTTCCAGGCGAAAGAAACCTCGCATGCGTCCACTTCCAGCTGTTGGCACCACCACGATGCTGCCCCATAATATCAACACACGAACATATATACCATTTCTTATTTACCGAAGAAAAGTCCGTTTCCATATTCCGTCACTTCTAGATGTCGTAGCATCCTCCAAGGAACCAGCGAGAACCAATGGCGCATACAAAGCTAAAATTCTCGAAGAATTAGCCAAACTACGTCGAAAGCAAATTGCGCAAACTATAATGAAGACAGTTTCCAGTCAAAAAGGGTGGTGGGCATGGGGGTTGGTGGTGGTGGTGAACGAAACAGAGTGTAGGTGTAGTGGGGGGCTATAGACGTCGATGGTGTCCGAGGTAACAACCATCACGCCGGGTGTTATTTCCGGGGGCTGAGTTTCAGTTTCAATTGCGAACTGTTAAACCCACTACCGACCCACCGAGCGGCACGGGTCGCTGTCAGTTCAGGACCCGGGCAAGCAGCTCCACTTCGGCGGGGAAACTGCGCCCAAAGTCCGACTAGCGTTGTTCGAAAAGTGCGTGGAACAAGTGCGAAGAGACAAGACGTTTGACAGCTTCCTCTACGAAAGGAAGCCACACAAGCGCATCAAGAGAACCGAGTGACGGGAAAGGCGGCGGTGGCTTACCCGAAACGGAGCCGGTGGAAGCGACGCCAAACGCGGGCGCATGCGCGCGTATTCTCGGTGAAGTTGGGTCCGCTGCCGGCGACCTCGGCACAGCTGCTGCTCCGTCGCCGCCAAGCCCAAACCCAAGTCCGGCCACCACCACCGCCACCTCCGCGGGTGTTGCTGGCTGCTTCTGTGTTGCTGCTGCCGCTGCTGACGTGACTGCCGATAAGGGCACATTTGCATACTAGTGACCTCCTCCCTGATTGGACGTCCGGGCGTTCGCTGCAATTTCACCCTGGAGAAGTGTCATTAAAGAAATACATTTTTAAAATAAAGTTTAAAAAAAAAAAAAAAACGCTCCCCTGGTGCGAGAGAGCGAGATACTGTGGCGCCGCCCACACTTGGTGAGCGGTTGATTTGAGCCGGGTGCCTCCAGGCCAAAGTCCCCGTGTGTTGTGTTGTCGTGACACGGTGCATAAGATGGCCGCGTTGGAAGCCAAAGAAGCCAATCCGGAGAGCTTTTACTTTGGCACATGGACTACAAGTCAGTCCTCCCATGCGAACATGTCAGGCGCCCCGGAGATAAGCTCCACCGCCGTGTAACTATATGGACCTCGAGTGGTCGATGTAGTGTATTACACCTGTAGCAATGTGCAATGTGATCTTTACTTGTTTATGAGTGAATTAGAGGCAGGCCTGGTGATTGTCGGTTGTGATGTCACCAAAGGTGAAAAAGCAAAAGCAACCATGTAACGTTTAAAAAAATATGGGACATTTAAGAAGAAAGACCAAATATGCATTTATCTTAAAAAAACAAAACAAAAAACTGTTACATAAATCTATACAGCCGGGTGCTTATGTTAAAGCGCCACAACACTGTGTTTACTTGTATTTTATTAGTTTTTATTTCTAGTTTAAATTGTTTAGTACTTACATCACTATAAATTAGGGTCACCATATTCCCATTTCCCCCCAAAAAAGAGGGCACTTGCCCCCGGCCTTGAGATTGTGGTACCAGTCGCAGTTACAGTGTACTTCACCACCTATTTGTCACGCGCAATGTCAACCGGACATTTTCATGAATTGATGAAAAACCGAGCACACAAAAAAAAAAAGCATTTTTTAAAAATAAAAAAAAAACTCACGGTCTCTGGAAGGGCATTCCAGAGCCACAGGGCAACTATCTGGAAGGCCCTGTCGACCATGGAATAGAGTCTGCACCCAGCCTGGTGAAATCCAATTAAAGTTAAGTTTTGAATACAGAATTAGGAAGCTTTACCTGATTATGTCAATTTACATTCCAGTAACATTGCTGGGTAATCAATTAAAATTGGAAAAACAAAACATTGGTATAAAGTCAATATCTTTATTAATGTCACAGAAAAGCATTGACATAATAGCGTCATCTTATGCAGTAATGTTTGTGAGGAACATATCAAAACGAAAATGATTTGGATGTGATGCTTTAAAAAATACCTTCTACAACTAGATCCAGCAGCTCATTTTTTTAAAGCACCAATCATGTAAGTTCAGATCATTAAGTCTAATAGAAGAACTAAAAAAAAATACAAAAATGTTCACATCCTTGTAACTAAAACAAAAAAATAACCTTTGGGCTCATGTGGGATAACTGTATTAACTTAAGAAAACCAAACCAAAAAGTAAAAAAAAAAAAAAAAAAAAAAAGTCTTTGAACCCACCTCTTATTTACACATCAAACCTCCAATAAGCAGATCAAAAAAAATAATTACTGAGCAACATATTTAAAACCAGTCTGTTGAAAGGGGGAAGAAAAGAAAAAAAATGAAAGAAATTGACAGATTGGAGGTCCGGTCTTCGCCCAACTGTGATTGATATTCCAGGCGTAATGAATTAAAAACAGTCCTGAGCTGAGAGATCATAACATCCACTGCACTCTTTTTGGACTTTTAGTACAGTATGCAACAACTGAGCCTGGCCAGCATTTGTGTATGGATCCTGAAACACCTACAAGAATTGCGCTAGTTTCTACATTGGAGACATCCATTTGTCATCTTTGCCTTATAAACTTGGTTTGTATATGCTAAAGCTGTTGATGGGCGAAGCTTTTAAAGCTGAGCAATATCCATAATGTCCACATTTGAGGATCCGGCTCCCAAATATGGCGCGGCCGGCGGTGCGGGTGTGTCCCACTAGTGGCCGGTGGTGGTATAAGCACCGGTTCAACTCTGAGGAGGACTGTCATCTTTGCTGAAGGGCTGCGTTGACCCGGGTTTGACCCAGGATAGGCCCGAGCCATGCGTTCCCTTGTGGTGGTCCTCAGGTCGTCTCTAGAGTAAATGACTCATATTAATACGGCATACAAAAATATAAGGACACTTTAGGATGAAAGCGTCTCAAGACTATGAACAATTATTTAGCAGACTTGTTTGCATAAAAGTTCTAAGTGTGAAAGCACCATAACACTGCTCACTTTTTTTTTTTAGTCATTCTGTTTTTCATTTTTTTAGTGTTCTTTCGCATACCTGACTCCGACTTGAGAAAGTGAACTGCAGATATCAGAATGCCTTTATTTTTCATTGTAAATAAATAAATACAACAAAAACAGACCGCCGCTCCAGTTAACTCTTTGACTGCCAGACGTTTTCAGAAAAGGGATGCCGTGGGTGCCAGCCGATTTAAGCATTTTTGACTGATCTTTCAAGGTCCACAGAAAATTATGTGTTTGGACTATGGAAACACACATACTACCAAATGAAAGATTGGACTCTCATCTTTCATCAGAAAAAAAGTTTGTTTCTACCTTATTCCGTTTTTCAGTAATCAACAATAGAAAATGGTTAGTTTCACCTCTGTTTTGAAAAAAACGTCTTTTAACGTCTTTGGCACTCCTCCATAGGATTTTACTAAACGTTATTTAACGTTTTTGGCAGTCAGAGTTAAGTTCTTCATCTTATGAGTACACCCTATAGGACAGCACACGTACTCCGTGATGGACTTACTTTATATGCGAACATTCGCTCTTTCGCTTCCTCGTGAACAGCTGGGTTCCACGGAGAAAAGCTGCAACATCGATAGGCAACATTATTTCTCATGCACTCGAACATTATACAACGAGCGAGGATGACCTTATGAACCTTATTGCGTAGGGGTCGTCTATCTTGGGCGGGTCAAACAGACGACTGTTGCATAGTTTTACACTGTCCACCACTTTACTCTTGAACAACTGCACATCCTTCTCATACCTGAGGGGGAAGACGGCTATGAAAACGTTGTGCAGAGCATCATGCGTGGGGTCAAAGAGCTGCTACTAAAAGTAGTACATCCCCTACAGAGAATGTGAATGAATTCACACTGCATAGTTGAAGTGACCAGCATGGTTGGCAAGTCTGCCTCACATTTTGATGTCCAGGGTAAGAATCGACCTCCCTCCCTCCCACATCCCCAAAACATGCACCTTAGAGTCATTCAAGACAGATGTGAATGTGAGTCTATAGCTGGGATGGGCTCCAGCTCAACCCCACCCCAAATAATGACAAGTGAAATAGAAAATGGATAGACGGTTCAAGGAATGATTGAATCCTTGAGGCATTAAATTGGGATCGATCGCTTTGACAATACAGTATAAGGCCAGCTTTAAAAACAGCATGAGGTCCACATGCACAAGCACAACAATCCCATGGTAGCCTCAAACAATCTGTTGGTACATTCCATATGTTCTAATTTTAATATGACAATTAAAATACGACTGTGGACACTCACAGTACAGCAGCTTCAGGGTTGAGGGGCTCCGAGGTGTTAATCTTGTAGAAAACAGTACGTGCATACATGAGGACTTGCCAGATGTGGTTGTGATTCCGCCTGAAATGCCAAATTATACATAATTGGACTTTGATCTAAGGTTTGTCAATTATATTTGTGTTCACCTCCATTTGGTGAAAGCTCTTTTGACGTCAAGCTCGCCAGAAACTGGGTCGACAAGTGGATGGAAGACTGGCATGTCAAACACTAGTTTCTGTAAAACAGAACACCAACAGATATCAACAATATCATTGTGAGACAGTTGTAAAGGTAGTTATTAAAAATAGACCAGTGGTAAGAAGAAAGGAGAAGTCATATGAAGTAGACTGGCCTAAATTAGAACATTTTTGGGAGACGTATGCCATTTAAAATCACACAAAAAGATAGCAATGCAAGACCTGAGTCCAACCCACCCAAGTAAATTATTAACTATGCACATTTTTAAAAATATAAACAGCACCAAAATGAGAAGTAGCCTCAACAAGGGTTTAAACAGAAAAATGTGTAGATACACTAGATGGCACGTTAACAAAGTTGAGATAGATAAGAAGATAAATTAGCCAAGTTTCTTCCATTTCATCTTCTACTATCTTGTATTTTCTGGTGGTCTGGATTTCCTGTGGCACTATGCTGCCTTTCACAGGTCAGTCTTGGTACTACAGCAGAAATTGATACGTGTGCAGTGGGCTGTGTCAGGTCAGTAAATACACAGTTGCTGATTTTCTTCATATGTGCGCTCCCTCACGTTAGAAAATTGGTATGAATTTACTGCGTTCGGCCCCACTATTTACAGACCATTACTAGACAAAACTTTACTCACTGGACAATCGCCATCTGGATAGTTATCTGGGATATACACAGTGAACTTGAAGACTCCATCCTGGTACAAGCCATGTCTGATGAATATGACTCCAAACCACACTGATCAGGAACACAAATGTATTAAATACTACCAGCAATAATTTAGTTGAAATTAAAGACACATTTTTAAGACGTGCTTTAAATCATTTTAAGCATTAGGTGCATACTTACTAAGTGCTGACTTGTAAGATGGCTGCACGTAAATTCCAGGGAGTTTCTGCTTAATCACGAGTGTGCTGCAGGTCACATGACAAGCAAATCAATTCAAAATGCACATAAACTAAAACTCGTTTCTCACGTGGCAACACAGCAACTTACAACTCCGCCAACAGGGAGTATTCCAAGTAAAAAGGGCCGTAGGGTGCGTGTGGGCCGTTTGTGGAGTGGGCGGGGCTTCCCAAGGCCGTGGGCTTGGTGACGGCGGCCACATTCTTGGGGATGGCTGGAAGCTGTTTCTTGCCGAAGGGCAGCCGGGACGGGCTGCTTTTCAGCTCGCCCTGGTCCTCGCTTTCAGGTCTCTGCAATGCAACACGGGAGACATCTCAGCACGGGGTGAACACTTTGTACAACATATGCAAATTTTACAGCAACATAATTAGACGAGATTTTAATCGGATTTTACCATATACCAACAAGCAATGTTAATATTCGTTTTTGTTCTCTACTCAAGAAAATAGGTAGGATAGGATGAACTTAAAATGCAGTCAGTATTCACACAGGTATTTGGACACATGGATCAGACAATACATTTCCTGGTTCAGTTAGAACAGCTATTTTAACAGGAAATTTATATTAAGGGCTGCAGACTGCCCCTAAATTGTGGCATTTTGCTCCTAAAACGTGCAATTTCTATTTACTCGCACATGAGAACAGTAAATGTGCATGGAGAGGGTGTCGGGTCACTATTCTTGATTTTTGTTTTTGACAAATCAGCCCATGCAATGAGTGGGGTGAATATTTACTTTGCAAGTCTACTTGGAGTAGGACCGAGCTCTGACATTAGTTTGAAATTGCCCCATTGAAAATGTTTTGAAAGAGGAAAATAAAATACACTTTGCTGCTATTCACAATGTGAATTTAAGAAATAAAAAAGGAAGCTTAACTATTCATTTGTTATATTGTCATATTTGTATTGTTTAATATAACCCTTGCCTCAGGCCCCTGGGATTAACCTGCAAAAAAATGAATGTTGCTCTTTAAATGAAGTCATTGATTAACACACTCCTCAAAGTCATTTTTGAGCCTGATTTTTGCCCTTCAGTTCCCTGTGACAGAACGGCAAATTGTGCTGAAAGCAATGAAGCATTGAACCGTTAGATATTTGCAGTCAAAAGTTTTGAGTTCAAATTATGTTCATTTTTCACCTTAGGTTCATTCAGAAATTTCATACAAATGCCAAATATTTCTACCTTTTAGTGAGTTTAGGTGTGAAAATTGCTGCTGTGACCATTTAATTCTCCTCAGTGGACAAATAAAACATCCATCTATGAAGGTCCTGTGTCCTTTAACCATCCTATCGGATTATGGTGCTACTCAACTGTTATGAGGCTTGTCAGATCAAAAATGTGCAGCCACTGTTTTATTACTGATGTGAACAGTTAAGAGGAAACATCCTTGTAAATTTATAGCCACTCGGCTCAAGCGAGTACCCGGGAATGGAGCGTAACTTAGTTCGGAATGTCATGTGATGTCAGACATGCACGTCTTGCTTATCTTTAATGCACCTTAGCACAGATGATTGCCAGTAGTGGCAAAAACGTAATGTGTGATGATCATCGCAGAAAACGAAACTGAACATGCTGCAACACACACAGTAAAAAACAAAAAAAAACAAAAAAAGGCCCTCGTGTCTGTGTCCTGGCTGCTCACTAAAATATGGATCAAATGACTCAAACAAATGTACAATAAATAAGTGGGCTACATTTAATTACACGTTCATTCAATGGTTTGTGTTAAAAACTGAATGATAGTTAACATATTCCATCCTCTGCACTTCTTTTCAATGTACATTTGAGTCAGAGCTAAGGGTGTGCAAACAATTAGTTTTGTTGCTGTATAATGCAGCTATTGCTTTCTAATTTCATTTTTTTTTTTTAAATGTATATATACACACACTTGTATAACATTTAAAAGGGAGTTTGCATAAAACTGCATGAGCCAACACGACAATATTAAAAAGTATCTTAAAATATCATCCCTCTCTGGCCCCACCTTATTGCTCTAATTATATATATTTTTTGCCTTAACATGTCACAATGTGACAATAACAATAACAGCCGGTGGAGTATGCTGTGGCAAAAAGGTAGGACCAAAACGGGTCAATCATTGTCATGAACACGCACGCGTACTCAGTTTGCCCCACCCAGACTCCGAGGTGCCCTTACGCTTGTAGTTTTCTTACGTGAGTTATTTAACTTGATTAGCCCAAAAAAGCTTAAAAAAAGAAAAAGAAGGACTTGGACAGCTCTCGAAAAAAAATCAAAGGTGCCATGCACACATTGCTGCATTGTTTGGCTTGGAGGACAGACTGACAACGGGTTTCCAGATAGCGACATTTAGCATTATACACAAACATATGTGTCCCAATTCTCTGTTTGAAATTCAACTCAAGCCTTTCTATGCACCTTGCATGCTCTCCCCCTGTGCTTATGTGGGTTTTCTATGGGTTCTCTTGATTCTTCCCACATTTAAAAAAACATGCATGTTAGGTTCACTGATGAATCTAAATTGCGTCCATAGGTACAAATGTGCGTGTGAATGGTTGATAGATTCTTAACTAATCCTTCCACCAAGTTGTGACTGCAAATCTGACAGCTTCATGTGAAAGTCACAGCTTCCTGGCAAGTCAGGCCTCCTCTTGCATGTACACAAAAAATGCACTCACGTGACACAGTAAGACCTCATTTTCCCACCAATATTAGAGCCTACTCTACACTGCTGAATATGTGGTTCTAGCTCACTGTAGCCCAAGTTACTACAAACATAGTCTCCTTTACATTACCTTACGATTCGTACTGGCAGACATGCTCCAGAAGGGGTTTAGGTTCATAACTCATGTAGAAGTTCAATGTTGTGTCCCCTCTTTTTTTCTTTAAGTAGGTCCCATGACAGGTGTTGGCCAAGCCATTCAGACAGTAATTTATGTGGCTCTGCAGCTGAGGACAAAAACAAAACAGGTGAAAATAGTGTCTGAAATATGAAAACAATTAAGTGACGTGTGCAGAAGGAAATTAACCAAGTTCCCTTATTTGGTTTGTGAAATATTATTTATTTACTTTGTTCTGCAATGTAAACCAGAGGCGCACAGTGAGGCAGAACAAGTAAATGTTGTTCCACTAAACTAGATGGTAGAAGGTACAATAATCTGTACAGTACATCCACCTTTTGCCATTTACTCAGCTCACCTTTATTTACATAGTAACATTAGAATTGCGTTGTGTTCACCTAAAACAGGCCCTGGTTTCACACTTTGTACATTTGTAAGTATAAGTAAACAGATAAGATCATGATTTCAGTACAGAATATTTCAATTTTTGTGAAATGTTTTGTTTAGTAGCGTGCATGGGGGGGGGGGGGACAATTTATAATCTTAGCATGCCGAGTGTTTTACTCATTTCGCCACACCTCTTCGACTTTACTCATACAATAGTGGGATGACTACATTAGAAATGCATCTTGAAATGTAACGTTATATAAGTTGTTAGCAGTACTAGCACGCTTGACAAGCTATCACTTTACACAGTCATTCGCCTATCTGGGCTACGTGAATAACTTACTATTCTTTGTTACTGGATGTTATTATTTTTTTTAGGAGACAACATTATGTTTACTTGCCCAAAATGACTCTTTAATACGCTGGGCTGTTCTAAAAACAATCTGACGTAATCTCACCTGCTTCTGCCTTAACCCAACCTTTAGCATTAGCATAAGTAGATTCAGCGTCGATGACAACTTGAACGACGCAGGAATTTGACGCTAAAATACTCACCTTGTTTGTTAAAGACGCGCAATACCTTTACAAATGTTTACCTCGACTCGCGTGTGATCAAATGCTCAGCTGCTCGCCATTTCCACGGGTGTAAACACGGCTAAACTAGCAGCTAAACACTTTGACAGCCGGAGCACAATCTAACTTAATGAGTGGTGGGCGTTTCTATGCGTGAGTGCGCATTGTCATTGGTCGGTAGAAATTACGTTTTGGGGTTTGATTGGTTTAAACATGGTCATGTGGGTAACATGGAAAAAGCTTTGGGTTGAGGCCACAGCGACGACGTGTGGATGAAGCCTGAAAAAGAAACCCCCAAAATAGAAGAGGTACAAAAATGGTAACTTTTTAGTGAATTCTACTAACCCCACCGCACCACACAAAATTATCGACTGCAAATCATGACTGTTTTTCATTTCTAGTCATGCTAGTTTCGCATGGGTGTGGTATATTGGAAGTAAAAATAAAGTAAAGCAAATGGCTCAGCAACCAGCTGTCTGCCTTAACAGCTGCCAAGACATCAAATTAAGCTTAGTTGGTAACTTTTTTACAGACAATGTCAAGACATTGAGCATATAATATTTAATAGTATTGTTGTTAGAATGTGGTGATTTATTTATGTATTTTTTTTAAGTTATTATTTATTTTAATTTGTTTTTTAACATGCTTTGTTTATGTTGTTATAAATGGTAAATTATTATATTTATGTTTATGAGATAATTTGATGTTTTGATGTGTAAAATTGGTTAAATTGATACGTAAGCCAATATTTACAAACAAAAGTTGTTTATCGGTAATGATTTGGATTGAGGGGGTAGGACAAGATAAATGTTTACTTCCTTCTGCCTCTTCTCTAACTTAACACTTTGCATAGCGTCTCTTTGTTTCCTTTTATTATGCCCCCCCCCCCCCATTTGATTGTTCAAAATGTAGCCTATAAAGCTCAAATATAATTAAAGTGAGAGAAAGTGGACATTTTACCCCCATTTCATTCAAATCAGCACACAAAATGGTGAAAATTGCAGGGAATTAAATGAATAATAAAGTCTTCAACAAGATTACGTCCGATTTGACTTGTTTGTATATACAGGTATTCATTGTTCTTTAAAATCCTGATCATCAAAATGTCTGCTTGAGGAGTCAGTAAAGTCTCCAAATATAGTGACCAAAATGCTATGTCGGCAGCACTGACTCCTGTTTTGTAAAGTACTCTCTCCTTTTGCAGCTATTTTGTTAGTGTAATGCATCAGTTGGGATGCGATTTGAAAAGCAAAATAGGCTGGAAAAAAATAGAGTTAAAATAATTTTGATTTAATCAATAAAATCAATTAATTGTCCAGCCACTGTAGAATAATACAAATAGAATAGCAAAGTTACAGAGGTAGGGCAAACACCTTCTAAGTGCATGAGGACACTCAACACTGCACACTTGCCTGAAATCGAATGTTTCAGTGTGGTGCACAGCAACCGTCCCTCGGGGTTTGACCGCATCCACGCCATCTGCGTCTCGCTTTTCTCTTAGTTTTTGACCACACTTCCTCGGCGTTCCGTTGATGGATTGATTTCCTAACAATTACGCCTAATTATATTTCTCTGGCTGTGAAGAAAAAAAACTAATTTATCGCCTGAGCGGTTGTATTAATGAAGGGAGGAATGACATTGTCCAAGTTTGAGAGTAAATAGAAATTATTGACCTCATTATTTGTTATTTGATTGTATATTGTCCCATGTACACTTGACTGACAAAGCTAATTAGTGTCCTGCTTGCTTATTTGAGCAGCGGGGAGGAGGAGGAGGAGGAGGAGGCAAGGTCACTTGTGCTTTTTTGACACATACAAATCAAAGGCGACCTCCAAACAAATAAGTTGATGGCGCCTTTGCCTTCTTTCGACATTGGGATCAACTATCCGACGCTAACAAATGCACACGCCGCTGCTTTTCTAATGAGTTACCTTTATCTCATCAACTTGTGACCTTGTTTTGGTCAAACAAATATACTAATGGATGTAATGACTGTGGGGAGATTGGATTAACTAATTGAAGGTGTGACACGCTGCAGTTTTTTTCTTTTACTCCAACCATCAACTTTCTTTGAACTTTAACAATTAGAGAAGCAGTAACTCACTAATGTACACCCGCCTCCAAAAGTATTGGAACAGTGAGGCTAATTCAGTTATTTTTGCCATATCTGAAAAACAAAATATTAATATGAGACAAGAGATCAAACCCTGATGACAGGGTTAGGCAAAGTACGGCTCGGGGGCCTCATCTGGCCCGCTTTCAGTTTCTGGCTCTCAAAGTAAAATGTCAAATATGTAGTGGTTTTATTTTGAAAGTTGTGTTTTTATGTCATGTGGACAAATTGCGACCAAGCGCTACGACTGCGATGTTGCCAATTCAACCCTCCAGCAACTATTTTGCTAGCAAAAACGACAGTCGTCCCAATGTTAGCAACATTCTCATTTTCTTTTCTAAACACAAACTCAAAATTGAGGTTAGCATGTTAGCTTGATGCTTGGCAAGCAATTCAGTCTCTCATGTGGCCGTTTAGCAAAATTAATTGCCCGCCCCTGCCTTCGATCGAAGCATTTTTTTTTTGTAAACAGAAAAGAGAATCAGAGCTAATAAGGAATAATCCAATATTTCCCTCATTTTAGACCACCTGTCAACAACGGCCATTTTCAGTCATTATTCCACTCCAGACGGCCATCGGCATATTTAAACTGGAGATGAAATATGTTCCTTCCTGTCTGTCTTTTTCCTCAGAGAGTTTTAGGCCGCCCTTTCACATCCACAATTTGGTTTAAATGACAGCTGGCGTTCCCCCACGGAAGCCTCCTAAGCGCTGAGAACGAGTGGAAAACGGATGACTCCATATTGGGATAATGCGTAATAACAATGTTAGTTTGAATAAAGAAAGCCAGGTCTAGATTCAAATGTAATATCCATTTTAGAAATATGAACAACTGGGGAGCAAGGGTTAAAATCCACCCAGCCGGCAGATCCTTCATATAGCAATAGTCTTCTCTTATCCCCGAGGCTATGGCCGGGCTAAAACCTCAATGCAGCAATTATTTGCTGTAATGACTGCACTTCAAATAAACCCAGGGATTTTATTAAACCAAATGAGAGAATTGTCTGCGTATTATCACCCTGTGATTGACAGTGACAAGTGTTGGGCTCACTCGCGTGCGAGCAAGATGGAAGAAGCTCTCGGCAAAGCTCTTGATAATGTTACCTATGATAAAGTTGCTTGCAAAAAGCCCTGCCAACAAATGGAAAGCGAGACGCAGAGTGCATATTAATTCCCATTGTCAGATCACGCCAGTAGAGGGTGGGTAATCTGTCAGGCACTCGCGACTGCCCTTCCATTCATTCACCCGACTGGCATTTTACACAACTAATGAAAAAGAAATCCATTGTGCTGATCATATGCATAGCCTTCATTCCATCATAATAATGATGAAATAGAAATATTCATAATAAAAGTAAAGGTCACTCATCGCTGCTGCTAAGCTTGCTAAGCTGCAACCTTTGCTGGAGCAGGTTCTCTGATAAAAATGGGAACAACAGCGGGGACGGCGAGTTTTAACCTCGGAAAGGCCGAGAGGTGAGGCACCGCAGTCGAGCTATACGCTTGTGAACTGGAATGTTAGCTTTTGGGTTATTCGTTGCTGTTACAGGGTATAAAAAATTTTTGGGGTGTCCATTGGAGCAGTCCTAACCTTTGTTGTCATTCGCATTCCTTTGTATCACTATCTAATGTTATTAACTCATTCACTGCCATTGACGGCTATAAACGTAAAAAATTCATTTGTACCATTTATATTAGTTAAACATTTTTTTCCCACTTTTGTTAACAAGAGTATGAAAACCTAGAATTTTTTTATTGTACATTTAGAACAGATATGAAATTTGTGATTAATCGCGAGTTAACTAGTGAAGTCATGCGATTAATTACAATTAAAAAATGTAATCACCTCTAATTTTTAATAATCTTTTCTTTTCTTTTTTTTTTATAAATGTATGGCAGTGAATGAGTTATTAGGAGACTTAACACTAGGACAAAATATTGACATCATGAAATACAGTACATGGATACACAAATATCAGAATTTGATACTTTCCAGCTAGCATACTGTTTGCTATCTGTAAGCATAATGAGTGGACAAATATCAACGTATCATATCGTTACCTTACAAATATCCATACTAGTGCTGCCAACCTGGCTTACATTACCAGCTCTTGCGTATAAAATGGTCCAACAAATCATAGATATACCGGTGTATTGCATCATTATCTCTCAAGGTAAATGGTATCAATACAAAAAAAATCAGATATCAATACTGGCGCTGTCCATCTGGTTTATGTTATAGTGTGTAGGATGAGAAAAAATATCAATATCACAAAATATCTACTCTATATTCGACAGTATTCCAAAATATATAATTAGCACTCATCTTCATCAATATTCGAACATCAGCTATCGAAACTGGTGCTTACGTCTCATGAGTTACTCTGTGACCCCCACCCCTATTGTATAAGTTCTTGAGCATGAATACAAGGAAATCAGATGTGCTACCTTCTCCTCCTTTCAGCACCTCCATCCTTTCATCCTTCCTGCGGCAGTATGTAGGCCACCTGGGCTTCGTTCAGCACAGTCCCCTCCTCGCCGGCCGCTTCCTCTTGAAGGACATTGACGGCGTTATTACTGCCTGCCACAACATCCGCGCACAGCCCTGTCTGCATATGCATCATACATTGGCATTTATTAGTGCCATGCACTAAGTACAGGCCATGTTATTGAATTTGAATATCAGCTCCTAACCACATCCAGCGGGCCCCTGGAAATATATTCTATTAGAATGAAGCAATCGTGTTTAATAACACCAAAACTAATAAAAGAAGAGCAGATGTGAAATCTAATTTATGAATATTGCACGGCAGCAGGAGCCATCAAAAGGAAGATTCTGTCATATCAAGATTTGGGGTGGGGGGGTGGTGGGGTGGGGGGGGCATTAAAGGACATAAAGACATCTTCTATTTTTGCATGTATTGGATGTAGTACTTTCTTAATTAGTTACTCATATGATATGCTTAGTTGCTTGAAGTCATGCGATTAATTACAATTAAAAAATATAATCGACTGACGCCTCTAATTATTTAATAATATTTTATTTTTTGTTCAATTACTTAATTATTTAAACTCAAGATTAATCACAAATTTTATATCTGTTCTAAATGTACAATACATTTTTTTTCTAGGTTTTCATACTCGTGTCAACCAAAGTGGAAAAAAAATGTGAACCTAATAGAAATAGTTCAAATGCATTTTTGACGTCTATAGCCGTCAATGGCAGTGAATGAGTTAATTTTAGGACTGGTTTTACGCTTAGCATTTTCCCACAAACATCACAAACAGCATTGTAGCTGTTCGCAGAGGTGAAATTAGCTCCATATACACTCCACCGTGATGCCATTGTACATGTCCGACTGAGAATGAGTAACTAAAAAGTGTGGCGTGCCGCTGTGCGTATGCATTACCCAAGCAGGAAAGAAAAACAACTTACAGTTTCATCAACTTCATATTCTTTAAACAAGTTCTCAATGATTTTTTTACTTCCACCATGTTCCTGATTTATTACCTGGAATGACTGAGGTATCAAAAGTATTGATATTTTTGATTTGACAATTGATTATTGAGCATACAAATCAGGCATCTGTATCGATCCGCACTTCACTTACATCGTATCTGATCAATACCAATCTTGCACACCACTAATGTCCAGTGGAATTCATTGTAGCCGTATACCATTCAAGTTGTTAAAAGGAACCCCGACTGTAATGACAAGTTTGCTCTATAGTATTTACTTGGTTGGTACGAACATAAGTATGAGATTCATTCTTCAAAAATCATTTCCAGTTGAATACATTTTGTAGGAACTTTATTTGGACGTACGGCAATGTTATTTCGGTCACAAGAGGCAGAACACAAGGTAAGCCTCAGTAGCATTCCTAAAGGGACGATCAAAACTCTTGAATGCGTCTTGGTGAATGACGGAGGGTGACTCTCCCGATCGCATGTTGTTTCTTTAGGAACGCCACGAGGCTCAACTTGTTTTGTTTATAGGCGTTTCACATTGCTCGGCAGAGAGCCTGCCGCCATTCTACGTCACTACGCACTGAATGCGTTGATAACAATGGCGGCGTAGGTCCAAATAAAGTTTCTACAAAATGCATTCAACTGGAACTGATTTTTGAAAAATTAATCTCATAGTTATGTTAGTACCAGCCAAATAAATAATATAGAGAAAACTAGTCATTACAGTCGGGGTTCTTTTTAGCTTTTTCGAAATGGTGATTCATTTTGGATTGACAGCTTTTTCTAGTTCGAACAACACAGCAACAAACACTGTCACTCATCCGGCCACAGTCGTATTTTGTCTTAGCCAACGTTAAATGATAGAATGTCACTCCGCCACTCCAGCGCCTTCACTAAGGCCCATAATTTCCCTCTCGTGTCGATGCAGACAACATTCCGCCGCTCACTTTTTTCCTGCCAGCCTCCATCACGTCAGACTTGGTGTGTAAATTTGGATTCCCGCTGGAGCTGTGACTGTCACTCTCTGCCCATCCGGCGGTGCCAGGCATTGATCGCCGTATATATCTTGTTCTCTACTTCCTGAACCTTCATCAACAGATGTGACTGCAGAATTGATTACCGGTGAGTCAATGACGGGACTCTCTTCGGAAACATTTTTATTTATGTATGTGTTTATGTGGATAGCTTAGAGGGCCATTAGCGGGATTACCTTTGAGACTTGGCGGAACAACAGATGTTCAAGGACGGCTCAATCAATTTGAGGCCGCCGTTGCCGGAAACCAGCCATGCGTCTGTGAGAGTGGATAGAAGCTAGCGTTTGGATAAGAACACTGCAATTAGGCGGAGACCAACATTTAGGATGCTGTCCCTAAACTACAAATCAAAATGAATGTGGGTACCCGTGAAAGAATCGACTAAACGCCACTGAATTGTCACGCAGTTTGCGATATATTTTAAATTTTTAATCGCAGGTGAACAGTGGCACGTTGCAGATATCATTGCTACCACCCGCTCAAATATCAACACACTTGTTTGTTCTTGTCTCTTATTTGTATTATCGTAACATAGCCAACAGCAGCTTGGACAATGTTTATTCTTCTCAACTGTGCCATGTTGTTTGTTGTTCAATAAAAAATGATGCAGTAGACTTAGTATAGTTAAGTGTGTGGCACCTCATAATGTTATTTCCTGATAAAAACGCCTGAGATCACAGACTGTAATTAGCCGTTTCTCATTTGGCGTTTTTGTCGGTTACTACATCATTGTGATCTTGTGACACGTCATCAGTCGTGGCCCAATTCCTTTTCCAATATGGGTGCCGGGGCACATGCCCTTTTGACACTGATGCCCAAAGTGCCCCTTTGTCCATTTATTTATTTTATATTTATATTTAATATTTTTAAAAATAGTTTGTGGAAGTAGCTTTGTTGCCTTTCAAAACTAAAATTCAACAACATAATTTACATAAAACAAATTTTTATTATTACATTGTCCTTGGATGACGTCATACTACATTTTACAGGTATTTTGAGAAGATTTTTTGGAATGTTAAGAAGAGTGTGGATGCATTTTAATTAGAGCGAAATAAAGACATATTGCTGTGAGGAATTACATTTTATTAATTAATTAATGTGTTTGTTTTTTTTACAAAAAAGGCCCAAGTCTATGCAATAATGTTGAGAAAATAAAGCCGTAGTATTAGGAGGAAAAAAAATGTGATCATCTTGTAAGAACATTCCAAATATGTTCTTGCTGTTTTACTGAAAATGCTCAGGGCTCACATAACGACCAATCACGGCGTTGCTATCAGTTATTATTACGTTTTCCTTGGATGACGTCATACTACGCGACGCGCCCCATTCTAATTTCTGCCAGGTCGCGTGCCACTACACCGCTGCACCTCTACCAGGTCGGTAAGTTGGTAGCTCCGTTTGTATTTACGTAGTCTCACTCACAGTAAACAAAAGCCAAGGTCATAGAATACAGAAAACTCAAGCAAAACAAATGCCTTTATTTGATATATCTTATAGCCATGACCACAGAGCATATTGCGTGCTAGCTTAGCTTCAATTGAAATGTCGTGACACAAGTTGTAATCAGCGATGAAGTCCGACGTTTGGGCGCAGTTGGCTCTGAGGATGTCCCCCTGAGTTTTATAAAGACAACGATCCTTTCCATCCACGTTCGCCACGGCAAAAAACTCCGGTAAAACTAACGTTCCTCTTCCATTGGGACAGGGCATGGAGCATCTGCTCCAACTACTGATGCGTTTAAAGTACGCAGAATATGTCGGAATTTGTAACTCTCTCTCAGAATGTTAATAAACTTTTCCTGAAGACTCCAACTTGTAGCGTGTACCCAATAATAGCTGAATTGAAATAAACTTCAAAATATATGTGGTAAATGCTACATGATCCTAATATGGAACAGGTAGCAGTGTGTTTGGAAATTAAGGGGACCATGAAGAACCCCCGCCCCCCAAAAAAGAAGAAGGAAAAACAACAAAAATCACAGTGTTTTATCAAAAACAATCAATGTAGCTTGCTGAGATGTGGCAGTTAATTGTTGGGTACAGTCCCAATAATAAAATATTAACATCTACACCTGCAGAAAAATAATAAAAGGCATTTTGCGCTTACCTGAATCAAGTAAAAAAAAAATTGTGCTACTTGCACTATAGGAAAATCCTAATTGTGTAATTTAAAATGTAAATTTCATGTACATTTTACATAATCATTTTTATTTATGTAAATGTGTTGTTCATAAATGATTCTTCAGACACAAATGTCCAAAAGTTTTTATGGTGATTGGCATCGGCATTGCAGACAAACAACAGTTATTATGTGCGATTTATTGTTTAACCATTATCGGTATTTCAATTGAGAATTTTTACAATGAATACCCCACGCACACACATATCTACATACACACCTTCTAACAATTTCTTGAGCTATTCGTCGACTTTCAGCACCTCCCCCAACCCTCCACACATGGCGGCAAGGGTTCGAACCTCAAGTGGGTGGATAGTGCAGGCATGTTATCATGTGCCCCTTTTTTTGCTTTGAGCACCTGCCCCTCCAAAGGTCAATGCACGCCCCCCTGCTCATTTACAGGTACGCTAACAGTCTTTTTGTTGTTTTGAGAATTTGCGCTGTTACAACAATTAAAGTTGTATTCATTAGAGAGAAAAAAAAGTCAGGTTATAAAAAGAATAATGTCTGAATATTTAAAAAAAAAATGTTTTTATATTACAAAGTCTGGAACTCAGCTGTGTTGACCACACCGGTAACAAATGTAAGATTTAAAGTTACAATTGTTTCGCAATTACATTTGTTGCCCCCACCAGATGCTGATTTTGATCAAAAGGGCGAAAAAATGCTCAGATTTTGAATCGATCAGTGTGATCATATTTCTCAACAAGAACCATTAAGATGTGTATATTTAATTTCTTTAACTATGTTATGTACATTTATAGCAGAGACGTTAAGATGGCCTTCAAGCTTGACTGTTTTTTTGATCTTTTGTCACAAAGCTTCATTTTCCCAACAGTAGATGGAGGTATCAAAAAAAAAACGAAAAACTGACAGCACTCAATGCTGTAACTGTATGTGTTATAATGTCTTGAAAATCATTATCAGCGTCAAACACAAGCACCGTTTTAATATAGCTCCTGTAGTATGAACCATATTTAATAGCTTGTTAATTAAATCACTCGCGTTGTGAGCAGAAAGGCCTCGGTTGTAAGGAAAAGATTATCAAGCAGCCGCAGCCTCGAGTAAAGACCAATTCCATTTATGCAGAAGAGCACATTTAATTACACCAGCGTCTCTATTAAATTCAAATGAATGTTTTGATATGGATATTTTTCATTATATAGTCAAATAATCTCAATTCGGCGTAAACTGAGCAAACCACGCTCGTTTTCAATTTTGTGAATCAAAAGTGTTGCTCGCGATCTGCCAGTCAAGTTGGGCGCTTTCTTATCGCCCGGCGCTTATTAAAATGAAGTCACGACGCAAACTGGTATTTAAAAAGTTTAAGTGAAACAATTTGCATTGGGAGTGCGCGAAAATGCTAATGCGCCCTCCTTGGCTAAGCCGCCAAATCGCTGTCATCCATTTTGGGCGCTGATTGCTTTCCGCCTGGATGCCTTCATTTCATTATTGCGAAAATTACAAACATAAAGAATATCGCTGTAATATTCCCGCTTTTTGTCAACGCTCAATCAACCGTAATGTCCTAATTTTTTTCCCGCCGCCAAACTCATTTTATATTATCTTGCCGGGTGTCCCAAAGGGGATTTATTTCATTAATCGGGATTATTGAATTAAATTAAACGAGACACACTTAGCACAAGCAGAACAGTGGTACCTTATCCACGGCGAGAGGCGAGGCCCGGCTCTTTACTGCTATTTAGGCAAACACATTAGGCGGCCATGCCTTTTGTTGCTTAGCCACTGCTACTGAATAATTCATTCGTTTGGAAAGATTGACTGTTAGCGACTGGATTCTTTTAATTAAGCAACTTTACAACCACAAGCATTCACATGACAAATGGCATTGTTTTACATCCAGGGGACAATTTAACTTGTTCCAGAAATGTTATTTTAGCACAGGGGTGTCCAAAAAATTTCTTCCGAGGGGCCACATAGAGAATAATAGAAAGATGCAAGTTCCACTTTGAGTTAAAAAAAAAAAGAAGAATTTTTTATTTTATTTTATTTTTTTTACTTCAACTTATTTATTAAACACGGTAAAATCAATGACGCAATTATACATTGTTGATATAATGTCGTTATTTTTGAAAAACTGCTACTACTTAAGGTCATAAGGCAAATAGTTCAGGTTTGTTTCACCGAGCAGCTGCTGAATCCCAACCCAAAATTCTGAACCACAACAAGAACAATCTGTAGTAAACTGACCACCAATGTGATGTTTTCACAAATTGCACCATGATAATAAGCAGCAAGTGGATGAAACCACTTTTGTTTCTGAAACTGAATTATCTTGACCTCCACAGTGTTACAAACAGAAATTCAGTTACTGTTTTTGCTGTTAATTTATGTGTTTTTGCATAGCTAGAAAAGTTTAATCCGCCCTCTTTTTATAAAAAAATAACATTGTGGCCATGTCCAAAATTATTTTTAATATATGCCGCGGGCCTCCGAAAAGTGTATGGCGGGCCACAAATGGGCCCCCGGGCCGAAGTTTGGACACCCTGGTTTCAGCATTGGGCAATATACGTACTACCAAGCAGGCTAAAAAATGTTTTTGTTTTCCCTCCAATTCCAATCTAAGCCACCAATTTTCCACATTATTGAATGTCACCAAATTATTAACCTGAGTTTTTGTCCTTTAATGAATTAAGAGTGATTGTTTTCCCCCTTTCTCCAATTTACTCAGAAAACAGTTGAGCTGTCAATCGTCAACTTTAAACCTGTTCGATAATTATGATTTTATGATCACAAATTATGTGCGGTCAACATCAAGAAGTAAAACAAAGCTACTTTTATGTGCTTTGGATGCTCATGAGAGCCCTGTTTATTAGATACACACATATCAATAATCGGATCAAATTAGAGGATTTTTATCAGAAACTTAAAAATGATCCTGAGAAATGATCCTTTGTTCTGCTTAAGAAAATGGTCGTGGGTCGGCGAGTTGCAAGTTGCCACTCGCGGGTCAGTCTTGGTACTACGACAGGCATTTGGGTTTGGGAGAGAAGACTCACGATTATTTGTAGAGCAGGGGTCTCAAACTCACTGCCGGGGGGCATTTGCGGCCCAGAGGATGACATTTAGCGGCCCACTACTTGACATCAAAGTTTAATGTTAGTGTGTCATTTTTTACCTCGTCGTTGCCCTTTAATGTTTATGTGTGTGTGTGTGTGTTTGTTTCAAATCGCTTATAGGCTACCATAGCTCAGGTTTATGACCGCTTTTGGCAAAACATAATTCTGAAGTGACACCAAGTGGAAAGAGAGATAGCACCCAGTCTCAGTCATATTTTTTTCAAACCCAGCAGTCAACAGTAAGCTTGGTGACAAGAACAGCAATTTAAAGGGAAAAAAAGATAATTTGTTTAGTTGTTGTTGAGCACAAGCACACCCCAACATGTTTTGAACATGCTGAAGAAAATGCAAAAAATACTAATATAAATGTAATTTAGAAGATTGGATTAGCTGTACTTTTTTGGATCCATTCTTTGTGAAATGTGTAATGTGCCCAAGACACATCTCTCTTTCATTTTGAGTTGAGTACGCACCTTAAGAGCAGAAAGGACACAACTTCTGATGTCATGTATTGGGTCTGTCACATTAAAAAAAAAAAAAAAAGATATTGTGATCTTAAAAATCTGTATGCGTATACCTCACTCAATACATTAACTACTGTATCCTCTTTGTAAACCAGTAGCCATGCAACTCCGACACACGCCAGCAGATGGCAGCCTGTTTCCACTGTTGAAGCTGATGGTGTCCTTCCAGAACGCACCCGTCCTGCCTTTGCAAAGCGTTGCCATTACTATAAAGCCTTTTTCATCTCCAGGACCGAACCTCCACACTCCGGAGCAAACGTGGCCATCTCTCCCGCCAGGCACCATGAGAACCACAACCACCATGTGAGGTCTCCAATGCACCCGGACATGCCCAGTCTTCATCAATCAACTGCATACAAGACACCTGTGAGTTCAGTTTACCCTTCATCCTCACAAATTAGCACACAATGAGTGCGGCGAAAGACGGAAATAACAGGGCGGGCTGACGACCATGCCAATCACACACGTGTTCCAGTTCATTTCGTTCTGTGTCAACAAGTTCAGGCCTTTGTTTGGAAACCGCCACGCGCTCACAAACATGTTTTATCACCAAGAGAAGAAATTCGGAAAGATGTATTTGGTTGCTAACATATTTTTATCATCTTTTCCACCGTGACCTAGTATGGAGGGACACAAAGCCATCAGAAAAGATTTACTTCCACTTTTATGGGAAGTCTTTCTACAAGGTTTTGGAGGGTGTAACTATTGTTACAACTTTGAGAGGTTCGCCATTTCCATTGTGTTTCCCCTAAAATTAGTTTGGCAAGGTTTTTCTACACCAAACTCATACAAATGCTTCTTTAGGGGCCTGGTTTTGTCCACCAAGACCAGAAAACGGCCTGGCCCAAACTGTCCCCATGCTAATATGAAGGACTATGAATTAATTAAAATATTAACTCTCCTTGTAGCCTATAATTGATGACCGGCCTCAATTAATTTGAAACTAAAAATGTCTCTCCTTAAATAGTTGTCATCAAACTTTGTTACCAAGTGAACAAAATGTTCAATCTGATGTTTTAAATCTTAATTTATTTATTTAATCTACTTGTACAAGTAGAATTTGTTTTTAATTTTATTGGCAAATTATCACAATATTCTGGCTAAATGAAATAAATGTCATACAGTTTACATTTTGATTCACTAATTTTGATCCAATTGAATGAATGCATTTTATTCATACTCATAAATGATCACAGTACATTGGTACAGTGTGCAAATTTAAATGTCCTTATACTACTATGGCAAATAAAAAATGCTATTTTACAAGTACATCCCTCTAATAAACTACTCGTACTCTGTGTAGTTAAATAAATCATTTTTATCTTTTGGCTTATTTAAAAAAATATATATATATTTTTTTTTATTGAATAAAAATTTGTATAACACATGAAATAAAATGTGTAATTTCAGTCACTACACTTGAGGCCATGCATTAGCAGCAGTATGATCCGAGGTTCCCATGGCGTGTGTGATACCTCAGTCACTATCGTCATGCTCATGCGTGGCTGCCTGCTAAATAATGTGCGCTCCTTTGATGGGGGTCATTGGATAGAAATTCTGACACTTGAATAATTAATAAAGACAATCTAAGGAGCTGGCTTCTCTTTCCCTCTTTTTCTGTTTGGGCAAGATTGCCTGGCAGCCGAGCTTTCAACGCAGACTTTGCCGTCTAATTCATGCGGCTTGCAACCATCGTCCAATAACGCTGTAGGTCGACGGGTGTGATGAGGAGATTGTCCTGAGTGTGACCCACAGGATGGAGGAGGAGATGGAAGAAAGCCGCACGCACATGCACACACACACACACACACACACACACACACACATACAACCACAGAATCTATTTCCATTTCGAAAGTAAAAATAAAACAAAAGCCTATTACAGCGACGGCTTTGTTTAGCTACATAATTGCTTTTCATTATTCAGAGCGCCATTGATACCCGCAGTGTTGCTTGAAAGAGGCCCAGTTGTAGCGTCGAGGCTGGAAATGAGATCTTTTATTGATACTGTCGTGTCTCAGATCTGATTCTTACAAATGCTGAGTGATAAAACTGCAGCCTGATTGTCTGTCTGTCCGCGTGAATACTAATGCCACTCTTCGGGCTGCCGGTCGGGAGACACATGCTAGCCTAGAAATTTTGGAAGGCGGATGGCTGTTGATGGAATTCCCACTCAGGGCGTAACACTGGCTGCAAAAATCTGGGGCAGGCAGAATGCAAATCCAAACTCTCGCTTAGTTGCCACTGAAAGTCCCCAAGGCAAAACTCTTGTAGCGTTTTTAGTTGGATAAACATTCAGTCTATCAGGGAAAAAAATGGACTCAATTTAAAATCCAGAGAAATCGGGACAGACTGGGATTGGTTTTCCACCCATCCATTTTCTAGCAGTTTGATCGAGAGGGAAAGACACCCTGAAATGGTCGTCACTGGTCAGGAATGGAAACAGTTGCGTACGACTGCACTCCCATCCATCCCGGCTTCCATTTTTCAACTGCTTATCCTGCCCAGGGTCGCGGGAGATACTCGAATCTATCGCAATAACTTTGGACCGAAGACACCATGGATTGGTTTCCAGTCAATTGCCTTCATGGTTAGACTGGCTGCCGGACATAGCGGGCAGATGAGGGAGCAGCCCATGAAGTTATTTTCAAAAGAAACAGTAAATTGAATCTACATCATTGGCCTGAGGTATACGGTTGTCAGGAATGTCACTGTCCAGGCGGTACATTTAAATGTCAGCTCTAACAGAATCTCGTCTTAAGCCCATATCCCACTGAGGGGCCAACATTTGAAAAGCTAGCGAACATGGCTAAAAAAATCATCTTGTCTACAAATGTATATCGTCCTGTGATTTTTCTTTTGTAAGACAAAACTTTGTCTTAAAAAAGAAAAAAACGCAGGCCGAAATTTTGAACTTGTTCAAAAAAAAAGTAAACGTTGTGATCTTGAAGGAAACCAGATGAACCCTGACGGGAAATCAGCATTCACTCTAGAAAACAGTTGGGTAAAAAATAACCCAAAATGAGTCAAGAATCGACCATTTTGAGTTATTTAACCCAAAACGTTGTGTGAAATAACCGACAAAACAACCCAAAAATTAGTTATTGTAAATGGGTTACTAATTTAATTTAAAAAAAAAATGTTATTCATTCGGCAGCCTTCCCGAGTCAACATGTCATCATTATCATATCTCTCTCTCTCTCGCTCTTATTTTATGTTATTTTAATTTTAAAAAAAAATTGTGGGTAGGTCCCTTTTTGACTCAATTTAGATTATTTTTGACCGGACTGTTTTTCGAGTGCTCACTAGCTTCACAAATGTTCACCCCTCAGTGGGATACGGGCTTTATAGTTAATGCTGCCTTCACATAATAATAGTAATGTGATGTGAAAGAATAAGGCACCAATCGCAGTATGCAAAATGTTGTCATGATAATCACTCTGATTGGCTGTTAGCTAGCACATGCAAATCCGTGCTTGAGATAGAAGCTAACCAATGGCAACTACAAATGCATTATCCTGCTTGCATTATGAGTGCGTTGAGGAAGGTTCTGGATATGTGTGAATTTTATTTTAGGAAACCATGACTTTTCAGTTACAGAGAGGGTAACAAGCACAAGAACGTGACACTACTAGTACTACTACTACTGTCCATTATCTACTGCTTACCCTGTTAAAAATCACAGAAATGCTGACATTTATCAAAGCAAACAATGGGTTAGACACCCAGTATTGGTCACCAGTGCATCGCATGGCCATTTACACTTAAAATGAAGCAGTGGGAATCAATTTAGCCGAGTGGACTACTATACTATTGCTGACCCGCTATTGCTATTGTCATCTAGAAATCAGACACCCGTAGCCAGATTCGTGTCAACGAGGCTTAGCCATATTATGTTGCCCCCCTTTGCACCAAATGTCCAATCCCCGTGTGGACATTCCTCAAATACTTCACAGCCGAATTCCACTCACGCCCGTCATCACTTATTCCCTGCCACATGTGTTTAAATCCTACTGAGTTCTGTCCTCTCCGGTTGTTTGGAGTGGTGACGGTTGAACGGCCAGGCCCTCGACATAATACCCCCAGCGTGGTTGTCAAGGCCCGTGTCCCTTCCTCACAGCCATGTGGCGGATAGGACGATAAGTCGCGGGCTCCGCAGTAAAAAGGACAGTAAGAAATAGAGCTCTTTAAAACAGCCGCCAAGACGGGAAGAATGACACTTAGCCCTTAATCATCTCTCTGTCTGCAGGGATCCCCTGTACTTTTGTGTCTATTGCAGATAATGGCCTTTCCTCACTTGACAGCATGTCTTTGCCGAGCCGGAGCACAGTGCAACCAATGCTTAAGTGTATCAGGGTGACAAAGCGATGCCAGATTCAGTGGTGTCGCAGCCCGTCATGTTGTGACACCGCTGACAGCTCGCGGCGTTAAGGACGGGGGGAGGCTGTTGAATGGAGTTAGAATAGATGGTGCAGAAAAGACCCAACTTCCACAACAACACTTTCCCTAAGGATCATGATCTGTAACACCAACTGGAACCAGTGGAAGTCAGATGAGAGCACTAGGGTGACTATTGGAAGGGAAAGTCACAAAGCGTTTGGAAAGAAAAAAAACACACACAGGCAAACAACACAAATGACAGTTTTTTTCGTGTGTGATAGATCTTGCGTGCTGCTCCCTTCACTGAAGAAAAAAATTATCCTGAAATGATTGTTGAGGGTCATTTGCCCAGATTTAGTTATAACTGTTTTAGTTTACTCAGTAGAGCTTGGTGAGTGTATTGAATTAGGTCTGGGGGGGGGGGGTAGTCTGTTTCCACATCAATGGGCCAGTGTCTGGTGTTGAAGTCAATGTGTATTGGATGATATGCTGTAAAAGTGTAAAAAGTCTTTATCTACTTCCGGCTGTCGTCATGTGCATTGAACTCAGGGCTGGGGGCTGTTTTCAAGATAGTATAAGAATGCTCTGAGTCCGCTGTAACAACACACTTGCGAGAGGACTGCAGCCATTTGTCTGTAAACTTGCTTGTGTCCAGAATCTTCTGTAAAATAAATCCTTCGAAGGACCTGTTCGCCGATCTCCAGTCTGTATTCAGAAAATCAACTTTCTCTCTACCCGAACAACAACGAACACGCGGAAGACAAAGATAGTCTTCTAACATGATCTACAACACTAACAATACCCACCATATAATCAATTGTCCGTCTTCAAAATGCCCCTGTATGTTCCTACTTGGCCGCTATAATAATAGTACAGCAATAACAGACCATGGTTTTATGTCCTGCTGCTCTGTGTTGCTGCTGAACATTAAAGATGATTGTCTGCCTCATCTGCCGGCCATTAGCAGCCCGCGAACACTCATTTTCCAGGTCTGTGATCGCACCTAATTCACTCAATGAAATGGGGCTCATGATTACTCAGGCAAAGATATAATATGTCACAGAAAATTAGGTGCAGTTTTTAATAAATTATCATCCGCATATGCCGGTGATGGACAGAGGGAGTTTGTTTTTTGCTGCTTGGGAAATGTTTATGAATTTTTGCTGTTTTCTAAATAATGTAGGAGTCCTTTGGTTCAAGCCATTTCACCTCTACTTAAAATAATCAATAATGATAGATTCCCAGACTTCCGCGACCCTTCCCAGTGGCACATAGCAACTTGGCACACAAAGCCAGCGTGAATAAAATATGACTTTGTACATTTTTGCTGGGTTCGCCAGAGTGTATTTTACTCTTACAGCGGCGGGTTTTGCTCGTGATGGAGGGTGAGTCGCGCGTGGCGTCGAAAGGCTTCCATAAATCATTGCGAGCGCCGTACCTCAAAAATAGCGCTTGCATGATAGATGCAAGTTTACTGGAAGCATTTTAACGGCGAACAATGAATCTGTGCATGTGTGTGTGACAAATCTGGAAGCATTTTCTGGTCAGCCGCAGAGCCCTCAGCGATTGGACAAGCTCCATTCCTGCTCCTAAAAGGTTTTGCACAATGGCAAGGGCATCCGCAAGTCATCACACAATTTGTGGCGTGAGAAATTTTCACTGCACAGGTTTATCCGCACGGTTAGTTTCTATTCGGTATGATTCATATCAGTTATTTGGCATTGTGGTGCATCGTGAATGACTGCTTATTTTGTGATCTGGCGTGCATTTTTTTGACAATACAATTCTCTGTAACGTTAAAATTGTGACACTGTACCGCCTATGGAAATGTTTTATAACCCACATCCAATCCAACCCACTTTATTTCTATTGCACATTTTAGAAACAAGTTTCCAAAGTGCTGCACATTAGGATTCACAAAGTCATACAAAATAACTAAAAAACAGTCAATAAAATGCTAAAATACAAAAAGTTAAATAAAAAAATACATAAAAAAATATAATTATATAATAATAATAATAATAATAATAATAATAAAAACCTCCAATGGTAAACAGATCTGTCCTCCAAAAGACATACTTGGTAGGGGTGTGGCCAAAAATGTATTCTTATAACAACCGCGATTCTCATTTAGTATGATTAAGAATCGATTTTAAATGTCCCCAAATCAATTTTGTTCAAATTATTTTATACGGTCTTGCCCTTGTTTGTGTGCGCCTTTATTGGGAGCGCTGTTCATGTTGTACACGATTTGACCACTTAGGGGCAGTGTAGTTCCACACGGTCTGATACACTGTTTAGTTGTAGCCACATTAGAGTAGAAAAAAAAAGTCTCGATCAAGTTATTCCAATAAAAGTTTTTTTTTCAGCGTAGGAAGAGCCTATGCCAGTAAATAATGTTAAGATGCTTCTCTATATAGTGCCGGGAGTATCGCGCTAATTAGCGTTAGCGAGTCAGACTGGAATAGATCATGACGATTCTTTGCACATCTATAAACTGAAGCAGAAATTATTGTCAATCAAATCATTTTGAATCAAAAATTATTCTGAATCAATATTGATTCTGAATCGCATCGCAGACCCAAAAATCGGAATCAAATCAAATCGGGAGTCAAAGATTCCCACCCTTAATACTTGGGCTACAAACCACATCCCACCACCATTATTTTGTGTTGTCGTAAATATATATTCACAAATTTGCCTAAGTATTTTCGTACATTGGCTGAAAACTCACCTATAAGTTGGTTTTGCTGTTAAGGCTAACAACAAGGGTATCACTTTGGCTCCATCTGGTGGCATCCCGGGGCTGAATTAAGTTTCATTTAGAGCACATAAATTAGCCTTTAAGATACAAAGTCCGCTAATTTTAAGGCAAAATATCAATAGAATTCTTGGATGACTTTATGGTATCAATTAGCTATTATTACATTCACAGAGTTCATTTGGACGTACTTGAAAGTCTGCTTAAACACACATATATGTGACATGAATATATACATAATTTTTATCCCAAGAAAATGGAGTCCTCTGCAAAATCATACATGGAACAAATTGTTAAGAAATAAATTAGACGTGAGCAAGTGCTACTGTTTGTTATTTGTTTGTTCCGAGCTCTGTGAAAGGCATGAGGGACTTCCAGAATTCTTCATATCGCCACATTTCTCCTTCTGTATTTCCTAAACCCACTCCAAACAACCCGCACCCCCTCTCGCCATTCAAGATAAATATGAAACCAAACGGAGAAATTCAGGCTTGAAGCAAAGCGACTAATCTCCCTGCTGCCTGTTTCATTCCTCTGTGTTTAATTGATAGAAATTGCACGCATCAAAAAAAACGCACACTGAGATTTAATGGGCATAAAATGGACATTAGCATTTTAAAGAGGTGGATTAACACATTAATCCGGGCAATTTCCATCCAGCACTTCCAATGAGATCGTCGCAGCGCGAAGGCTCCTAATAGGGCTTAACTGGCTTCCTGCTTTAGTGCTGCTCGCTGGGATAACACCAAACTTTTTTAGTTTTTGGAGAGTGCAGAGAGGGGGGAAACCAAGGGGCTTAATTTGCGTGATGGCTCTTTTCCTTTGCGAGACGTTCGCATGACGTCTTACACAAGTTGCAGCACGTTTTCACAAACTCTGGGGTTTTTAGATGGTGAAATTGCTCGTGCCTGAAAAGCCATAATCAAAGGGGCGCATTGTTGGACGAACATCACGGAGTTGACTTTTCATCCACGCTGAACATATGTGGTTTTCCCAAAAAGAGGCTCCTTGGGTTACTGAGCGCGATCCTCATACATACAGTGGAAGCAAGTACATGATGTTAGGGGGCGCCTGCACAATGCCTCGTGATCAAAGCACATACAAGGCGCTCGCCATTTTGCCAGATGAAACTCATTTGGGATGATTTTTCAAAGGAGCTACAGATGGGCGATGGTTGGAGGCTCCCATGACCGACCCCCAAGCGTCTTCAGCGCAGAGTTGGGGCGATTATTGCTAGTTAATTGTCATTTGACAGAAATTGAATGTATTAGAATATTGTTCTCTCCACATTGCAATATGTTGACAGTAATATTGTGTGATTTTTGAGTTATTGCTTTTGCACCAAAACAACTGCAGAAATGATTCTGATGGCTTTTAGTAAGTAAATTATCAGATTAAAAAAAAGAAAGAAATTCTGTAGCTACTTTTTTTCTAAAAAACAAAAATTAACAACGTAGTGGAAAATAGCTTTATTACGGAAGAGAATTAGGGCCAGTGAAGAGAGAGAGAAAAAGTTTAGCAGGATTCTCACTTCATTCTCAGAATTCTCACGTAAAGTTAGAATTCTCACTTTAAAGTCAGACTTTACTCTCAGAATTCTGACTTTAAAGTCAGAATTCAGAGAATAAAGTCAGAAAGTAAGAATTGTGACTTTATTAGTGCTAGAATTATTCTCACTTTAAAGTCAGAATTTTGAGAATAAAGTCAGAATTCTGACTTTAAAGGGATAATTCTAAGAATGAAGTGAGAGCCCTGCCAAACATTTTTTTCTTTCTTCACTGGCCTTAATCCTCTTCCGTACTTTATATTAGGGGTGTCAGTTTTTTTTTTAAAATCATAATTAATCGCATGATTTCAATAGTTAACTCACGATTTATATATATATTGTTTACAATTATTCTAATTGTACAATAAAATGAGTTTTCATACTCTTGTTAACATAAAAGTAGAAACAATGTTAAACTAATAGAAATGTGGCTGCATCGTTTAGTAATTTCATAATATCGTTTAGTAATTTCATAATAATTCATAAAATTGAATTAAAATTATTTATTTTTTTACTGTATGCTAAAAAAAGAGAGTGTCATAGTGAGGTAATTTTTCTGCCACTAGATGGCATAATTCCATTTGTAAGATGTTGGTGACAGCTCTGTAATTTTTTCTTTTCATATGAAAAGCTGTCTAATCTTTAACATAAAGTAACTTGTGAAATTTTACACATTTTTAAAATTATGAAAGTAAATTTTTTAATTGTGTTAAAGAAACTTTAAATAAGCTCAAAATGAACACAGTAATTCTGACACCCCTACTTTATATATGTTAAAATAAAGACGTACATTTATTGAACATGTACACACAGCATGGCCAATCGACCAATGACGGTGCAGTCAGACCATGCAGGAAAGCGGCAAACACAAGTCAAAAAAGATCCAGTAATTATTGTAATTAGATTACTTTTTGGATGATGCACAACACGCCATGTTCTTGCGTTGTCAAACGTGACGGTTTCCCACAGGAAGTGCGAGCAGGGACGACAAAGCCCCAAACGACAATACCCCGCGTGTATTTATTCACACACGCTTGACACAAACGCTTGTTTAGACGATGCAACATCCCTCCAACCACCACCTTACACTTTCATTTTCCCATCCCGGCTCCTCCCTTTTTGTTCACTGCAGTTTATGCACACACACGTCGTATAAGCCGCTGCTGTAGAGAATGTAATGTAGGTCATCAAACGGATCCGGCTGGGGAAAAGGGCGGCTGTTTTGTGATCCTCCAGAGTATGCGAACGATGCAATACGGAAAAACAACAGCGGGAGAAAACAATGGAACAAACAAAAGCGCCTCCGACAAACCGTTAAATCGTGTCGTGCGACTGTTTTGGGGTGTTGTCGCCGGCGGATGGCGACGCAGGAAGACAACCGCGTTCCCTCCCTCCCTCTTTTCCGACCTCTCTGGTGAATAGTTGATGCCACATACCTGCCTGTACTTCCCTTGCCATTATCACCCCGACACGAGATTGCACTCAAGACAATGTTGGAATTTTTGATAACACGGATTGAGAAAAGTGTAACACTGTTTTGAATTAATAAACAACACGGGCTGGTGCTTTTAGAGCGCAATCCATCCTCTTTCTCTCCCCACCACTCGGCCTAATATTAGTATTATTACTTTTTAATCCTACCGTTGTTGTCTGGTAGATATCCGAGAAAGCTCTCTCCTCCTTGGTTGGGAATTGGAGACGAGCGTTTCCCGAAACGTGCTGTGGCAGCTCGCTGTGATTTTGAGTAAGCCGGCTGAATCGAGCAACATAAATGACACAGGAAAAGATGAGATGACGATAAAGTTAGAAAGCGTGATTTATTTTTCACCCACTTCACCCAACCTCTTAGTCGGCTTGGTTGAAAGCCTCCATGCAGGGGTGTTGTGCTATATGAGGCCTTGTTCGCACTCTGGCTTAAATCTGGAGCATCTCTCAGATACATGTTTTTGGCATCCTGTGAAGGAAGTTCAGCAGAACAGCAAGAGTCAACATTCGGTCAAGTTGGTAGGGAAAAAAAGGTTTTTAATAAAATGGCGGACAAATCCTTATTATATTCGATTTCTTGTGCAAATTCCTATAAACGGCTCGCCCTCTACACATTTTAATGAAACATTCCTGATTGTATGAATCACCTTGATTATCAGCCTAAGACCTTAAAAAAAGTATTTTGTAGCCATATGCTAAACCTACCAGGAAGTCCACCATTGTCATTTTATTGTGAGAATTGCGCACAATTTTTGGCCTTTTAACTCATTCACTCCCAGACATTTTCACTGAAGCAACCCCCTTCGCTCCCGGCTGTTTCACTGGATTTTAATTGATTTTGCAAGGCCAACAGAATATTGTGTTCTATTGCTATAAAAACATGGAACCTACCAAAAGAAAGATTAGATTATCTTCTTTCGTCAGGAAAAAAAGTATATTTTTATCTGTTTCCGTTTTGCAGCAATTAGTATTAGACTATAGCTAAGTTTCATCATTATTCACAAATCTGTTTAAAACACCGGGGAAAAGAGCTTTGTTTGCAACATGGTCGTGGTTGATCTCTTATACTCTGCTGCCACCTGCTGGTCGTTTTTTGTCATAACTACTATTGCTTTAAGCGTCCTCTTCAGGTAGGTCAGTGGGACCATGGCAATATTTAAAATAGAACGCTTTTACACGTTTAGGGTTAGGGTTAGTAGACAAAGCTATTTCCTGACTAAATAAAACATTAGTTCAGCATAATAGCATTGCCACTTTGGCAACATGATCAAGCCCAAAAGACCACATGAGCAGCTCATAGGCCTCTTTTAAAAAGAGTTTACCAAAAGTTTTGCATATTGCTATTTATATGTTTGCTACCATATTAAATCATTGTCGATAGTTATTGTGAAAAATCATGAACCAGAACCTCAAAACTGTGAGGCAGCTGTGCTAACAACTCGGTCACCGTGCTCTGTCGTCATAATGTATACGAAAAATATACTTGGGCTTAAGTGGATATTGCTTTATCCTTAGCACCGAGACCTGTCTGTTGTTAGGAATCATAATGAGGGGTTTCGTTTTCCTCTTTTTTTAAATATTTTTTTTTTTATAAATCTGAAGCATGTGAACAGGACAGGATTTGATTTGAACCGCCAGCTCCGTTCGATGTGTGTGTGTGCGCGTATGGAATAGATCCATCCCTTCCTGATGTGACTCCCAGCAGTCGACAGCCCTGCCAGCCGTTGTCATTTTCTGGCAGCCAGATTACTACTGGGGCTGGCATTTTCCACAGTTGTCAAGTAAGGATTTAATGGCCAATTATCCTCAGATAAATATATTTCTGCTGAGAAGAGGGAGACTTGGGGGGGGGGGGGGGGCGGCGTCGGTCGCTTCTAATTGTGGCGAGCACACGCCTCCATCGAGTGGACCACCTCCCGTATCCACACGCTGCCACTTCATCATCACCTAAGATGTCAGCTGGACCATTAAAAAATAATTCCGGGGTAGTGTAAATGCTATGTTACAGCGCAACGTACATGCACTCATTAAACAGGGTGGTACCGTCCTCAAAAGGCGGACATAAAGGTACCAATCATGGCAAAAGTGTGGTGGGGACCAATCAGTATGAAATATGTCCTGTAAATATAATAAGCCTTTATTAATTTAAGCAAATCCCTCTCATTAAATTCAGTCCTTAAGCCATTTTAGTTTACCTACCTGTGTAGCTTGTACAAAAATGTAATTCACTTTACACCACTTCATTAGGAAAATAACATTTAAACATGTTGTTTATTTACTTGAATTATTATTACTTTAATTTTAAATAAAATTAAAATTTTCAATAATATTAATATGACAAAATAAGGAATTACAACTGAATAATATGTTGATATAAAATAATATCGATAAACAACCAGAAAATGCAATTCATGTAGAAATTGCGCGTGAAGCCTGAATGAAAACTGGAATGATTCGGAATGATATTGAATGGCATGGAATGATGCAGAATGACCTGGAAAGAGCTGAACAGTTGAAAAGTTAGAATGGTGTTAAGAATCAAGTAGGGAATAGATATAATAAACATCCCTAAAGTGAAATGAAACAGTTGACTGTTTTGAATGTCAATTTGAAATGATATAAATGGGAAATGTTGAATCTGCCATTAAGAATGAACGGGTGAAATTAGGGTAGAAAATCGGAAATTGTGGGTAAGGCGTGAATATTTGGAATACAAAAAACGGACCTAGAATGACATGAATATGTTAAAATTGGAATGACAAGAATCGGTATGAATTATGTGGAAGTAGATAGATGCCAAAAAATGGGCAAAATAATAAGTTTACAGTATAACATATGTGTGAAGGCCACAGCCTGTGTGTGATATAACCAAATATAATAAGGCTTATTTTAAATCAATAAATTCCCTTTCAGTTTTGCGGTCCTCGGGCATCATCAAGTGCATTTACTTTATTATAGTTTTATTACACAGTAGTTACTTTATTATTACCTAATGTCAAAATAAACAAACATTCCCTTGACAGTTAATAAAGTGTTGATGATGATGGGAAGACATTTCTTCTAGTTTTGATTGACACTTCCAGAGAAGTATTCATGGTGACTAGTTGGAATTGATGCGATCATTGGTTGTTTTCAAATGTCAATCATTATAGCAGCCCGTCTGATTGGTTGCTTTTAAGCATCAGTGTGCCCTCTGTTTCTGTCACATAAAGCAAATAAGCTGCAACTGTATGTACCCCGGTTGCAAGGTGAGGCATTAGCAATACAAAATACAGTACATCTGTGTCAACGTGAATCGCCGCAAACCCGGGCTGAGCGGCCCCCCGTCGACGTCACCTCGGGTTAATGACAGTCACAGTCTCAATCAGCGCGCTGGCGCAGAGGATTTAGTACCTCCCCTTTGGCACTGGGAAATGCTGATAATGATGCTGGGTGGCACGGAGCGTGTCCCACCTGACATCGGCAATGATTTGAAAACTCCTGCGACACAGAGAAAGTTCATACATTCGCTCTGCGAGGCATACACGCAGACACACACAGTTATTGTGGGCAAATGGCAGTTTCTTATAACAAAATGTCATTAAATATTTACAAACCCAATTCCAATGATGTTGGGTTGTGCAAAATGTAAATAAAAACAAAACGATTTCCAAATTATTTTCAACAAATATTAAAACAAATACACTACATAGACATGCCATTTAATGTGCAAACTGTGAAAAATGTGGACTCGTCAGACCACAGCAAAAAAAAAAAATTACACTTGGCTGCACTGACTATCAGGTCAGGAAATGGATTCTAATTTCACTGAAATCATTAAATGCAGGTTAGCTTTCAGCATCAGATGACACTTTTCAAAAATAAATACATCATTAGCTATGAATTTGAACAAGTCAAGTTAGCTCAGTGCTCAGAGCAATTACTTCCCACCCACGGAGTACCTGGGTTCAAACCCCGCTTGGACCACATTTGAGTACATTCGATGGTTCGATACCAACTGACAATCATATCAGGAAATGGATTATAATTTCTCTGAAATGATTAAATCCCACCTCAGACAGATTCCAATTAAAGTGTTCTTTTTATTTATGTACCATTTAACTACAATTATTATTATTATTTTTCACATCAATTATCTTTCAATTAACTTCATAAGAACATGCATTCCAATCTTAGCATTCAGCATTCCCACGCAATTTCTGCATTAATTGCACTTTGTCTTGTTACTTCAGCTATGCTAAATCTATCTTGGTTGACGGTTCAACAGCTGTAAACGGGGCAATGCACTCACGGTTATCTAAGCGAGTTTCCCATGATCCTTCGGCACGGTAGCAGTTCGAGTTCCCGTATGACAAAAACATGCATGTTAAGCGATTTAAGTGTTAAATTCTTTCTTAATCGGTTTAATGTATGGGTGACTGAACGGAACGAAGAAAAAGCAGGGACACCAGGACGGGACCTGTTTAATAGTGGGACCGCCGGGACTCAAATCGAACTTGGGACCTCTGGTCACCCTACCTACCTCCCAAGATTACCTCCTCAACATGTCTGTCAATTTACATTTGAAACAGATATACTGTGCTGGTAAAAACTTACATGACAACACTTATTACTGAATACCCACCCAGAAAGAATGCTATTATTTACCATAGCAGTCAAATGATTTGCATACACGTGTCATGAGTTGTTATGACATAACTCAAGTATTGTGTGCGCTTTATTTAAAGTGATCTCCCCATTGGTCACAATCCCAACTTTGTCCTTTTATTTTTTTCTCCATCTTTCTGCTCCACTCGTTCTATTAACCTTATCATCAGTGACACCCTAATGATGGGTGTGATTATGCATTCGGACGGGGTCTGTGAGCGGCGGCGTTGACACGGTGTTGACAGGCTGCTGCGGTGGCGTCTCAGGTGGGCCGCCGCGCTGTTTGGCACAGGCTTCATTTAGATTCGATTACAGTGATGTACGCCTTATGGGTGTCACTTCCCTTCCGCGTCACAATTTAGAGGGGGAGCTCGTGTGCAGTAATTGTGCTACCTGGGCGCCGCAGCCCTGATGGCAAATCAAGCGACGGGGCGTTTGGCGGCACGTCATGGCTGCTCATTTATTTGCCTGCGCTGACAGTGCAGGAAGAAAAAGAAAGGGAAAAAAAACTGTGTAAAAATAAGTTAGCTGAAGACTTATTAGACCACCACCCAGTGCAAAGTTGAATGATAAGCACTGCTAACCAAAACACATGTTTCTGCAATGGTTAATACAGTAATCCCTTGATTATTTGCGGTTTACTTTTGGTGAATATAATAAATGTAGAGCTGTCAAAATTAATCGATTAACCGACAAGTATCAAATTAATCGACAACTATTTTAATAATTGAGTAATCCTTTGGAGACATTTTTTTTAAATTTAATATTGTCCAAATCCTCTGATTTTAGTATATCAACAGTAATTGTTCACCGATTTCTGTAGTCCTTCATGAAAGAAGACTGATTATCATCTGTGGTTGTTTAATCAAAATAAGACATTTACAAACATATGTTTTTACTTCGGAAAACAATGACCGAACCGGTAACATTGTTTTTTTTAATCGCTATACAAATATGAAGTATGAAATAACCACCAATCACTGGTTAATAAACCGTAATCAAGTAAAAAATAAAATAAAAAAATAAAAAATGCTTTTGTAATACACTTTAATGCAAAATTCAAATTTATCCGATTAGTCAATTAATCGACTGAATAATTGATAGTTTAATCAATTCTAAAAATATTCAATAGTGACAGCACTAGTGAATTCACTTCCTCTTGTTTGTTTGTTTAGCTAGCTAGCTAGCTGTTTGTCTAGCTAACTAGCTAGCTGTCTATCTATCTATCTATCTATATGGGGAAACACATACCTTTTTTATGTTATGAGTATAAAATATAATTATCACTGTTTGCAGGAAGTAAAAGTAAGAAATAATCATGAAAATTCAAACTTAAGTAGACACTTTCCATCACTTTCCACCACTATGAGCGGCCCTGCATTGTACCTCATTTTGTGAGTGCAGTTGCAGATTGTACACCCCATGTAAGCACATGGTCTCCTGCGAGCGCACTTCCAAACGACACTTGTCATGTGACACTCATTCCCGCATCTAAACAACATCTACGGGGAGCAACGGAAAGATCACAGCCTCTTCTCTCGTCAACACGGCGAACGCTCGTCTTCCGCAGCCGTAAAGCCTACTGGGTATTGCATATTGCAAATAGCCTCAAGCGATGCACTTATGTGCGGAAAGAAACGTGCTTATTTCCACTGTGTGGTGGTGGTCCACATGTGAGCGCCACATTGCGTCGATGGCGGCCTTGGTGATTTGTGTGCCGGCACGGTGGCCTGATGATGGTTGTTTTTCATCACGTCACCACTACTGACGCCACGGTAGCTTGACGGGGGAGGTCCCGGTGAGGTCAGTGTCAAACAGATACAGCATCCGGGTGTGTGAGGCAGCTAGTAGCTAGCGGGCTAAGCTAGCAATGCTAGTGACGTGTTCCTGGTGGCAACATTTACTGTATGGCATATTGTCTAATAGTAAATACAGGAACTATGCTCCTTAATATTTTCTTCATAATAATCCACCTACCTAGCGACAATCATACAAACATAACCAAGCTGCTTAAATGGCCAACATAACTACCTACAGTACCTAGCTACATTATGAATTGATCTACTGTCTTACAAGTGGTGACCTTGACCTTGCTGTTCTCAATCTAAATCATCAGATGACATACAGTGTTCCCTCGCTACTTTACTTTGGTTTAGTTAATGCGTCTTTACTCTACTGTGATAGATTTTCATTTGTGCCCATCACTTCATCTATTGCGGATTTACCTTGCTGTTTTGCATGTTTTCTCGCTATTTTTCTCCTTCAAAGTCAGTCAAAAAATGTATTTTCGTTTTTTTACAAAAACCAAGACCATTAACATTAAAGCTCCTCGCACCCAAATTCCCCGTTCTCTCATCCTAGGTGCATTCGGAAGTACGATCCAAGCACACTGCTTCGCTCAGACTGTTCGGAAACTCAGAACGTTGTTCAAATGTGTCATTCGAATATTCTGAGCACGCGAGCCCAGTACGTCAGGCAGTACAAGGAAAGTAAACAGTTGTCCGCTTAATTATGTTAAAGTTTTTCTATTTAGATTAAAATGGTTTCCCTTGATCAGAATGCCGCAAGGTACAATCCTCTTGGGTTAATGCACCTTTTATGTGCAGTCAATCCGTTGTTGGGGAAACTGAAAACTAGTTCCCGAGATTGCTGTTTTTGAAGAAGAAGAACTTCTGCTGAAAGAACAAGGATATTTTTTCTTCAGTTTGCATTTTAAAAGTTCAATTTATTAAGTGTAACAAGTGTTTAGAATGGTGAAAACTGTCAAGATAAAGTCAACCTCTACTTTGCGGAAATTTGCCTATCACAGGGAATAATGGAACATATATCATTTGCAAAAAATCATGGAACACTGTAATGGTTCAGTTTGTGGATTGTCTTGTCTTGTATCCATGCTTAAGTGGAACAGAATCCCTAATACGTTACATGGCTCAAGCCTAAATTGCCCAGGACACGCTGGAGAGACTATGTCTCTCGGCTGTCCTGGGAACGCCTTGGGGTCCCGTCGGATGAGCTGGCTGAAGTGGCTGGGGAGAGGGAAGTCTGGGCTTCCCTGCTAAAGCTGCTGCCCCCGCGACCCGACCCCGGATAAGCGGAAGAAGACGGACGGACGGACGGACGGCTCAAGCCTAAATTGAACAGGCCAAGAAACTGCAATCGCAGACCTCCGCCAAAGCGAAATAATCCTTAAAATGATGGTCTAATACGCTATTGATTCACAATCACAATCACATTCAGGACCTGATTCAATCAGGTCCTGAATGTGATTGTGTTCCGTTCACTGTACTCTGTACCAAGTAAAGCCCCTCAAGCTTCGGCCTCAACCACATGCTTCCGCTTAGTCTTTTGTGTTTTCTCCTAGCGTGTCTGGATCGCAGCCCAAATGGCAAAGTGTCGCGCGAACAAAGGCGATGCTGGCGCACCCGAGTTGACTTTTTAGTTCAGAGCCGCCACGGAAACACGCGAGAGACGTGTCGCTGTTTCCGCTAAAACTGCTGACACCTCATTCCCGGTTCTGTAGCTGCTTTTTGTCATTTCATGTTTTACCTCTCATCTCTCATCGCCGCATTTTATCTCTTTGTCTGCACCCTGATGTTTATCCCCAAATCCACTTCCTGCACGGCAACAGCGACTCTTATTCCGACTGGCTGGAGGTGGTGTGATTGCCGCTATCGCTATTCTTTTCTTCCAGAAATGTAAATCTCATGTTTTAAAGATTCCTTTAATGGGAATCAAAGTCTAAATATTTCAATGGTGCTGGTTTATTATTCAGGAGACTTGCAGGCGTTTGCAGACTGTGAGGGAGATCCACGTAGCTGGCGTCTTAGCAGGCGCAGGTACACGGCTTCAGCCGGCAATATTACAAGGATTAGCATGGCGTATGAAATATTTAGTGGATTTCTTCTCCCCTCCCTCGAAAACCCAATAAATCAAATGACTGCCAAATGTCATTACAGTGATGGTCTTTGACTGCCTGGGAGAGAGTGAGAGACCCCTTTTCATATTCAAATTTGGGGTCGGTAAAAAATGAAAGCGCAAGAAAAGGTTCCAGGTTTGATGGCGAGGCGTTATTCGGGGGTCTTTGGCTCTTGCCAAGAGGAAAGGCATCTGGCCTGTTTATTTTGGACTTTTTTCCCCCCCAACTTTTTAGGGTAAGGAAGACCAGCTGTCACCAACTGTCACAGGCATTGTCCTGGCTGAACAGATGACAGATACGGATGACTCCCACCCCAGCCTAAACAAGCCCCTTGTTTGTGTTTGACTCATTCATATGGAAATACAGAGATAAAACATACACTGCTAATTTGCAACAAATCAACAGTGACCCACGGAGCGGATGTATTTGGGTTGTGTTGGTCTTGTGTTTAACAAAAAGTTATCATGACAGATCTAAACACAAGGTTAAGGGTGTAAGGTAGCGTTCCTAAAGAAACAACATGCGATCGGGAGAGACACCCTCCCCCACGTCATGCTCTCGTCATTCACCAGACGCATTCAAGAGTTTTGAATTGATCGCCCCTTTAGGAACGCTACGGAGACTTACCTTGCTTTCTTTATAGACGTTTCACATTGCTCGACAGAGAGCCAGCCGTAAATAACAATGGCGGCGTACCTCAACTTTCTACAAAATGTATTAAACTGGAAATGATTTTTGAAAAATGAATTTCATAGTTATGTTAGTAGCAACCAAATAAATAATATAGAGCAAACTTGTCATTACAGGGACCAAGGACAAAATTCATCCCTTGGAAAATATTCATCAACATTGTGCATGCGGATGAGACGACGGGACATGTGCTGAAACATATTCATTGACAAGGGGAACGGAGTGCATGCAGCTACGTGCGCCGATTAATATTTCGAGAGGGAGCCACTGGCCGTTCGGCTCGGCAAACTCCCAAAAGTGCCGATGGCTGAGTCCGCCCCAACTTAAAGGAAATCTGCTGGACGTGTCAAAGATGAATTGCAGCTGTCCTGTCCTGTCGACAAATGAAAACGTGTGGATTCAAAGAAAAACACAGTTGGGAAAGCTAATATCCATTATACATCAAATTGATCACTTTAAATAAGTCATAGGTGTGAAATATTCATGCCAAGCTGTCCAAACTTTTTCCTCCTTCCGCTCTCCAACGTTGACTTGACTTTCTTCTCCATTAATTATCATGCCCAGGAGGTTTTTTTTTTCCTTTTGCAGCCATCAGGCTGAATCATCTTGACAAGGCGGCATGGCCCAATTACACCACAGCTCTGCCAGACTTTGATGTGGCGGAAAAGCTGGGAGATAGGGGGCAAATTGCGCCCGCCATATTATGGTAATGATCCGACGGAATCCCGCCGCTAAACTTTGCTTGTCGCTTGTTTAAAGGAGATGCTAGCGCTAATTACAGAGGTGCGCCGAGGTGGGATCGTGGGGGGAGCGAGGAGGGCGACGCCCGAGGGCCCCGCGTGGAGGCCGACGCCCGCCCGCTATAAGTGCAGCTCATAAATGTTGTAAATGAAAACGAGACAAAGTGGACTTATTCCCGTTTAATTATACATCCAAGACGGGTGAACAGGTCAGGGGGTCCCTCTGTTAATGAACACATCTGAAGAGCTGGAGCAGGTTGGGGAAGGCGACCAGTGTCTTATGAAGGCGGCGTTACAAGGACCGCACGATAATATCAGCCTGTAATTAACTTGTCACTTCAATTACAGACCCTCTGATTGGAATTGTCTTGGGTTATGACGCCAACCAGCCCCCTCCTTTCCCTCCGCCGTCTGTTTGCTTAATTAGTCTGACGAGTAGCCGCCACGCCCGCGGCCCACGGAGTTTATTGTTGCGAGTGATTGACTAGCATGAAGCGGCGATGCGATCAAAAAAACAGCGTGACTGATCGACTGTCAGCTGTTGAGGAAAACAACCCAATAGCTACGAGCGAGCACGCAAATGGGTTGTTTGCTTTTCTTGTATTTAAATATGAGCACATGAGGAAAATTTATCTTGGAAGTTCCTTCCAATGGCGTTACAGCGTTACCGTGACTAATATTTCTATATTAGCCTAGGATGATAAACACTGGGAATACCCAAGAGTAGTCTCTTTTGTCATTTTTTTCCATACATGGTGTCAGGGTGGAACGTGAGTGGTTGAGGGATGGTGGACCAAAATGCAGGGAAACAGGAATCAAGTGCAATGCGTGGAACTTTAATTAACTATAGGGAAGCAGGTGAACAGATAACCATGGTGGGACGTGACTGGACTGGTCACCATGACTGGACGGGACGTGAGTAGACTGGTCGCCATGACTGGACAGGACATGAGTAGACTGGTCGCCATGACTGGACAGGACATGAGTAGACTGGTCGCCATGACTGGACTGGACGGAAGTAGACTGGTCGCCATGACGTGGCAGGACCTGATTTGCCTTGACTTGACTTGGCTGGGGCTATGGCTTCTTGGCTGTGACGAGGGCGACTTGGCTGTGACGAGGACGACTTGGCTGTGACGAGGACGACTTGGCTGTCACGAAGACGACTTGGTCAGCTGCGACGAGGACGACTTGGTTAGCTGTGACGAAGACGACTTGGCTAGCTATGACGAGGACGACTTGGCTGTGACTGGGATGACTTGGTTAGCTGTGACGAGGACTTGGCTGTGGCCAAGGCTACTTGGCGTCGACGAAGGCTTCTTGGCGGTGACGATGGCTACTTGGCGGTGACGAAGACGACTTGGCTGTGACGAAGACTTGACGCACGAACTTCCACACATAACATGGGCAATGCACCCACACCGACTGGAATACACCAACACTAATGAGACACACCTGGGGGAAGGGGAAGGGAAGACACACACAGGTGGACATGGTTAGACATAACGAGACAAGGGTAGAAACACTTTTTTAACTGAAGTATTCTGCCGCATAACGCTGGCGTTGAGCCGAAACCTCAAGTTACAATTTGGTACATTTCTTTCTTTATTATTCAAAAATCTATAGTCTACTATTGGTCATTCTAAACATATGGATGTTACTTTTTATTTATTTATTTATTTACAAATTACTGACCTATTAGTGTTGAAAATGTCTCGCTCTTTTTGATGATGCAATGTTAATGGTTGAACAAATGTGCCGTTTTTGGGGGTTAAAAGTGACTATTTTTGAGGGACAATGAAAATCTCATTTTTGAAATATTATATATATATATATATTATCATATGCGACAGTAATGTCAGTGACCACTTTTATTAATGTTGTGATGAATGTTTAATAGCTTTAAAATACTTTAAGAATGTGATACATTTTTAATAGCTTTACAGTAGTTTAAAATCCAAACAGAACTGAGAGTTTATCAGGCAAATTCCATATTTTTTAACAGACTAGGTGTGTGGCTAGAGCACGAGACTGTTATACTTCCTGTCCATTCTTATGACCCTGAACGTTCTTTAACGAATATGGGGAACAAAAATGACAATGATGATGGACACGTCTCTCATCGAATGTTATAAAATCTCATCATGGTTGGTTATTTACAAGGTTAGACTATATTGAAACACAAGGATGGGTACATGGTTCCTTGACTATTGTGAGTGTTTATCTTAATGAAATCGCATTGAAGATAATCTGTATAAACCTTATTGTGTTTATGCGAGCCAGTAGTAACATAAAAGCGAATATAAATATACCAGAGACAAATTGCAGTCACGGAGATTGCTTGTAAGAACAGGCTTGTCTTTGATAGCGCCTCGTCTTTTCATAAGGAATACTTTGTCTGCATCAATAGGCATAAGAAAGCAAACATAATTATCTGTTTGCATTATGCTCAGAAGCAGATCAAAGATCCTCATCAGGCCTCGGATAGCGTTTTAAACTTTTTAAATGCACGTGAAGCTCTATAAATATACATTAAAGGCGAGAGAGAGCGGTTTGTCCTCGGCATTACCTCGCGAGGACATCTCCTGGGAACGCTGGGGGCCTCTTTTTGTAAAGCATCGTCGCTTACACTGGCGTCCCGTGTTCTATCACAACGCTCGCCATACTCTTTTTGTCTTTGAAATGGCAGCTTGCGAAGGACTTCTGAAGGCACGTCGAACATTTTTGACACAGGTAGAATCAACGCCGAACCACAGCGGGTTTGTGTGTAAGATTTTTTTTTCCCCCTTGGAGGAAACTTTTAGAACTAATAGAGCGGCAAAGTGGCGTAATTCAACTCAACATACTGAGCTTCATGTCATGTTGATGGTATTAATTATATCTCGTAAATATCACTTTTTCCCTTTAACCGATGTCATGTTTTCTTCAGCTTGACTATGAATGCAAACAAGGAAAAATGATCACTGCTTTTCCCGTTTGGTTTCGCCTTTTAGTGGTTTACATGCATATGTGTGTATTTATGATGTAGCGTGAGGCACTAACAATGAATTCGTCAACAACCGATGAAGTAAGTCACCCTTTGGCTCACTTTGCACGTCTCTCATTCTTAATGGCGGCATGACAGATGGTTGGTTAATTTTGTTCTGGACGACAAATGTGACAGCAACTGGAAAATGTTCTGAGGAGGTTTACATTTTGAAAGGAGATGTTGACAGTTGTGATTTAACGGTTTCACAATCTTAGGTTCGGGAACCTGAATGGGTCCCAGGCCAAGCAAAATGTTGTAAGCCATGTAATTGATCATCAAGCGGGCGCACAATTTCTTGGCAAATTCATGAATGTACATTTCGGTATTGGCAACGTGATATATTTTGCTAAGTTTGGGTCTCAGGGAGGAACCAAATGTCAAGTGTAGTTCTTGAAACATTTGGAAACCTTTTAGTATAATAGTCGTCGTAGCAACAAAATCCATGCACAATTTTGGCTCTTTAGTGGAGGAGGCTAGGGTAAGCAATGGCTCATTGGTGTGAGACATGGACACCCACACAAAATGGAAAAATTGGGCTGCCAAAAAACATATGCAACGTCTGTGTGCTACAATTGTTTGATCATTGACGTATTTTGATGAAAGCGCGTATCATGTCTGTGTTGTTAAGACTAGGGTTGTCAACATTGGTGCGGCCATTTTGAGTTGATTTCACGCCATTTTTTTTTTTTGTACTCGGGGAATTCCAGTCACAAGGGAGGAGACACGTCCACGTCAAAATCTAGCAGTAATAAATTTAATAATCAATGATGCATATGTTTGTGGAGACTGGGGTCAAGTTGTATTTTTGAATTTTAAAAATGTGCAGAATTTCACAAGTTACTTCATGTTAATGATTATATAGCTCTTCATATGAAAAGAAAAATGCACTGAGCCGTCACCAATGTCTTGCAAATGCAATTATGCCATCTAGTGGCAGAAAAATGACCTCAACACATCTTTATAATTTGAACTCAATGTTATGAATTATTATGACATTTTCATATTTTATAATATTCAAATGTTTTGATTTATTGTGAGTTAACTATTGAAGTCATGCGGTTAATTACGCTAAAAAAAAATTAATCGCTTGACACCAGACAAGTACACAAGCCAAAAAAGGTTGGGAACCACTGCCTTACATAATCTAGATGAGAATTTATAACCAAAGTTCCATACTAAAAAATCCAAACAGTACTAGTTGTACCTTTACATCTGTACGTAGCATACATATAAAGTTAAGTTGCATATTTGTGGTGTAATGTTTGGTATGTTAACCATTAAACATCCCTATTTTAGCTGCTTACCGCTACGTTTATTGCTGACTAGTTTGACGAGAATAAAAAGAATTGCAAGTCACGTACGCTAATCTGTTCAAGACACAACGAATACTTTGCTAACTGTGGATTGTTATAATTAAACTTAACCACGATGGCCGTGTGCTGAAAGAATTAGCAACACTCCAATGACCATTTAAAGGATCATACTGCTCCATAAATCCCAACGCAAACAGTGGACATGTGGCTTTGTTTTCCACCGTCAGTCTGAAGGCACTGCGAAGTCTCAAAAAGGGGAAATAGACAGAGCGGTTACACCCTTGTAGAAAAACATAGCGTTTTCTGTGAGCGCCTGCCACGGGACTATGTCATCCACTTGAGGTTATGCTATCCTGGTCACTGAACACGTCTTGGCTACGAAGGCCCAGGGGTGGCGGTGGTGGCGGCTGCGGTTGCGAGCAGCCGTGATGAGGGTTCCTCGCATGCATGTGTCACTTTGCGGCCCAGGAAGCCTTGTGGGGCCTCGTTGTGCCTGACATTGTCATTACTGGACAACATACAAACGCTGTGGCGTGCAGCGCGCAGAACCAACGGAAAAGGTTTGCTTCCCCCCCCCCCTCCCCCTTTCGCTTTTGGATGGCAGCGCGAGTGTGCACATATCTATTTGGAGCCAAAGTGACTTGTCAATCAAATCAGGCAGATGGCAGGGAATTAAAACACGTTATGCTCAAATGGATTCATTCTATGGCAAAATTCAGAGCTAAAGTTATTTTGTATTTGTAAAAAAAGTAGTATCTTTTAGTTGACAAAATTGAAAAACAATAAAATATATATTTTCATATTTTCTTTATTGGCAACAGATCGACGTTCACAACAACTAAACCGCATTGTGTTGAATTTGGGAAATATCAGAAATGCCCAGATGTTCGGAATTGTTGATCGGCTCAGTATGTTAAAAAACACAAATGGATTTTGTCACTGATAGTAACTTCAAACTGCTCTACAGCAAAGAAGCAAGAATTACAATTAAGTAATTGCATTTGCTAGCTTATTATTCATACGGTCTACGTTCCATTAATAGTTGCAGTGCGCTTACTGTATTTCAGTTCATTGCGACTCTCCATGGCCTCTTTTGGTTTGTGTATCAGCTCCACCGCAATATCAACCATGACAACAACAGCAAGGAATGTGCACCTCATGAATAAGGCGGCATGCAAAGCCTTTGTTTTTAATACGAGAAGCCTCCGTTCAAATAAAGCATGCTATCAAGCTCCTCCGCAGTGGCCCGCCGGCGGCCGGACAGCGACTGGCTGCCGTACAGCATCCCTAGCCTTTGATCGCTATTGTAATAAACCGCACTGAGCTTCTCTCGCTGTTCTTTTTCCCTTTGCTTTTTTGCAACTTGTGTACACACTCACTCTCACTTTGCCGCTGTCAATCTTGTTAATTTACACCGACAGCGTGCGTTGGCCCAATGAAACACACAACACAAAGCTTTGGAAAACTCCAGGAGTGTTCAAGGGAAGAAGGTCAAAAGGCGGAATGAGTCAATGAAGGAACTTTTTGTCTTTTTCCTCTACACTTTGACGTTCAAACATAGAGGTTCGGTTAGCGTTCTTGGTACACGCAGTTAAGTATGTCACTATCAGCTAGTTAACCTTACCTGGCATAGCCAACTAGCTATCACAGCCTAAATAATATTTTTATTAATTTGGCACCCCAATCAATACTGTGTAATGTTTTTTTTGTTTACAGAGCTTATTTGGATATACGCTTCGAGAGTGCACTGGTTCACTCTGACCATTTGGAATCTGTTCTTTGCTCGAATTTGCCATTCCGAAATTCAGAGCGCACCAAAAGCGTGCCAGTGCATTGGATGCTAGGAGATAGAAACGATACCGGCAAAATGCGAGGGTTGTTGCCTGATGGGCGGATATAAATGTTGTCATTCACCATTCGTGGACCGTGGATAATTCTCAAGGTGGTAAGTTATGAACTTTTTTTTTTTTTACCCAATTCTAGTTTAGCGGCGCTAGCTCTGGGGCTTTTCCTCAGGTGGTGGTTGTTAAGTTTGACATTAGCTAGCAAGTAATGGTTTTGCTAACACACCTAACTGGTGCGAGCTATCTATCTATGTAGCATTCTTTTCAGCTTTCTATCAAGTGTCTGTCTATTCGTCTGTCCATTCATCAGCTAGCTAGCCTAACTTCGCTTAGCTAGTTAGCTGCCACAAGCCATTTACTGCTCCTTGTCCTCGTCTGGCAACTCCATATTGTTCCTGTACAACAATTATCCATCTGTCCATCTACCAAGCCACCTATCTAACTACCTACCTACCTACCAAAACCGAGAGTATCAGTCTAGCGATCTACCTACAAACCTATGGTCTGGCTACTGACCTACCGATATCCAATATTTTCTACATTATGTAGGTAACTAACTACATACATAAGCATTTTCTATGTATGGATTCTGTATCATTTAATATGTTAGTGTTGCACAATTAAGGAGGTAGAAAGCTTAAAGGCTCCAGTCAGGGCAAACAAGGACCGAATCTTAGTCTTATTGCAAGTGACATTGGCGTTAATGCACTGACACAGCATCTGTGCTCCAGCGAGGCATGAAAATGTGCTGCTAAACAGGCAACATAAACACGCTGATACATTCCATTTATAAGCCATCAGGCCGCAACATACGCTGACACCCGGAATATTTCCCCGAGATATTGTTTCTCATTACAGAGCTTGTTAATGGCACTGTACACGGACGGTGACCTTTTGTTGAGAACTTTTATCCCGTCCCCGAGTTGCTGAGGAAGATGGACGAGGTTAGGGAGGTCACCGCGGTCGCAGACTATCTTCCGCCGCCAAGATTTACAGCTGCAGACGGTCGAAAAACCTCAGCCTCGAGTCCTCGCCCGCACGCTTGGAACAACTCCTTCAAGAGCGTTCACAATTCTTTAATTTTGTATGTTTTAGTAGCATGTCTAATGTCTTAATAATCCCACAAGACTTTGCAAATATAGAACTTATTTTTTATTTTTTGCAACATCTCCACAAAGCATCATCTGTAGTGGACTCATTAGGCGTTGGCTAATGACCTTTTTCCCCCAGACGAGTTTTATTGGGCAAAATCAAGTGTTCAATTAAAGTAAACATAGGTGTGTCCAGAGGCACGATCTTGCGTCGTATCCAGATATGCAAGCTGCTCGTTTTGTGGTATAAACTTTAAGGACGCAATGAAAAACAATTAGAGGATTTACAGTCAAGTATGAAAGGAAACCGCCCGTGAACCTTTTGGGTTCACTTGGCTACTTACATAAATCCTTTCGCCAGGACTGATTTACTGAGGGCCACTTGCTACATGAACTTGCTGAGAAGGTGATAGTGATGATGATGATGATGTTTGCACCATGTTTGTGCGAGCACAGTCTGTTAGGCTCCTCTGAAGCTTGCCTGCTGAAGGGTCAACGCAATGACAAGTCAGTAATCAAGATGCACTGAGCTTTAATTGAGAGGTAATCAGCTTTTTATTGGGCTCTCCTGGAAGAAAGCCACGCACCACTAGAATGATACAATGATTAGCTAGATGTATAGATAGATAGATGGGTAGAAAGGTAGGTAGACATTTGGACGGCTATATTCTCTAGAACGGGTATAACATTTGACGGATAAATAAAAATGTAACAAAAGAGAATTGATTCTCTATACAAGTAAATTGCGTTACACGCTTGGTCATTATTCTAATTGTATACACTATTCCAGTGGTCCTCAACCCTGATCCTCAGGGACCGGTATCCAGCCTGTTTTCCATGTCTCCCACAGCCAACACAGGTGGAGATCGTTATCTAGCCTTCTCCAGAGATTGCTGATTAGCTGATGATATGAATCACCTGTGTTGGCTGTGGGAGGCATGGAAAACAGGCTGGATACCGGTCCTCGAGGACCAGGGTTGAGGACCACTGCACTATTCGACTTAGCTGTCCGTTGTCGCACTTTCATGGGCCTGTGACGAGTTGTCGTTTTTTCTAAATATAGCGGAGGCCCTGTTCACACGGAAGCAAAGCAGGATTCGTTCTCCAAAAATCTTCTACAGACAGAAACGTTCCAAGACATGCGAGTGTCCAAAAGAAGACGCTGAGGACGTTTAGCGGCTGTAATGTGTATGCCAAGTCTGGAGTGGCGCTGTAGCGTAGCCACAGGGAGTTGACAGAAAGCAGAGAAGAAGAATTAGCCAAGAAGACAAACCACTGATGTGAATATATGACTGGCTAGCCGATAGGCCAAGACTTTTGAAGCCGCGAGGCCACTATATTACTCCTCCCCAAAAAACGTTTCTCGGCATTAGAACCTATACATTTTACATAGAAAATATTTTGCTTAAGCAAGCTTAGGAGGTTGCGCAAAACGACTATGACACGGCTATCCGCCATTGTTGTTGACAGACTGGCAGTTCGCGAGAATTGGAGCATACATCGTCAAACTATGACAATGCGTCGTCATCGAGTATTGTGTCCACATTGGAATGTACGAGGCGCATTTTGAAATCTTTCCACTCTGGATACAAAAGTTATCTGTTTCAAACTCCGTAACGGCGCCGCCGTGTGGACGAACTGCAAACAAACGGTAAGAAACTTGTGTGGATACATTGAAACGGGCTTTCATGTGGACGGGGAAATGAAAATGCCGATCCCTAGACCTAATACCATCACTGGCCGGTACACTTTCACACATCTGGACCTCCCAGCTGATTCAAACAAGTGTATAAATGAGTGGAGCGGCGGCCCATCGACTCTAAAATGATTTTTTTTCAGCTCCCCATCACCTCAACAGGTGCCCTTTCTCACGCTCTCGCTGCAACCACATGGACCCGTCCCGCCTCGCCATCCGTCAACGTCCCGTCACACCTGAGCGGCGATGGATCAAAGCACCGCACGCCCCGCCGACAACCTCGCAGCTGCCCTCGTGCGGACCCCCAAACGCCCCCCCCGTGACTCCTCCTCACTTCCCTCGCACATGTGCTCCCAAGGCTGACCGCAAATCCTCCATTTATGTGCATTACGGCATCTGGAGAGCGGAGTGACAGATCTGGAAACTCTCTGCCATGTCCTTGTGTGCTCGGCGGCCGCTTTCTTTGCATCCTCGTCATCCAAAAGCATGCAAAAGGCACGTTCACAGACTTACGTAGAGGTTCGGGCCAGGATGTTTTGCAGCGAGGGCTAATTGTCAGTGAGAGCTACGCTGGTTGAATAATGCCTACAAGGCCCGCAAACAGCTTGAAGAGATGAGTGCCGGGTTGATCTTTCATGCTGGAACTGGTAGGAGGAATTCCAAATGCAGCGATACAAATTTGAAAAGCTAATTTTCATTAATTTCAACAGAGGTAGTGCTGTGTTGTGCTGTGCTGAACGGTATGGGATTTTTTTTTTTTAAATAGATTTTAGGTGAACTAATGAATACGCACGCACACACCCACATACAAAAAAAAAAAATAATACAAAAAATATATATACTGTATATATTAAAAAAAAAAAAAAAAAGAGCAATGATGATGACATGTCAAATCGGTAAAATTACCGAATGAACAATGCTGAGCTCTCCAGAAACAAAAAAAAAAGAGGTAGTGCTGAAGAAATGTTGTTGATTTCAGTTTGCAGATTTATTTAAACCCTGTATACTAAAGTGGGGTTGGGCGAATTCGAACACCCTGAAAGATCCTGAACGATTATCTTGTGGTGTGGAGTGTGGTAACAATCCGCAGTGTGGCGCCTCCTTGTTTTTGTTTGGCATATGCAGCACTTTTTTCGTTTTTGGTTATCAATGTTTACACGGTGATGGCGCCGAGAAGCCCATTGTTATTATTTTTTAATAAAGTGAGCTTGTGAACTTCCAGTACGTTTGCTGCTCTTATAATACAGAATTCTCCGCAAATGACGTGTAAGAGAAAATCAGGTTATATTTCTTGTCAATGTACAAGTGATCACTTTTTCGGAGAAGTGCTGTGCGGCCATGTTTTTGTTTTCCTGAGAAAGTGGCACAGCAAATGCCACAAATGTTGGCAACCAGCATACAGTAAGGACTCAAACATGGAGGTGTTAGGATTTTATTTTCCTGTGCAAAAAACTCTGACATCAAGTCCAAAATGTCTCACATTTAGGCAATTTAAGCACATGTAAACCAATGCTTTTATTTGTGCACTTTGGATCCCATAAAAAGGAGCAAAATAATAAGCCAAAATGATTGTTTTTACGGGGCATAATAATATTAAATATACGCATTTAAATATTCTAAGCCACAAAAAGTTCTCTCCATGGAAAAACTGGAAAGGTCTACATTTTTTATGGCATTGTTATTCCCTGACTCCCTGGAACAAATAACACTGGGCTGTTGTTTTGTGGAATACGATTGCTGTCTGTCAAATAAATGTGTCGGGTTATAGAATAAGTTGTTCCGTGCAAGATTGGGAATATACATGATCACAGCTTTTTGCCTACAATGGTAAGGGAAACATCTCTATGACAATAGTCAAATTTACCTTCATTTATTGTATTATGTATTATACAGTCTGTCATTTTTTTATGTGCTATGGTTAATGTGTTATCTTTTTCTTACATTACATTTTCTTACAATTAAGCCAAATAAAAAAAATATATATTTGAATTTATATTAATTGTCATAATTATTTTTAATCATAAGACTTACTGTTGTTGACTTAATTTGAAAATGTCACCCCCCCCCCCCAAAAAAAAATATATTGTGTGCATTACATATGTATTTTTCCTTTATGATCTTTATACATTTCACAACTTTTTTACTACAACATAATAACAAATATATACTGTGCATTAACACATACATTTCTGTATGTATGTAATACAGAATAATTGGAAAAGCAAAATTTGGAACCCAGATAGTTATTTACTTTTTCCACTCCTTAAATACTTCCAAAACATCTGTCTTCATACATTTTATTTATTTGCATTATACGTGCATATTTTACAATTTTTTTTTAAATAATTTATTATTTGTCATTTAAACTCATTCACTTCCAGCCATTTTCACAGAAGCAACCCCCTTCACTCACAGCTGTTTTAATGGATTTTGACTGATTTTGCAAGACCCACAGAATATATTGTGTTCTATTGCTATAAAAACATGGAACGTAACAAAAGAAAGATTAGAGTCTCTTCTTCTTCTTCTTCTTCTGTTTCTGTTTTCAGCAATTAGCATTAGAATATAGCAAAGTTTCATCATTATTCACAAATCTATTTAGAATTGTGAGTAAATAAGCTTTTTTTTCAACATGGCCCTGGTTGATCTTTTTTGCTCTGCTGCCAACTGCTGGCCGTTTTTGTAATAACTACCATTCCTTCAACCGTTCTTTGAGGCTGCATCGAAGCCTGTATGCTCTAGCATGAAAAACAACAACGTATAAATACGTTTTTTGAGACCCTGAAAACATTTAAAATTGAACCGATACAATAGAACGTATTTATACGTTTTTGGGAGCAAATGTGTTTTGTACATTAATTTAAAAAAAAATTTTTTAAATAGATGTAATCATTATGTAGTCCAGTATTTTCACTATGTATCCAATATTATATTTAGATATTATGTCTTCATTCCATTGTATGTAAATTCAAATTTATACATACAGTATATCCATACATTAAGAGACTTGTTACTTATTTATTTGTTATTTACTGTGTATTACCTATATTTACATTTTATATATATATATATATTTAATTTTTTTTCCATACCACTTGTCATTCAGGTCAGGTGTAAGTGGAGCCAATCCCAGCTTTGGGGCGAAAGACACCGTGGATGGTTGCCAGACAATCACAGGTACTTATCTCTTCGACTGCATTGAGTTGTTGTTTTACATGGCAGACCGTCTGCAGCCCGCGAGCCTTTGGCTGCTCTAACGCATAAATGAAGCACTCTCTTCACGCCGACCGCAGTGGATTTAAGGGCGGCTGCGTTACACGGTTGTTCAATCCCTCACATATAACTCAATAAGGATCAGTTTCTTAGCTGAGCGCGTCAAGGCGAAAGGAAGTCTTAAGAGGAACACAAAGTCGAAACAAACAACAAAAGCTTTCCGTTTTTTGCTCATCATGAGCTTTTTGTTCAAAAGTCGAGAGCAGCTTGGTCTGTCGCTCGTTGGCACTCGACCCGGAATGGGTGCCAGATGTCCCGTGACCAGTAAAAAAAAAAAGAAAAGGGGGCTGAAAGTGGCACCATTTAACGAGTGGCACATTTCAAAGTGAAATTAGGCCCATTTAAACCTGTCTTCTACATCACACACAAAAAAAAGGATCTACCTTCAATTTATAGCCCAACGTAAACCGCACTAGACAAAAAGTGGGACATCTGCAAGTTGTTAGGGATACAGTCCATTCTCCGTGATGAGAGCCGCATGTACAAATGTGTGTGCCCGACATATTTGTATGATACCACACTTTGAAATGGAAAAAAAAAAAAAATCAAAGGAGCTTTTTTTTTGTTGTGAACTCTAAAGCAGCAAGCCTGTGCAGCATAAAAGCTCCATTAAGACATTGCAAGTGATCGCAGGAAGTTGGACGACACGTAGTCCTTTTCCACGGCGCGCCGCCTACTCGCTCTATTCACTAACAATGTGTTTCTACTGTCAAAACCAGCAACTAACGGGGAACTGCAACAAAGCGGAAACGATTATTAAAACACTACAATAGAAGAAAAACGATTAATGTGCGTTCCAAAGTTCCTGACGTTTTTGAAGTACCCTTAATGTGCCGTGTTGCTAGCATAGCAAATGTGTGACATTAATGTGATTCTGCCGTCCCTCAGCGTGCTATAAACTGCTGCATTAATGATACCCCAATTGGAGTTTGCCGTAAAACTAAACATACAACAAAAAAATGACCTTAAATTGTATGTTTAGAAATAAGTTTTGTTGTAAAGAAAACATCGCCAATGTATCAAATCCCATTGACATGCTAACGGCTAATTAGCATTGACATCTGGGAATGATATTCCTTCAAATAATGAATAATCACATACAAACAGTGTAGAAACACATACACACAAGAATAAAAGGCAGATATTGTTCCCAATCTGAAAAACGGTTATATTAATAGATCTCAAGTGCAACTTTCTTCTTCTACTATCTCGTGTGTACTGCAAGCATATACAGCACCACACTGCCTCTATGACGCACAACAGGAACAACCAGTATTGTCTTTGTTTTTTTTATTTTTTTTATTAATTATTATTATTTTTTATTTGATATTTATTTATTTTTTAAATTTTTTAAATTTTCTTATTTTACTTTGTTGCTCATTTATTTTACTTTCAACTTCAAGTTATGTTTAAAGTTGATTTTTCAAGGATTCAAGGATTTTTTATTGTCGTACCAACACACACTTTCACAAACAAAATATGATACCCGAGGTCCCAGATAAGGCAGATAACCCCAGTAAGTCCCAAGAATTGTAAAAAAAAAAATATATATATATATATATAACAACAAAGCAAGAGAAATTAAATATGGAAGTGTTAAGGGAGGTGCTTATTCATAGCCTGGCAATAGCCAGATTGATTTGCGCTTCACTTTAGAGAGTTCTCCACAATATCAGTCTGGGACTCCGCGTTGATTTGCTCGGGAAAGGCGGGGCATGCTGTACAACACTTCGAGCTGATTGGACCAAGCAGAATCGTGCGCGCGTCTACCTAACTTTTGTTTCAACCAATCACGGCAAAGGATGAAAATGTCGTCACCGACATGCGACTGTTGCGACGAGCTGATATCATGGCGTTGAGTTTATGGTGTGGGTTTTGCAATGTTGATATGCGGATACAAGAGACTAATTCGGCGAGAATTTTTAAAAAAAATTTCTGGAGGAAAAAAAAAGAAGCGAGAACAGAATTAATTGCAGCGTCCGCGCATTCGTCCACCGCTGTCGCCGTGTTTGGTTTGTTTCTTCCCACGACCGTTTTTCGTCACAGCTGCATATCCCGCCCCCCCAAATACAATGTCGCTCTGTGATTGGTCCGAACCAACAAGATGGCTTCTCGGGAGTTTGTGATCTCACAAATACCGCGAGAATAGGTTGGTTCATTCAAGGTTTTGCAGCAAATGTTTCCTACTCGTACTTTTTTTATTTTTTTATTTTTATTTTTTACTACCGTCAATATCTCTACATTTTTGGCTACTAGTACTGCTAGTAAAGTGCTTTGTGTATTACCGCTATTAGTCCCATTTCAAATGTTCATGACACTGTAACATTTAACCATACATAAGTAGAAATGCACTTACTCCACCAGCACCCTCCTTTTTTTTCCCCAACTTTTTTTTTTTTTGCCATTATTGGTGGAAAACATGACTTCAGTACCAACATGTAACATATACCCCCCAAAAGTACAGCCCTCCATCTTTATCCACAGTGCTTAGACAGCCTGTCTGCTGCAGCACATCACTGCTTTGACAGAAGAAGAAGAAGCCTAATAAATGCGCTTGATATGACACCCGGTGCTCATGTCAAGCAGCTGGCTATGGATGTTGAGTTTGGGCTCAAATCTGGACTTTAATGCCTTCCATGCCTCCAGCCTGGCTGCATCGTACTGCAAAAGAAGCAGGAGGAAGTAGGTGCCACTTTCATGCTCCTTGATGGAAGTTGAAGTGCACTTGTGCAGGTATGCCGAATGTAGCCGGTAACTTTATGACGCATCGTGCTATCATGCTAGGGTGGGCAAAGTAGAATCAAGTAACTTGTCACCAATAAATTGGTGCAACTCTTTTATTGGGTCTCATTTATGCATTTTTTTAGTACGATACCGATTTTTGGCAGAAAAAAATACCGATTACCGATTAATCTGACGATTATTTAAAAATATGTATAATGCATAAAATGACCCCCCCCCCCCTCCCCAATTCCTTTTAAATGGGTGTCACTTACGCACAAACTTCTGTTATTTAGATTCTCTACTTTGAGTGACAAGTCCATAGTATGACCTTATAAAAAAAAAATAATAATCATGACGTGTACAAGGGTATTGTATAGATTTATGCGTCAATAATAAAACCATTCTGACTTGTTTACAACTGCAACTGCTATAAAGCATTAACCTTTTATTTTATACATTTTTATTCTGTTATTTTCACAAGTCTTGGGATTTACTGGGCTAACCTGGGATTTCAGGGATTGTATTTCGTGCCATGTAATGTGGAAGGAAAAAAATCCTTGAATTTTGAGAAAAGAAAATCTTTGAATCCTTGAAATATCAACTATAAAATAACTTGACTGGACAAAATAAAACAATAAGAATAGAATAAACTAAAAATAATAACTATATTATAATAATAGTAACAGAAAAAACAATAAGAACAAATACTGACTGCTCCTGTGCATTTTAGCCTCTTGGGGGCAGTGTGGTGCCGTGCATCCATGACATACACACCTAATGTGAGCACAGAAGAAAGTTGTGATTGAATTCTATTCAAATAATTAGTTTCTCACAGATTGAGAATAATTTGTGCCTTTGCGTAGTGTTATCTCATCTGTGTGTATGTGTTCCCACAGCATATGTGTGTGTATATTCATTATTTGAAGGAAAAACACTCCTGAAGTCGATGCTACCTTCCTGTTAGCATTTGAATGGGAGCCTCCCTTTTAGCATTAGTGCTAGGCTAACGCTGTTTTAAAACCGAACATGTTTTGTATTTAAGCATACGGTGGATGTAATTCTTAACGTTGTGTGTTTAGTTTTATAGTTAACTCCAACTGAAGTGTCATTAACTCATTCACTGCCATTGACAGCTATAGACGTCAAAAATTCATTTTAACTATTTCTATTAGTTTAACTTTTTTTCCCCACTTTTCTTAACAAGAGTATGAAACCTAGATTTTTTATGTACATTTAGAACAGATATAAAATATGTGATTAATCTTGAGTTAACTAGTGAAGTCATGCAATTAATTGTGATAAAAAATAAATAAATCACCTGACACACCAAATTTTTAAGAATTTTTTCCTTTTTAAAAATAAATAAATAACTGTAATTATTATTTTTTGAATTTTAAATATTTTTTTTTAAGAAAAAAGTATTTAAAATTAGGAGCGTCAGGTGATTTTTTTTTATCGTAATTAATCGCATGACTTCACGAGTTAACTCACGATTAATCACAAATTTTATATCTGATCTAATACAATAAAAAAAAAAATCAAGGTTTTCGGGAAAAAAATAGGGGAAAATCTTTAACTAATAGAAATAGTTCAAATGAATTTTTGACGTCTATAGTCGTCAATGAGTTAAACAGCTTAAAGGACCTTTAGAGACAACAGATTAACCCAAATCACATACGCTACACACTTGCTCGTTGCTAATGCTACGCAAGCAAAATGGTGCATTCAGGGTACTTTCACAGCGTTGTAAACTTTGGTTTTATTCGATAACGTTTTAAGGGGAAAATAATCATCCATTTGGCGCAATTGGACGATTGTTTGAAGGCCAATAACCGGCCCATTAAAATCGACAGCCGATTAATCGATCGGGCACTAGTCTCATTAGATTTTTCAGTTATTGTGGTCAATAAGTGAACAAGAACGAGGTAACTTGTCACGAATAAATCCTTACAGCTCTTGTGTTTGATCGAATTCGATTCTGAGAATACGCCTCATTCCGCCACTAAACGTATGATGCGTTATGCTATCATGCCACAACAAGCAACGTCGAATTAGTTGTCGCCCGTAAATCTTTGTGTCTGGAGCGTGTGTTTAACACAGCCGGCCGCAATGAAAAAGTAGTATTTTTTTTTTACAACACAAGCATGCATGACATGCACGTTGAAATATTGGACGGTGGACCGTATCATGCACATGCGAGCGCACGCTGGACGTTGGCGCATCGACTTCACAGCTCCTCTCCCGCTGAGGTTTAAGTGGAACCACGCCGCCCTGGTTACACCCCCCCCCCCCCTCATCCCACACATCTGGAGGGCTTCATCCACCTAGCAACCTACACGGTCCTCATCATCACCACCCACCGTTGTAAATCTCTCCTAACTGTACTGGTAATTACGCCACACATGCTTACGCAACAAAGCGCTAGCCAAGCCCAATGACAAACAGAGCGTTGCTATAAATTAAGACGTTTCTCGCTCTTAATTGCGCTCTCATAATGTCTGTCACTAATTGTGCAAAGAAGGAAAAAAATCGCCACGGTGCACTTTTCTCCCGTGGCAAACCTCGGTTAGGTTAGTCACGTTAGGATGAAGTGATGGCTTCAAAGACGGATCACGCGGCATTGTTATAATTAGCCAAAGCTCCACGCGCGGAAAAACCAAAATCAGTCATCAGCCAAGAGGAAAGAATGATCTTAGGCTGAGTGGTGGCGCTGTAAATCCATATCAAGTGTCAAGCACTTGCTCAATTATATTCAATTACAGCGCGCCGCATAAATCCTCCCCGTCACTCCCTTCCGTTATGATGACGTACACGACGTGACAATTGCCGGTGCTGAGCAAGCCTTTTTTTTTTTTTTCTCTCGGGCTAAACCTCTGACTCTTAATACGTCGCATTTTGTGACACGTCATGTACCAGGCATGCTTCGGGGGCCACACCGCCCGAGCCGGCGCACACGTGTTGCGGGTTACGCTGATTTAAGACGAGACGGATGCGGCTGGCCTCGCTCGACGTGATGTTCGCATTTTTGTTTTGACGATCGGTGACGTCCCGTATTGGTCTGAACCAAAAAAAACATGATTCCTTCGGGGGGGGGTTCCACCACAGAATTAGGAGGCACAATATTCACCGCGTAGAAAAACAATATAACCAATATAAGGGTTTGATGGATTATGCTAGCATGCCAAGGCTAGCTAAGTCTAGAATTGGCCAACTTGTCACCAGTACAAGTACTCTGATGATGTAAAGTTGCGATGTTGATCTTATTAGATTGTGTGGATGTGTCATTGTGTTTGTCATGCTAGGAAAGCAAAGTATAAAAGGGTTAGAGTTAACTGCCCACATCACATGCGCGGCCGACTACATCATCCGCAAGGGAAGATCTCGTAGGTAATAATTGAAATCACGATTATTCAAAACGATTTTTTTTTTTTTTTTTGTTTAAAACAAAAAAAATGTTTAAACATTTGAAAATATTAAGACAAATGAAATGATTAATGATAATTATGTCAATTCCTTTTGGACCAAATAGAATTTATAATAATATATATTATTTACTAGGGGTGTGAATTGCCTTGTACCTGGCGATTCAATTCGGATCACGATTCCTAGGTCACGGTTCAATTTGATACCGATTAAACCCGATACGAATCTATAAATTGATTATTGCGATTTTTTTTTTAAACTCAAATTTCGAAAATACTAAGTCAATTTGTACATGTACACTGTAAGATTTGTATGAAAATGTATTTATTTATCTGAAAATTCTGGCTTATTCTGTCTGTTTCATGTTTGGACAGCACTGACAAAATATTAAGGCTTAATGTGCCATTAATATGACATTCTTCTATGCTTAATGTGTGAATCCTAACCCTAAGTAAGACGTTTTGTTGAATATTTCCATAAAAAAATTGTTTTAAATCGATTCGGCCGCATATCGAATCGATTCGAGAATTGCGCGCTGTAATATCGCGATATATCGGCGAATCGATTTTTTCTAACACCCCTATTATCTACGTTAGCAAAAATTTGAAGTTGGGGTGCAGCGTGTGCGGTATGGCTTGTGGGGTGCAAGCTAGTTTTGACAAGGTTGTGTGGTGAAACAACTCGTGTGGCCGTGCCTCAAAACAACTGAAAGTTAATATTATTAGGGATGCAGCTATCAAATATTTTGGTGTTCGGATATGCTACTCAAAATTCTAGCGAATAATAAATAGAAATATACCTGTATATACTGTTGACATTATTAACATTTTTAATTCTTTATTTCATATTTTAACCATGTTGAAATGTTTTATAGATGTGTAGAGCAGGCGAAATAGTGTTGAACTCAGTATAATTTGACCTTAACTAAAATTCCTTCTCAGTGTCCTGCGTGAGAACAGATTCTGCTTTGAGAGAGCACACACACACACACACCCACACACACTCTGTTCGCACCATCACTCACAGCCATATGTCAAGTTCAATTTGTTTGTGAGATTTTGTTTTGGGAAAAAGTACGAAAAGTACCCTGAGAGTATATTTTGTCTAAAAGATGAACACAGCTGCGAACTGTGTACGAAAATTCTATTATGTAACATATTGTGTGAGAACCAATCTGTTTTACTTATTCATGATGGGAGGAGAAATAGGTGTTCTTTTACCGATTTGAATTTTATAAAGAGTTGTCTTCCGCAAAAGAGGGGTCACTCGCACCCTGGAATTCCACCCTTTACGTGATGTTCAGAGTGTGTGACCAGAGATTCTCTGTAATAAATCATCCTTGCAAGGACTCTGTTCACGGGAATCTCATCATTTCATTATTGGACACGCAAAAGTTTATAATTTTAAGATACTTCCTTCAATACTTTCTTGAATAAAGAACAATTATAAATACAGACAAAAAACACTAGTTTTTATGTTTAGATAATCAATTTTATT